>NW_026692907.1:21060000-21660000 GCF_021218885.2 Marmota monax
ATATTATGAATTCCAAAGTAGTTATAGCAATGCATTGATTCAAGTGAGGCCCATCTGAGTGTGGGGTCCCATGTGATTGCACAGGATGTACCCCATGAAGCCAGCCTTGCATTCACCAGGAGAGCACACTGTCCTGGGAAAGGCAAACCTAGAAAAGAGTGAAAGATACAGATTCCCAACATTCCTGACACATAGAGAAATAAAAGAGAGAGATGGCTCTGAGCTGATGGAGGGGGATTGATTAGTTTTAGTTCATGAATACCTCACTAACAAAAAAAGCAAGTGCAGTGCTCGGGGCACGAGTTCCTAATCCAGGTCTGAGGACACTGTACTCATAACTGGTTTTTCCTTTTCTTTCTTGAACCTTACTAATTTATCCACATATAATCCGGAGTATTCCTCTTTAAATGTATGTCAGATCATGACACTTCTCTGCATAAAACCGTCAATCACATTCTATCTTAGAATCAAGGCCAACGTCCTTATAATGGTCTACATTGCACTGGATGACCTGCTCCTGCCTGATTGCTTTCCTAATGTCATGTCTTACTGCTATCCCCCTCTACCTCCAAGGCAGTTGAATTTGCCTTTGTTTCTGTTCTTTGAATAATACATAACTAAACTCTTGTTAACCCTCTCTTTATTATTTTTACCAGTAGTCTTGGCATCTCTGACTTACCTTTGTTCCTGGTTATCCAGTGTCCAAAAATATCTTAAAAGTCACAAGTTTGAGCTGATCATCTAGTTGATTTAATGTTTTAATGGCTTTCACTGAATGTAGAATAAAGTCCAAACCTCTAACCTGAGGAATAAATAATAAATGTATAATTGTTGAATATCTGGCATTTATTTAGTATTAAATTAGCAACTTACTGAAAACTTACCAATGAACCCAAATGTTCTCTATAGGACATAGAGTTACTTTTATCTTTGTATTGTAATAAATTAATAGTGTCTTTCTTGTATCCTCTCCTTCTTGTGTGTCTTCTCATTCCTTCTCTCTGATTTCCCTCCATTTCTCACCTTCTCATTTTCTCTCACCTCATCTCTGCCTACAAGAGGACATCTGCACAAGAACAGTTTAATAAAAAGGATTCAAAACTCTGGTAGAGAATAGCTTCAATGAGCAACAAATGTTAAGCCATAATAGTGCTTTATTAAAATTAAAGTGACTGATAATCAGCAATGCCGATTAGTACAGACCTACAGTCTCTGGATGCTAAAGAACTGGGGTCCTATAAAAACAATCAGATGACAAATGAGCAGTCACCAGTATTTACAGCAATTCTAACCTTTAGGATTACAATATACCTTGTTCACTACTGTTATTTTCTGCTGCAAAATGTTTGGGTTTGCTGGTGTATTGTGGGGCATTAATGGTGGATTATTTGTAGTAACTAAAATTATGCTACTTTCTCACTAGAGATTTGGATTTTTTTAATGTTGCTTTTGTCATACTCCACAAATTTCAAAGTGTATTAAGTTATACGGTAACTGAAATGCATTATTATATTAGATCATCTCTCTTGGGCAGAAGAGTCAAAAATATCCCTTCCATTCGGTGCTTTTGCTAGACAGATTTTCTACATCACTTAACTTTTAAAAATAATATCAAAAAGTTATTATCTGAATTTCAAGTTTTTAAAACTGTCAAATTCTTTAAGCTGAAATTTATTTTGATTAAATATCCTTTGATGATAAATAGCTTGCCCCGTGCTATGTATTAAAGAACAGCTTGTTTCTTTTGGATTGGATTTTTATTGTAAAATGCAAATAATTTTCCATTTCTTATAATTTATGACACTATTACCATATCCTGTTACATAAAATGACAATGAGCAAAAACACTCCTGCTGCTACAATCTGTGCTGAAAAGCTTCTTCTAAATATATTGTCTCCACCCCTACCCATAGCCATAGCTATAGGAAGTAGGAATCTTCTCACAGTATTTACTAGATGATGCTAGTAGGTGTTTATAATAGGCACTAAAAATATAATGTGCATTTGCTATGCTCAAAAATTATAAACAGGCAAAGCCCTCTGAGTAAGAATCATATGCTTTTAAGATTCATTTCTGCCTGTCAGCTTGCTTTGTTTATTATTATTGGCATTTACTTCCTACTTATACATAAATAAATTCAATAGGAATTGCTAACTCCACAATCAATATGATACATAATCCAAGTCCAATTATAAATGAGTGCATCCTGTTAACAACCATGTTCTGATTTTGAGAACTACATCTAATTGAAAGAATGAAAAGACTTCAGGCATGCCAATAACCCAGGAGCATAGTGTTTCTTGGGGCTTTAGAAGGCTATGACCTATTGAATAATTTATGCTGTCAAAAGATAAAATTACAACAAATTTAGTTTAAACATATAATTGGCCTTTATTAGCAAGTCTATAGTTGGAGAACATCCCATTCTGCCAAACAGAATGAATGTTCCAATGACCTGAAGATAGAAGCTTGGTTTTATAAACAGAAAAATACCCCAAAAAGCAGAAACAAGGAAAGAAAAGCAGATTTATCATTTAAAGATTACTTTTTTAATAGGTCTAAAACAGACCTATCATGCCAACTCAGAAAAAAGAAAACTGGGCTATTCTTTCACTGGTTACTGTGGATCCCCTGAATTTTCTTTCTTCCTTTTTTCCTTTTTTTTTTTTTTTTTTTTCACAGTGTGGTTTGATTTCCTGGCACATAGTACAAAAAGATTCCTTTCTGGTTCAGTCTAGTCTATTGGGGCTCCATGAAGGAACCTAGTCCAAGAGAATGGGGTTCCATAAATTTTGCTTAACAATTTTCTTATGACATCAGGGCCAGTCAACATCAGGTTAATATTTTGGTTTTAACAGTATTCTCTGAATAGTGATCCCAACCTTTATTTTCAGATTCAGAAATGGAAGGTCCAGTCTTTCTCTTATCATCTCTCTCTGACCAGAGCCTATGGTTTCTTTCCAAGAATTTAAGTGTTTAGATTGGTCCCACATAGATAGTCCAAGGTAATATTCTAGGTCAAGCTCCTTTACTTTAATTGTGTTTTCAAAGTCCCTCTTGCCATGCAGGGACATATATTCACCAGCCTTAGAAATTAGGTTTCCAAGAATATAGTTAGGGGACCTTTATTCTTCCTCCCAGAGAGGGCATAATGACATTATGTTGATGGCAATAACAGCTAGGATATTGGCCTGCAAACTGAGACATGCCAATTCAGTGCATTGCCCCAGCCTGGAAACTCGTAACTAGTGACATAATTAAGCAGGGTTCCTGGAGTAGAGTCTCTGTCAAGGGTAGGACTTGTAGGTCAGTTAATACATAAGGTATAGAGGTAGCAAAATTATTTCCTTTTCTACATATTTTTCATTTTCCACAATTAATTTATTGTTCCCCATGCATACTAAACCTGCAGACAAGGCTATCTTATGTACTACACTTTACCTCTAAACTCTGAATTGCTGGGACGGACACATTTTATTGTTTTTGGAACATCACACCCTCCCAGCCCAGTCATGACCCTATGTCAGTATCTCTTAATGAAAATATGTTACATGTGATAATTCTTTATTATATAGGTGTTTTGGGGACACTATAGATATATATTGAGCTTAATTCCTACACAATGAATATCACTGGTACCCAGACATTGGACTACTGTATCTCCCTAAGGGAAAGAGGGACAGTACAATATCATGGTAAAATACCATGTTCCTGAATGCCCCCTTTCCATTCCAAAAGAACCTAGCCAAGTTAGGGAACAATGAGAGCAATCCATATTATCTCTTCAAGGACAATGACTTTCTCTTATGCACACTGGGAAGTAATGTAAGCTAATGTCATCTATTTAAAAAAAAATTACTTTCTGGCATGTGCACCAGGACAGTGACTTTTGGGGATTCTGCTCATACAAGCCAACTAAGCAATGATGATGTCAATGTTTTGCAAACTAACATATAAGATCCCTTACTGAGTGGGTCCTGGTGTGGAACTGAGGGCACTGTAGAAAGAGGATTTGTCCCTCCTTCAGCCAGCCACCACTAGCCAAAATGCTATGAAGGAGAGAATGCCTTTCTTGGCAAAGCACCTTGAGGGATGGAGGTGCTGTCAGCCCAATGACACTGTAATCTTAGTGCAGTCTCTGATCTCTGGTAAGCTTTTCCCAATAAATCATATGTCTCCAATTCTGTTGCTGGGCACTTTCTTTGGTTTTCCTGCAAACTATCCCACTGCCCTGGCACAATGGGTGAGACAACCACCTCCCAATTTCTACACATTTAAAACAATTTATTAGCCAGGCATGCTGGCATATACCTGTAATACCAGCAGCTTGGGAGGCAGAGGCAGGAGGATCACGAGTTCAAAGCCAGCCTCAGCAAAAGCGAAGTGCTAAACAACTCAGTGAGACCCTGTCTCTAAATAAAATACAAAATAGGACTAGGGATGTAGCTCAGTGGTCAAATGCCCCTGAGTTTAATCCCTGGCACTGCTCCCCAATAAAAAAAAAAAACAATTTTTTAGTAGACTACATTAATACTGTTTGAAAACTGTTGTTCAGGTAGAGGGCATGGATGCTTTCTCTGTGCATTCCACCCACATCCATATGCTTTACCTCAGATTACAGGAGTGATTAACACTATTATTCAGACTTTGTTACTCAAGGATTAACACTGTTACTGAGGTCGCCAGTTGATCCACATGTATCACTGTTCTGACAGATAATTCATCTGGCTCTCTCTCCAATATGGTCTTCTCTCTCCTCTTTCAGGCGCAGGTCCTTTGGACAGGACCATATAACATTCTCTTTCTCATATTCCCTCACAAATGTCAAGTGACACACTTCTTTCAAGTGGCAAACTAATAGCAAGGTTGAAAGAAAAATGGGGAGGGAGGGGTTTTACATGAGCCTTGAATTTCATTTACATGTTCTCATGGAGCATTACAAAAATTCCTACATAGTGATAAAGGATGGTTTCAGACTAACTTTTTTCTTGTATTTCATTTGTTTCTGTATGTATATAAATCCCTTGGGGAGTCCACATAAACAGTGACCAGACTAAGCCAAAATATTAATAACCTTTAATTGTATAATTCTTCAGTAACAGTGTGAAACATGCCAAGGTTTGCCTTTCTTTGTGTGTCTTTGTGCATGCATGTGCAGAATGGGGGGATTGAAACCAGAGCTTCAGGCATGCTAAGCATGTACCCTAGCACTGAGATACACCTCAGTCCAATTTACATTGCTTTAAATTACCTCTTCTCACCCCTTCCTAGGATCTCATAAGATAATACTACTAACTATTGAAATAAGAACATTTCTACAAAGATTTCAAAAAATATCCATGGAAACAAGGATGTAATAAAAAATTATACAGAGCTCACACATAAAACGTAACATACAAATAAGGATCTAAACACGCAGGATAAGCAGAGTAGGTTCCAGAATCTACCCCAGATCCTAGAAGAAGATGGGGATTTTACAAAGGTGAGGAGGAGATTGTAGGGATGCTGGTGATGCAGGAACACAGAAAGCATCAACAAGGGTTCATTCCCACTGGGGAGATAATGAGGACCGGTATGAGGCTTCGTTGATCAGAGGTTGGGTGAATGGGGATTAGAGATAGGAAGGTAGAAAGTGCTTAGGACCACTAAGCATAATCTGCTCTAGTGCCATCCATTTCCCTGCAAATTCTATGATTTTGTCATTTTTTAGTGCTGCGTAATACTCCATGGTGTATAAATGCCACATTTTTTTTATCCATTCATCTATTGAAGGGCATCTGGGTTGGTTCCACAGTCTAGCAATTGTGAATTGTGCTGCTATGAACATCGATGTAGCAGTATCCCTGTAGTACGCTCTTTTAAGGTCTTCAGGGAAAAGTCCAAGTGAAGCTAGCCAATCCCTAAAAAACAAATATCAAATGTCTTCTTTGATATAAGGAGAGCAACTAAGAACAGAGCAGGGAGGAAGAGCAGGAAGAAAAGATTAACATTAAACAGATACATGAGGTGGGATGGAAAGGGAGAGAAAAGGGAAATTGCATGGTAATGGAGGGAGACCCTCATTGTTATACAAAATTACATATAAGAGGTTGTGAGGGGAATGGGAAAATAAACAAGGAGAGATATGAATTACAGTGGATGGGGTAGAGAGAGAAGATGGGAGGGGAGGGAGGGGGGATGGTAGAGGATAGGAAAGGTAGCAGAATACAACAGTTACTAATAGGGCATTATGTAAAAATGTGGATGTGTAACCGATGTGATTCTGCAATCTGTATTTGGGGTAAAATTGGGAGTTCATAACCAACTTGAATCTAATGTATGAAATATGATATGTGAAGAGCTTTATAATGTTTTGAACAACCAATAAAAAAAAAATTAAAAAAAAAAAATAAAAAAAATAAAAATGAACTGGAACATGTAAAAAAAAAAAAAAAAAAAAAAAAAAAGAAAGTGCTTAGGACCAGAGTCTGGGGCAAACATCCTCTCTGAGGGAGACCAAGGCACGCTACAAGCAGGCAGTGTTTCCTCAAGCCTTGGCATCCAAAAAGGGAAAAAAATATTGTGTGTTGAAGATAGTGTTGTACTGAAACAAAATAGTATCAAAGGATCATGAGGAAGTTTAAAGAAAAAAATCTTTTATTTCTAAAAGTGCTGATACCATCAAAGGGAAAATACATTCCTTTTTGTTTTATTTTTCAGATATGGTTCTTTTTGTCATCTCCAGGGTTTCTCCTGTCAGCAGCAGCAGTAGTTATATGAAGGAACCTGAATACACACGCATATATTTTGAAACCTGGAAAATTTAACCTAAAGTACATTTTAGCTTTGGAGTGCCCTTGGGGGTGGAACTGAATTGCTCAGGAGATGAATAATGGGATTCATTACTATGACCAGTTGAAATCTAACATAACCCAGGGTATTCCCTTGCTGTTGAAAGCTTAGAGACTGTGGAAAGTAATGTAACCCTGAGTAAGTGATTTCTTATCCCACCACTGAAATCACCAACAAAAAGCATTTTCTTTCTACATGTGAGAGGTATATCTATGTTAATAGATATCCTGGACAGAAGAATATTCTTTGCATATTCAAATAACCTTTTTTTTAGTACTTGTGATGCAAAAAAGTTATTTATCATTCTTGCTGTAAAAATAGACTTGATCAATATCCTATGAGTTTAAAGGACTACTGTATATACTCACTTTTGCTAGTGTATACAAATAGACATGTAAATGACAATGGAAGGTCCTTAAGAGTTGCTTTCTATTATTCATGCAAAGTAAAATCTGCTGTATAAAATACAAATTTAACATTGTGAGGCCACCCTTTAATATAATATGAGAAATTCAGAGCCAGATTGCTTTCACAGGAAGTTTCCTTACACATTGAAAAGAAAAAAAATATAATTATAATCTCACATAAATTTGTCCAAAAAATGGAAAAAAGATTATTTGCATGACATTTTACTTTAAGGGCAACTAGTCCAATACTGATACAACCCCCTAACTAATGTGGTGATAAAAAGAAATAATATATATATTGGGTAATATTATTAAATATATGTAAAATACTGCTCAAAAGTCTGTATTTAGGAAGCTCTAAAAGGCAACTGCTACAATTAATTAAAAACAAATACTTGCAGCCTCAGGATATTAACATAACTTGTATACATTCTTTTTATTGTCAAAGTTTGGGCTGGAACCCCCATACGCTGATGTCCAATCCTAGGCCTCTTAAGGAAACCACTTGTTCCCCCATTCCATGAGTAAATCAATCAGGATGAAATCTGCTGCTGTCACAAAGAAGTTGGAAGCTCAACGATTTTGCACAATTTACATTTCTTTGTTGCTCTTCTCAAGTATATAGCGACAACCCTTTACCCGAGGATTTGCAAAAAAAAATGGGAGAGTGGCAAAAAATATTTTAAATATTTTAATGTATGTAGTGATGTTCTAGACATCTCTCTGTGGGAACCCTACAACACTTCAGGTTTTACCTGTTGCTCTGTTAAAAACTATTATCACTCGGCACATATAGTTGCCTTTCTCCAAAGCATCCTGGTTTAATGACAGATCATGTTATTGTCCTATGTCTTGCCACAATGCTCTTAAATAATTGCAGAAGATTAGTTGCTATGTTTATTTGATTTTGGTTTGTTTTTCACATATGAAAAGGAGGTAATAAGGCTGCATTTAGTGTAGCCATTTCAACATTATTGTTTATGATATTTAGTCCATAGAAAATACCTAACACCTCAAGTAATCCAGATTGATGTGATTGGCTCTTGAATATTTTCCCAGTCACATTTAAAGTTGTAATTTTAAAACTAAGATTGTGTAGGAGAAATTTATCAAAAATAGCATGTATAGGAGTTTTAGATACAGATTTGAATAAATTCATACATGTATTATTGCTATATTATTGAAAAATAACCAAATGTTTCCAGGTCTTAATATTTAAAGTACTAGAAATATTGGTGGATATTTTAAGAACATGTTCATGGAATATATTTTTTTTAAAAAAATTTCAGCAACAGTATTTCTGAAGGGAAGAAGACATTTGAGGCTCTCTATTGCCTGAAGGTAAAAGAATTGGTATGTGTCTCTTTAAAATCCCTTTAAGTCTTAGTACTATAATAAACTCCCCTGTAGAGTATAACTTGGGTATATAAAAATGTTTTTAAATGATATGATAAAGCCAGTGAAAATGTAGTAATAGGCCCTTTAAGCAATATTATGCACTGTCTCTGATATACTAGTGTTTTGTGATAGCATGTAAAATTTGCTTATGAAATCTATCTGAGAAACAGAACCTAACATGACAAAGTGTTGAGTTCTCAGGGTAAAGGCAATATTCTCTTCCTTGAAATATAATGAAGACTACACTCTATTAAAGTGCAATTGTCAACTTGAGGGAACTATACAGCTTTGCTATGACAAAATAACACAAACAAGTAGAACAGAACATGAATTTAAAAAAAAATCTCAGGACAGCAACATGTATATTTAATAAGATGTCTTCTACCATGACTTTTTAAGAATGGAAAAGTATTAAATATCAACATGGTAGATATGACCCATTAGTTTTCTTCCAATCTGCCTGCCCTTATCCCCCATAACCTCTTTCCCCTCATCCTCACTCCAAAAGTAAAATGAACAGAGATGTCAGGTGTCAATGTCTAGAGATTTTATAAAATCTTAAATGTTTTTGAACTTCAAAATAATAGCCTGACCAGCACATTCTGAGCTGAAACCTCATAAATTCTTAAATGTACTGTTCAATGGCAAATGTTCTGAAACCTTCCCAATAATGCCTCATGCCACAAAAGAGAAAGCAAGAAGAAATGATGTCTTCATTCTTTTAATAGAAAAATGTCAAAAGTTTTTCTTTATTTTTAATGTCTTGTTGAACTGAATGATCTATCATTTTTGAATGTTTTAGAATTTGAACATTTCCAAAATTTTATGAATTGTCAGTAAGGGATAATTGTTCATTATATATACCTGCATGCACTAAAATATTGCATTTAATCCTTTTTAATCTGAGGATATTAAATAAAAATAAAGGTATGCATGTCTTTTAAATGTATTATTGGTTCTGTGTAAGAGTATATAAAAGGAATGATCTTAGTAATTTGTTTAATTGAGTACCACAGAGAAAGTTAAATATAAGTGGACTCACATATTATCATAGCCAAACACTAGTTTTTCAAATCAACTAAGGCAAGAAGGTTAATTAACATTTCCAAATCACTTAAAATTTGGTTGCAGAACTATAGCTGGAATTACAGCCTATGAATATTTATAATTTATCATGTATCAGGCACTGTGTATTTTTTTACTCAATTTTATCCTTATACCAAACCTGCAAAAATGTTTTAAGTTTTCATTAACAGTTCTATTTAACAGATGAGATGAGTGAAAGACTGGTTTAAGCAACCACACCGTTTGGATATACAGTGTGACATTATATGTAATTTATAAGTGGTGCAAAGGATATCTCCTTTCAGTTGTTTGTTTTTAAAAAATATTTGCTTAGTTGAAGATGGACACAATGCCTCTATTTATTTTTATGTGGTGCTGGGGATCAAACCCAGTGCCTCATGCATGCTAGACAAGCACTCTACCACTGAACCAAAACCCCAGCCCTCCTTTCAGCATTGGTTGAAATGTTTTTGGTGGACTACTAACTATAATGACAAGCATACTTTTTCATGAGACTTCTAAATGCATTTTCTGGGTTACCAGGCTGCCTTGCTCAATATGGTTTGTTTTGCTAAAAGCTAGACAGCACTGTGCATATCACCTTGATGTAAATACCCTGAAATTTTAAAAATGTTTACTATGAAACAGAACTTGTAAATAAGTGATGCACTTTTGATGCCTGTGTCACTAACATGTATGTGTGTACTGGTGATGTAATACTAAACAAACTAAGAAAAAAAAAACCAATGTACCGAACACCCCAGTTACCATAAAAAGCCCTACTTGCCACCAAATATCTGCAAACAACATTCATCTCCCTGAGTATCTTTTAGGTTTTCTGAGCTGTCGAAAAATCATTTTACATAGACCCAATTATTACTTTGACCTTCTTGCTCTCCATAGAATGAAGGACACCTGTGAGAAAAATGATCAATAGACATTTTCACTTGGAGTAAATGACAGCTGAAGACAGAAACAGTAAATGACTGACCAAAGTCTTAGAATAAACTAATGCCTGCCTTCCCTTTGGGAGCTCACATACTTGTTCAATAACTTAATTCATTAGTTCTTAAACTTGAGCAGCATCAGAATCACCTGGAGGGTTTGTTAAAGCACTGTTAGCTGGGTCCCAGTCTTAGGATATCTGCTACGGTATATCTGAATGGCACCTGAGAATTTAAGGCCACCTTTTCAGAAGCACTGTCTCACTGTTGAATGAGAGCAAATTTTTAATCTATCAAGCAAGAGTGGCTTCCAGGTTTCTTTGTTTCCTCTTCTGAATGACATCTTTAGTCTAAATAGACTGATAAATTCAAATTCTAAATTTTAAGTCTAAACTCAAAGTACAATCTCAAACATAGTAATTGGTCTTGGGCTTAAATTACAGCAAATCATACTCAGATAAATTAAGATATGAATCATAATCTCTATGACTATAAAAGTTGTGCTCTTTTCACTCCATGATATGCTTATCTTTGAGAAATAAAACAGTATCATTAGAGATAAAATCAACATTTTTCAGTAAATCCATTTACTAAAAGAATGTTAATTTTTTTTACAAATATTTCTATTTGAGAACTAAGGAATTTTTATGGCCAGTATGTGTCTAAAAATAAAATAATAATTTTTAAAACCCCTGAGTTTCAAAATAATCAAGCCAACTTATTTGAGATTAATAAGGTAAAAAATAAATCAATCTAAAATTTAACCTACAGAATTTTTAAATAAGAAAAAGCAGGAGTTAACCACAAAACTGAAAAAATGAAGATTAAGAAAAGTGAATCAAATCCAACATTTTCTATGCCACCTGCACCAAATACTTAATGGAACTCAACAATCAACTATTCAAACTTCTCTTATAAAAAGAAAGACTAATCTTATCTTCTGAGGAAATTTCTTCAATTGTCAAATAAAATATATTAGCAACATTGAGCTTATTTCATGTTCATTCAACATTGCTTTGATCAGTCATTATACTAAATACGGATACGTGGTCCTGTTCAACATGCTGCATACAAACACACCCACATGTACTTAATGCACATAAACAACTTCATGAAGTTTTGGAATATCATAATAATTACCTGTATTTTATAGATGAAATCCTGATGCACAGTAAAATCTATTTGATTATGTACAGGTCACACAGTAGGCAATACAAACAGGTTTAAAACACAAAGAGATTCCAGAATTCTCATCCTCTTCATATCCTAACTGCATGTTGAAGACAACACAAAGGAAAACATCATAGCTGGAAGAGTGTGAACATATAAAAACAAGGCACAGACAGGCCATGGATGGGTAAGTCCTAAAGGATTTTGGCAGCCATTGTTTGTTCTTTGGCTTTAAGTCTGAGTAGGAAAAAATAAATAAAAAATTTTAAGAAGACATGATTTGACTTATTTAAAACACAGGCTTGAGTGTTTCTTCATGAAAATATGTAATTCCTTGTTTAAAACTGGATAAAACCTTCAGAATAAAACTATTTTCAATGATTACAACTTTAGCAAGGATTAGACAATCAGCTCAATGGAAAGAAAGAATGGCAAAATGGAAAATGAATATGGAGCTGTTATATTATTGACCTAGAAGTTTTTCCACAACTGCTTTTTATGTAAGATACCCTTCTCCTCTTCTGTTTTTAGCCTTCACTCCCTTCTGCTTTGAAGTTGTTCTCCACAATTTGCCCAATTTGGTAATCATTGAATGCTATTTTTCTGTGGAAAATCTTTTGTTTAAAATTTTTCAACAACTTCTTTTTCTCCCCAAATAAATGGTTAACTCATACTCTTTGCTTTACTGTGGCTACTAGATTTTTAAAGTTTTAACTATTATTACATCTGTTTTACTGCACTCTGACCCTTCTGGGGCACTCTTCATTTTCTTATCTGTTCTAGACTTGCCTCTGGTACATTTCATTCTTCTTTCAGTGACCACCTTTATCATGTCTTGTAATGAAGATACAACGGTGAGGAATGCTTTTCAGCATTTGTCTGGAAAAACACATTATTCTCTCATTTTCTTTGATTAATATTAAATTGTGTCCATATGAATTACATTTTAAAATAATCACAGAAAAAAAAGATTGTTTTTTTCTTTTGCTGCATATTCTTAGGAGTTTTAAAACACAACTGGATAAAGCCTTTAATATAAAATGATTTTCAATGATACTCAACGTAGATTATTGCAACCACTAACACAGTCATGATTCAAAGCGATTTCTTCAATTAGTCTCCCTAGTTTTTGAATGATACTTTACTGAGAGATTTTGTTTTTTCATTTATTTAATTTTAGTTCTTTCAGCATTTTTCTGAAGCCTTTTGGTTCTATTTTCATATATTCCAGATTCTTTTTGGAACTTTCTGCTTCATATATAAAAGCAAATTGAGATTTTTTTAGCTTTAAACGTATACAACTAGGAAAAAGCTATGCAAAAGATAAAAAAAAAATTAAAATGATAAAATCAGCTACAAAACTCACACAATAATGTGAATACCCTTAACTTCATAAAATTGGGCAGTTAGAAATTATCAAAATGACACTTTAATGCTAAACCCATCGCAATGAAAAAGAAAACACCAAAAACAAAACAAAACAAAACAAAACAAAAAAAAAAACACCAATTGTTGGAGAGTTTGAAGGAGTCCCTGCAAGTAAGTGGAAAGGAAGTTTAAGACATTTTGATTCCATAGATATCCATCCACCTCTTCCCCAATGCCTTTCAGCATATCTACCTACAGTTTAGTTTAAACACTTCTCGGATCTACTTTTGCCCCTTTCCTATTCATTGCCAAAGCAGGTTTTCTTCTTTCCTTTCTTACCTTCCTAAGAGGATCGAAGATGTCTTTAGCTTGGGATCCTCCTTTAAGGTCCCACTATCCCTGGACTTTTGTTTCTATCCTTTTCTTGAGTAGTCCTCAAAACCAAATCTCAAGTTTCCTAAAATTGGAAAATTCACTTGGAGCAAAGCAAGTATTTTTGCTTTTCAGTAACCTTTCTGGCATTCTGCTTGCCCCAATAATGTTTTAGCATTCTTTATTTAGATATAAATTTTATAATGAATATTGGAATTTAAATTTTTTTTCAAGCATGAAAATTTGGTCTATATGATATTATTATCATATATCCATTATTGCAGCATTTTAATTATAAAAAAATTTAGACAATATCATACTTTTTATTTACT
Source organism: Marmota monax (assembly GCF_021218885.2). Taxonomy (NCBI): domain Eukaryota; kingdom Metazoa; phylum Chordata; class Mammalia; order Rodentia; family Sciuridae; genus Marmota; species Marmota monax. The sequence goes on from NW_026692907.1 coordinate 21,073,889, forward strand.
AAAATAAATTAAAATAAAGGGAAAAATAAATTCATCAATAACCTTATGTTGCCATTACTTAAATAGGGCACTAGCATTTGCCCATCTTTCCTCTCAGACTCTTATTCCTGCCAAGGAATTTTTAGTGCTATTGTTATCATGTTCTATATGCAATTTCCAAATTAATATTGTATTAAGGGATTTTGTCATGACGCTTCCTTTTCATATATATCATTTTATATGATGGCTTGAGGACAAAGAGTATGCCCTGTGCATCTCCCCTGCTGTTTTACACAAATAACTATACATTGTAAACATTTGGTAATGTTGTTAACCTGAATGAGGATACAGACATTTTAGGAAGAAAAGCTTTCTTGAATATTTAACTGTTTTTGTCATTCTACCTAATACAGTAATGTCAGAAGTTGACTTTCAACAAACAATTGCTGAATTAAATGCTGGGGAAGTTGTATTTAGGTTGCTGAGAATCACAGTGAAGAAGTGTTTACCTTTATTATTTGTTCCAAAACTCACACTCATATTTGTAATTTTATAAGCTCATTTGATCCTGTCATTTTACTCTTTATACATTCCAACAAATTTTCATCTCAGAGCAAAAGTCAATTCCCCAAAAGGGTTTTACAAAGTTATCATAGTCAGAGCTGAATGGTTTAACAGAATACCATGGAGGCTGGCTTAACAGTGAATATTTACTTCTCACTCTTCTGGAGTCTGGGAAGTATAAGATCAAGGTGCTGGCCAACTTAGTTCCTGGTGAAGGCACTCCTCCTGGCTTGCAGATGGCCACCTTCTTGCTGGGTCCTGATTGGTGAAAAAAAAATTATCTCTCTCCTCCTTTTATTATGAAAGCATTAATCCCATCATGATTGCTCCACCTTTGTGATTTAATTACTTTTCATAGGTTTTCACTTCCAGATACCACCACACTGGAACTTGGAGGTTTAACAAATGTATTTTGGTGGTAGAGAAACATTCAGTATATAACAAAGGCATTAAATAATCTAGCCATATTTCCTCTCTGACCTCTTCCTTTTTCTTTTGAAGATTCCTTGTGTGGTTCACCAATATCACCCACCCCCTCACCCTCACTGTTCTTTAAATATACTCTATTCTCTCTCAGGGATTTGGCATTTGCTATTACCTTTTTCAAGAAATATCTTCACCCAGATATCCTGTTTAAATTCTTCATATCTTTGTTCTAGCATCACTTCTTCTGAGATGTCTTCTTTCTCTGCAAAGAGGTCTGGACCTCTTTACCACTTCACATCTTTCTTAGCCCTTAATACTACTTTTTGTTAAAGGGACATATTTTTCATTTAAATTTATATTTTTCCAAATTAAATATAAGCTTCTTGAATGTATTGTGTTTATTCATTTTGTCCACTAATATGAATCTCAGCCTCTGGTGACTGGAATGTTTAATTGTTCAATAAATATTTGTTAGAGATAGGAATGAATGACTAACACTACATGTACTATGTAGTGAGTATTTTTATGCATTATGGCTTTCTTTGATATTTTTCAAATAAAATTAAGTCAATGTTTCAGAAAATGGAATCAGGAAGATAAGAATATTGCTGAAGGCTACACTAACACTTAATAATAGTTAAAAAAATAGCAAAGTTAATTTTCACACCAGGGTCTTTCTCTTTCCCAAACTCAAATCCTTTCTATTGAATCATACTGAGGTATAAATTTAAAAAAAAATCACAATTCTCTAATAATTTTGCTATCCATTTAATGTTAGCTTCTGGTCTGTATTTGACATTTATATAAAGGAACAATCCTATTGCTACAAATCTTGAAATTCACAATCATAGTATAAGATTTTTTTAATTTAAAGAAAAAGAATTTCTTTGCAATTCAATTTGATTCTAACTTTGGGATAATAATACTATATTGAAATGAAACCATTTCACTCTGAGTTCAGACCTCAGCCTTGACATTTGCCCTTTCCCATACATCATATTCTAAGATGCATACCTTGAGGCTCGTTTGTAAAGAAGTTATCACTTCCATAAACATTCACTTTGCATTAGCCAGCTACTGTGGTATGAGAATTAATGGAAAATATCTCAGAAAGGAAATTACTAATAAGACCAGAACACTGAAAGAAGTTGCTTTAAATTTAAATCACAGGCTTAGTGCTCGGTTATTTTTGTCTCTATGCCATGTGGTCTGGAGAACATCTTTTTTTTTTTTTTTCTAAAATAAGACATCCAATAAGCCTTAGCTTAACATTGGACCCAGTTTCTAGGTTACTTAATCTCACACAGTGGTGAGTGATTAAAAATTGTTTGAAATAAAATAGTCAGTGGTTCTCCTTAGATGATGATATCATGAATTACTGGACTTGGGGTCATGACTCTGAGTTTATGTGTTAGAATGATCTTCCACATGGGTATTGCATACACACAAGATGCCAAACCTGGCTCAATTTAACTTAATTCAAAAATATTAGTTTTCTGATATTTTACAGGTGTTTTGTTAAGTGCTCTCAGAATCATGTGGTAGTGGAATGGAAGAGACAAAAGTTGAGTGATTCACTCAGAAATTACACCAAAACCATAGTCTCTTTTGCACTCATATTTGTAACTAATGGAAACCAAAATTTTGGATAAAACTATCAAGTAAACTTAGGAAGATGTTCTCAATTCACCACCAATTGGGCTATTTTTAGTGAAAGTTATTAATGTAAAATTATTAAACACATCCATAAGCACAAAGTTATCACAAATGTTTGAGATATTGCAAGTCAGGGATAATGGAGAGCTCAGTTTAGCTGCCTAAATAAAAATAGTAAATGTTGGAACTGAAGAATAGATTTTTAAAAAAAAAAATCCACTATTAAAACCACATGATTTCATAGTATTTGTGTAACATTCTATTTAATTTAATTTCTTTTTGTTTAGACTAGCTTCTTATATTACTTTGTATCCTCTGGAGGAGGCACTGAGCATTTGATAAGCAGAATGAGGAACTCAGTTACCACTATGGTAAATCCATCTTATCTTTGGCATTTACCCCCAGTTTAATATTTTCATTGGAGAGTATATTAACTAGCCCTTTCTTTCATTTTCATTATCCATGTCTTCATATTTATATCTTACTTTTCCATTTAAAAAGGTCAGACAACTTGCTAAGAAGTTCTCTTTAGAGAATTAACCTGATTCTGAGATACTTCATAGGTATATTGGATATAATATTTAGCTTATAGTATTTTTCAAAGATTAGGGAAACATGGGAAGAAATGCTTTATAAAAAGCATTTGTATATATAAGAGTATATGTATATATATTTATATATATAAACCTTTTAATATATATATATATATATATATATATATATATATATATATATATATATCTCAAGATGAAATGTGTTGTCCATGAGCAGGAGGTAATGTTTGAATGTTTACACAGCTCAAATAATTAGATGACAACATAATTACAGATTTTGAAAATACATAGTTTTGGTTATTCAGAGTTGAATAATTAATTAACAGTAAAATATCAAAGGTTAGAGGAATGAACCATGGGGAAAAAAATGATTTATAGAAGCAGCCAAAGAATCATAGGATGCAAAATAACTTGCCCAAGGTCACATACTATTCATTAATTCATCCATCATCCATCCATCCAATCATCCGTCCATCCACCCCAAAAGCATTTATAAACATAAGAAACAGAATGGTTATTAAGATTTTCCCATGTTTTCAAGGAGGTTATAGAATTTAGGAAACTATTATTCCCAGATTATATGAGCTTTGTCAAAATAGGACTAATTGTAACAAAACAATTGAGGTTCTAAAACAGAGAAATAAGATACCATCTACAGATACCCTCAGTCTCATTAGGAGTAAAGATTAAATCCAGCTCCTCCAGCTAGCTAATTTAATGTTTCTCTATCCATTAAGATAATATGATTATATGGTTTTCTCTATCAATTAGAAGTCTATTTTCTTTAATAAAAAGCACACCATCCCTTGAAGGAATTTAGAAAATCTGAAGAGGCACCTGTTCGTGAATCATTTATATATTAAATATCATCGTTTCTTGGAATGATGTTGAAAAACACCATAATTGTATAAAAAAAGTAATAACATATGGCTCTGGTCCCAAACTATTAAAATATAATTGGGAGAATAAATGTAATAGATAATTGAATAGAGTGTGATATATGCAATTGCAGAAACTTCACAGAAATAAATTCTACTGAAAAAGACAGGAAAAACTTTTAATAGAAGGGAACCAACTTCTAGAATAGAGCTTCAAGTAAACTTTTCTTCTCACTTTTTTTTCATTTAAATTTGCAATTAATTTGATGGGATAAAATTGTATTGTGGCATTTATTCAATAAAAAATTGGTCAAGTATCTACTGTTAGACAGACTCTGTGATAACCACCAGGAGTATAACAAAAGAAAAAGATGGTCTGTGTCTTAAAAACCTGGTATAGCAAGGACATAAGACAAGAAACAAATCTCTTTAAAGGTACTATACAAGGCCTTACTACACAAGCTTGTTTCAAGCTCTGCAAACAGAGCAGGAAAAATAGAAATTATCCCTGTTGTGGAACTTATTTCTAATCAGCTGAAACAGGCAATGATCAATAATGAACACAAAACATAGTTTTATATAAAATGATGATGGAGGCCGTTGGAAAAAAATATAAAGAGTATAGAGTTGCCAAGAAATCATTACAGAATAACTATGAGATGGCTCATAATCAAGAGCTCCCTGAGATGAGTTCTGAAAGCTGAATAAGGATTATATCATTGTTAAATAAGAGGAGCATTTTGGGTAGAGAGATCAGTTATCACCTCGTTTAATTTCTCAGGTCCAGTAGTAGCAAAGGAATGAGTTATAAAGTGTCCGTGCCTTTTGGGAAGAGCAAGGAAGTAGGCTCAGGAATGCTAAAGCAACTGAGGTGCTGGGGCCCTCATTGTACAGTTATTACTAAAGACCTACCTGACCACCGAAGGCCATGACAAGGCTGAAAATATCAGTAGTGGATGCAGGAGTGAACACAGTGTATATCAGTTTGAGGTACAAAATGACCACTGAACTCACACTTTCCGTGAGGACATGTCAGATAAGACTCCTATAACAGGGATGCTCTTTAGGGAGAACTTAGGAGAAAATAAGTAAGAGTATAAATTAAGTGTCAAAGACTGAATAACCTTTAATTATCAATGTTGTACTTAATTGACAAATATCACTTATTGCTACTGACTAAAATTAAAAATATAGATTCTTGTTATGTCGTACAGTAAAAAACTTGCAGATGTGAAATGTTTCTTTATTAATTTAAAGATTAGACAAAATGCATACAGATAAGAGAAAAATACTAACAAAGTTTTATAGAAGAAAATAGAAATTGTTAATAAATAATAGCACACAAATGGCACTAAACCTAAGGATTTTCACCAATGAGTTAATTCATGAAGTCTCAGCACTCCTACTGGTAGTTTATTTACTGCTTAACTACTTGCAGTAGAGAGAAAATAGAAAAGGAAACTAAAATTGAGCATACAAGTTCATTCTAGGGAACCAAGGATAGTGCAATATTAGAACATTACCAAAATAATGCAGAATTTGAAACTTATTATGGTGCTACTGTGTCATTTTTAACTTATAAAATCAGCAATTTCGTAGGGAAACATGATATTAGAATATCTAAGAGAAAAAGTAATATAAATTATTTTGTTAGATGACCAAAAGATATTTGAAAATTAACCTCTACATTGTTAATCTCAAAATTATTATCTATGTTCTTTTATATATATATTTTATAATTTATATATATATATATATATATATATATATATATATATATATATATAAAATTGTATAAACATACCTTGATTTACCTGTTCTCATGGTGAATGACATTCTTTGATTAATTTATTTTACTTTTGTTAATTATGCTGCTATAAGCATTAGTACAAATTACTTTAAAGACTTAAATTTGTATTTATATTGGGTAGATATCTAATAGCAGAATTACCTGGTCACAGATAAATTGCTTTTAACTATACAGGAAGTTGTTGGTCTTGCAGAATGTTTGATTACCTTCTAGCAAGCTGTGAAAGTAGTCAGTGTGTGAAAGTCACCCTTACCAAGGACTGATGAAATCCGTCTTTATTTAACCATTCCATTGGGTCCACAGTGGCATCATTGAAATTTTAGTTGTCTTTCTCTGATAATTAAATAGTGTTTCTTGCTTTTACCATGCTTATTTGTCATGATTAAACACTTCTGTGAAGTCCATGTAATATGTTTCACAGGTTTATTATTACTTTCAATATAAATCTCATACAACCACAGCCAAACTCTGTCCTTGTCCCTTTGCCCATTCTTCAATTTCAGTGCATCTCCCTTTTGAAAAGTTCTTGGTTTCTCTGTAGCAGGATTTAGAAATTCATCATTTAATATTGGTAGGCAAGAGTATCCCTTAGGCCAATCATATAAATCTCACTAACTACAAAAGAAGGGTCCTTCTGTCTTTTCCTATTTATACATCTTTGAGTTTTCCATTGTGACAATCAGATTAAGAATAATGTATGTTATATCCTGATCTAAATTTAAATCTCATAAATGAGACAGTTGCCTTGACCTCAGTACAAATAAACATTATTAACATCTTACAGTTCACTATTTATTGCTGCAGATTTCACTATAGAAACTGGAAGCCAAATGCATTGAAAACTTTTGTGTGCACCTCACATATTTTAATGACAACTAATTTATCACCCAGGTCAATAGTTCTATCATGCATTTTTCTTTTTTCTACAGTTTTTTTTTTCTTAAAAGAAAAGTACTTCATGATATTCTTATATTTAAATAGGTAGAACATACATTTTTAAGAACTGTGATGACAACATCAGACTGAAGACAATAAATTTGTAAATGATTATATTACACTCATTTTTACATAAATAAGACAGAATTAGCTATATATAGATTATATGGCTGCCTACATAAACTATTTGTATCCTAGACATCACTGTAAGTTTTAACATCTTCTATACAATTAAGAATTTAACAAATATCAAGATAACTGAGCAGTCAGATATATCATTTGTACCTCTCTTTTTGTTTCCTTTTATATAATCTATTCTCTATATTGAAGGATATTGCATCTTTACCATATCATGTTTGATTGATATGTTAATCATTTAAATTTTTATTTTTAGTTCTTAAGAGATAGAGATGGAAGAAAATATATTCCCCCTAAAGCTGTGTGAAGTAGATTTTACCCATTACAGAAGACAAGATTCAGAAAAATCAATTGCTTGCCGAAAGTCCCACAACAAGTTCTGAATTTAAACTATTTGTTAAGTCACAGAATTTAGAATATATTAATGTTGTCACTATTCATAGAATACATTAATTGATTCTAATAATTAGTTATTTTGTTTGTGGTTAAAATGATAATGAAGTATGCACAGTTAACAAATGTTAGAGTTCCATTTCAATTTGACCAATTGTTTCTTATTACATACCATGATCTTCCCTAATCCAAATTGTCTGAAGTCATAGGGAAAAAAATTATTATTTTAGCTCCAGAATCCTCTAATCCAAGTTAATGTATTTCATTGCCATAGAATTTCTTTTCTAAAAATAATTTTGTGTAAATTAAGCAAAAGAGTTTCAAACTTTATGTTTGTTAAAGAATGAAGGAGACTGTGGAAGTAAAGGAGAAAGAAGTAACAGTTTGTGGGTGGGGCAGTCAATGATAAAGTCATTTGTTCTAGAAAGAAAGCTAGAGAGGGAATGCATGGCAACAATTTCTGAAAACAATCATGTTAACAAAATCATAGCAAGCATTCCCATGACAAAATGAGCACAGCATCAGATCAAAGAGCAGCAATTGGTAAAGAAGAAACGAGCTGGCTACATATCTCCCATTTGGCCCAGGAGATGAGCTTTCCACATTTCCTCCTCTGTCCCAGCCCCACCTCTATGCCCCAGTGTGAGACCAGAAGGCAGATGCTATGGGTCAGTATAAGTGGGTTTCCTGAGTCTCTAGTTCCCATCTGAGTGTGTCCAAATGGTGGCACTGCAGAAACAAGTGTGGGGAAAGTAGAATCACTCATATTTTTATGCAAGATCTCCTGGGCTTGCCCATAGGGATGGTCTGGCTTTCATTTCTTTCCCAGACCCTCAGTTCCCTATTTCCCAAGGTCAGTCTACTTTGTGGAAGCCTGTGGGGTTTGTCAAATGAATGTCACTAGTCACAAGACCCATTTTTTAACTCCTGTACTTCATCTGGTAGCAGAAAAATGCTACACTGAAGAGTATTAGGATGTGCTTCTAGAGCAAGTACTGAAGGGACTTGGCATACCTAAAAGAATAGAGGTAAATTTTCCACAGAAGAAACTCAAAAGACAGTTAAGAAGACAGATAAATTTCTTCCCCCTTTGACCCTTGGATGTACTGTCTTAAGGTGTGGTTTCTAGTTTCAGCAGTTCTCCAGAATTTTTTCAGAGGCCAACCAATTTTATTTTGGGGTAGTAATCAACCTGTTTATTTCAATTACTGTGAAAAAAAATGGCAAGATTACAGAACATCTTGCATTTTGGTCTGTACTTAGAATGTCACTACCATTTTACCTCTGTCTCTGCTACTATGAGGTTGCACACACCAGATGAAGAACCAGTAGTTAATTCTTGCATAAAGTTTTGTTAATTAATGAATGCAAGCCAATATATAACTATAAATAGATTTATATTATTTACAGATTAGCTATGTTTCCAACTTTCACCCTAATTCTTCAATTTTCATTGGTTTAAGGGTTATCAAAGCACGTTTCTTATTTTAATAGTTGTATCTTTTACTTTTTACTAGTTATAAAATGATCCTTCTATTCAACTTTTCTACATAATTTCTTCATCCAAATTCTGTCAATTGAACTTTTAGTTTTTGCATTGCAAAAACTTAATACTATTAAGCTTTTCTTAAACTGTAATGATAAATTAAATGTATATTTTTTCTATGTCATTTGGGATGTTTCATGTCAGTGAATATTTATTAGATGGTGGACAAAGGCTAGTAGAATGGATCACAAAACAAGACCCAACAATATGCTGCCTACAGGAGATGCATTTGATAGGAAAAGACATACATAGGCTGAAGGTGAAAGGTTGGGAAAAATCATATCACTCATATGGACTTCGGAAACAAGCAGGAGTGTCCATATTCCTATCAAATAAAATAGATTTCAAGCCAAAGTTAATCAAAAGGGATAAAGAGGGACACTACATACTGCTTAAGGGAACCATACACCAACAAGACATAACAATCATAAATATTTATGCCCCAAACAATGGTGCAGCTATGTTCCTCAAACTCTTCTCAAGTTCAAGAGTGTAATAGACCACCACACCATAATCATGGGAGACTTCAACACACCTCTCTCGCCACTGGACAGATCTTCCAAACAAAAGTTGAATAAGGAAACTATAGAACTCAATAACACTATTAATAACCTAGACCTAATTGACATATATAGAGTATACCACCCAACATCAAGCAGTTACACTTTTTTCTCAGCAGCACATGGATCCTTTTCAAAAATAGATCATATATTATGTCACAGGGAAACTCTTAGACAATATAAAGGAGTAGAGATAATACCATGCATCTTATCTGATCATAATGGAATGAAACTGAAAATCAACGATAAAAGAAGGAAGGAAAAAGCATACATCACTTGGAGAATGAACAATAGGTTACTGAATGATCAATGGGTTATAGAAGACATCAAGGAGGAAATTAAAAAATTCTTAGAGATAAATGAAAACACAGACACAACATATCGGAATCTATGGGACACATTGAAAGCAGTTCTAAGAGGAAAATTCATTGCTTGGAGTTCATTCCTTAAAAAAAGAAAAAACCAACAAATAAATGATCTCATACTTCATCTCAAAATCCTTGAAAAAGAAGAGCAAAACAACAGCAAAAGAAGTAGAAGGCAAGAAATAATTAAAATCAGAGCTGAAATTAATGAAATCGAAACAAAAGAAACAATTGAAAAACTTGACAAAACTAAAAGTTGGTTCTTTGAAAAAATAAACAAAATCGACAGACCCTTAGCGATGCTAGCGAAGAGAAGAAGAGAGAGAACTCAAATTACTAGCATATGGGATGAAAAAGGCAATATCACAACAGACACTTCAGAAATACAGAAGATAATCAAAAACTATTTTGAATCCTTATACTCCAATAAATTAGAAGATAGTGAAGGCATAGATAAATTTCTTAAGTCATATGATCTGCCCAGATTGAGTCAGGAGGATATAGAAAACCTAAACAGACCAATATCAATTGAGGAAATAGAAGAAACCATCAAAAGACTACCAACTAAGAAAAGCCCAGGTCCGGATGGGTATACAGCAGAATTTTACAAAACCTTTAAAGAGGAACTAATACCAATACTTTTCAAGCTACTTCAGGAAATATAAAAGGAGGGAGAACTTCCAAATTCATTCTATGAGGCCAACATCACCCTGATACCTAAACCAGACAAAGACACTTCAAAGAAAGAAAACTACAGACCAATATCTCTAATGAACCTAGATGCAAAAATCCTCAATAAAATTCTGGCGAATCGGATACAAAAACATATCAAAAAAATTGTACACCATGATCAAGTAGGATTCATCCCTGGGATGCAAGGCTAGTTCAATATACGGAAATCAATAAATGTTATTCACCACATCAATAGACTTAAAAATAAGAACCATATGATCATCTCGATAGATGCGGAAAAAGCATTCGGCAAAGTACAGCATCCCTTTATGTTCAAAACTCTAGAAAAACTAGGGATAACAGGAACATACCTCAATATTGTAAAAGCAATCTATGCTAAGCCTCAGGCTAGCATCATTCTGAATGGAGAAAAACTGAAGGCATTCCCTCTAAAATCTGGAACAAGACAGGGATGCCCTCTCTCTCCACTTCTCTTCAACATAGTTCTCGAAACACTGGCCAGAGCAATTAGACAGACGAAAGAAATTAAAGGCATAAAAATAGGAAAAGAAGAACTTAAATTATCACTATTTGCAGATGATATGATTCTATACCTAGCAGACCCAAAAGGCTCTACAAAGAAACTATTAGAGCTAATAAATGAATTCAGCAAAGTGGCAGGATATAAAATCAACACACATAAATCAAAGGCATTCCTATATATCAGCGACAAATCCTCTGAAATGGAAATGAGGACAACCACTCCATTCAAAATATCTTCCAAAAAAATAAAATACTTGGGAAATCAACCTAACAAAAGAGGTGAAAGACTTATACAATGAAAACTACAGAACCCTAAAGAGAGAAATAGAAGAAGATATTAGAAGATGGAAAAATATACCCTGTTCATGGATAGGCAGAACTAACATCATCAAAATGGCGATATTACCAAAAGTTCTCTATAGGTTTAATGCAATGCCAATCAAAATCCCAACGGCATTTCTTGTAGAAATAGAGAAAGCAATCATGAAATTCATATGGAAAAATAAAAGACCCAGAATAGCAAAAACAATGCTAAGCAGGAAGTGTGAATCAGGCGGTATAGCGATACCAGACTTCAAACTATACTACAGAGCAATAGTACCAAAAACAGCATGGTACTGGTACCAAAACAGGTGGGTGGACCAATGGTACAGAATAGAAGACACAGAAACCAATCCACAAAACTACAACTATCTTATATTTGATAAAGGGGCTAAAAGCATGCAATGGAGGAAGGATAGCATCTTCAACAAATGGTGCTGGGAAAACTGGAAATCCATATGCAACAAAATGAAACTGAATCCCTTTCTCTCGCCATGCACAAAAGTGAATTCAAAATGGATCAAGGAGCTTGATATCAAATCAGAGACGCGCCGTCTGATAGAAGAAAAATTTGGCTACGATCTACATACTGTGGGGTCGGGCTCCAAATTCCTCAATAGGACACCCATAGCACAAAAGTTAATAACTAGAATCAACAAATGGGACTTACTCAAACTAAAAAGTTTTTTCTCAGCAAAAGAAACAATAAGAGAGGTAAATAGGGAGCCTACACCCTGGGAACAAATCTTACTCCTCACACTTCAGATAGAGCCCTAATATCCAGAGTATACAAAGAACTCAAAAAATTAGACAATAAGAGAACAAACAACCCAATCAACAAATGGGCCAAGGACCTGAACAGACACTTCTCAGAGGAGGACATACAGTCAATCAACAAGTACATAAAAAAATGCTCACCATCTCTAGGAGTCAGAGAAATGCAAATCAAAACCACCCTAAGATACCATCTCACTCCAGTAAGATTGGCAGCCATTATGAAGTCAAACAACAACAAGTGCTGGCGAGGATGTGGGGAAAAGGGTACACTTGTACATTGCTGGTGGGACTGCAGATTGGTGCAGCCAATTTGGAAAGCAGTATGGAGATTTCTTGGAAAGCTGGGAATGGAGCCACCATTTGACCCAGCTATTCCCCTTCTTGGTCTATTCCCTAAAGACCTAAAAAGAGCATGCTACAGGGACACTGCTACATCGATGTTCATAGCAGCACAGTTCACAATAGCAAGACTGTGGAACCAACCTAGATGCCCTTCAATAGACGAATGGATAAAAAAAATGTGGCATTTATACACAATGGAGTATTACTCTGCATTAAAAAATGACAAAATCATAGAATTTACAGGAAAATGGATGGCATTAGAGCAGATTATGCTAGGTGAAGCTAGCCAATCCCTAAAAAACAAATGCCAAATGTCTTCTTTGATATAAGGAGAGTAACTAAGATCAGAGTAGGGACGAAGAGCAGGAGAAGAAGATTAACATTTAACAGGGATGAGAGGTGGGAGGGAAAGGGAGAGAGAAGGGAAATTGCATGGTAATGGAAGGAGACCCTCAGGGTTATACAGTGGAGGGGGTAGAGAGAGAGGAGGGGAGGGGAGGGGAGAGGTGGGGAGGGGGGAGTGTGGACGATGGGAAAGGCAGCGGAGCACAACAGACACTAGTATGGCTATATGTAAATCAATGGATGTGTAACTGATGTGATTCTGCAATCTGTGTATGGGGTGAAGGTGGGAGTTCATAACCCACTTGAATCAAAGTGTGGAATATGATATGTCAAGAAATTTGTAATGTTTTGAACAACCCACAATAAAAAATTAAAAAAAAAAAGTTTATGAGATAATTAAAGGCGCATTTTTAGTCTGTTCAAATATCTCTAAACCAGAAATTAAACATCAAAGTATTATCCCACAAAATGTTCTAAGAAATCCAGGAAATCAATCTTAGCTGTACTGATAAAACATAAAAATCTATATCCACAGTCTTGCTATTGTGAACTGTGTGCTAAATAGTTTGTACTATCAAGTGTAAGCCTTTCATAAAACAATTGTAGAAAATTGTTATTCATTTCCCAGATTTAATTAGGAAGAAACCAAGACTTAAAGAAATTAGATAACATCTAAAATATATTTAGAGCTAATTTTTCAATTCATAAATTATGATACTGGTTTATGGGATCTCCAACTTTCAAAAGTATATGTACTTCAGTATGTTAAGAAGACATTGTTCTGTGTCATTCTAATAAAGGTGAAAAGTAGCTATAAAGCAATATCGGCATGTACTCATTATGAAATGATGTTCATTTGATATGATTTTTACAGGGTTATTATATTTTAAGGGCCTTTAAAAGGTAGATTTTTATCCTGGTTGATTCCACAAAGATTTGCAAGCAGTGAGAATCAGTGCCAATCTCCTTTTAAGTATCAGTAGATATGTATAGCTGATTGAACAATGAAAGCACCTTTATCCAGCTCCCCATTCCTTGGTTTTGAAGATACTCATCCAATATAGTGCTGCATGAGATTCCATTTAATTAACTTAGGGCTTTTTTATTTTTATAGATACCTTGTTCATCTTCTATCACAGCTGGAAGACTGGAGTCTCTCCTAGAAATACTTCATTTGTATGTTATGAAACTCTAATGACCACATGTATTTAAATTTATCTGATACAGTATATTTCTTTTCAATTTTCTGAGTTAATATATTTCAACTGAATTCTAGCTCATGTGAGTAAAATGGTTATTGGCTTGCAAGATTCATGCATAGATACTAATAGAATAAGATAAATTACAATATGAAAAAGAAATAAAACTAGTTCATTTGCAATGCCAAATCAATAGCTTGCTGTTTTATTACATAATATGGTAACAGAACTGTTTTGACTGAATAATTCATCTCAAAAGGAATATTCGACTTGTTTTATAGAACACACATCGAAGAACAGTTAAAAGATAAAAGGTTAATGAAATCTGGCTGCCAAGAAAATAGAATATTTCTCTCCTTAAAAAAAAAGAACACTCTTGCACAATTCTTGTACATTTTTAATTAATAAGCTGTAGAAATAATTCAGGATACTATTTCTAGAATTCAGGAAATTAAAAATATAATTAAGAGTACATATTATCATGCTGTAGAAAGATAGTGTATCTGTTATCAAAAAGTAATTTGGTCTTTCAAATCTCTACTCATCTATATATAATAAAATAAATGTGAAGAACTGAGGCATAACCTACCTCAGAAAAAGGATGCATTTTGAGATTTTTTTATAGCCTCCGCACCCCCCAACACATACACTTATGTTTGGGTGAAAACAAATTTTAAAAAGGCTCAGCATTAGAATTTTAAAGAATTTTGGGACTCTCTTTTAAAATCTGGCAAGAAATGATGATAAAATGTCCACAGAGCATCATATAGCAAAAACATTTATCCTTTAACAAAAACTTATAACCAAAATCAAATTATTTTCCAAATTTTGATCCTCTTCTTTCTTGATGCAGTTCACTCATTTTATTGTTTGTCTGCACTTTCCATTACCTAGCTTCTCTGATTCTCTCCTCAGAAAATTGGCCTTTCTCTTGTGTTCTACACTCCTTAATACATTGCATGCCAGTGAGTGTAGTAGCCTGACACTTTTTCACAGAAATATAGAAACCTGAGCCCCACCCAGATCTACTAAGTCAGATATATAATTTAATGATAGTCCCAGATGAGTTCTGGACACATTAAAGTCTGAGTAAATAGCTCTGTTCTATTCACTTTATTCTCTTGCCTTCATATGCTTGTCTGAACGTTTCTCTTTTCTATCTGTAACATTTTATTATTATCAACCTACCCACCTTTTATTCTACATGTATAAGATAGGGATAAAAAAGCTCCCTCAAGTAATAGTGCAAAAATTGCAGCAGGAATAGCATGCAAAGAATGCTGGTCTCAATAGTAGTAAATTCCCAAAACCAGAATTGAAAACCAAGTCCTTTACTGGAACTCAATTAGAGCAGGTTTTTTTTTTTTTTTTTTTTTTTTTTTTTTTTTTTTTTTTTTTTTTTTTACTGTTCATCTGTTTTTGCTCATGGTATGTGAAATACAGTTTATTGGGAAAGAAACTGGATAGAAATAAGAGGATAACAGAATGTATGCCTGTCACACAGATATTGGTTTTAAATACTATTCTTCAATCGAAGGATCCAGGGCTTCTTGAAGAAATGTCTCATTATCTAATAGAGGCAGGAAATATACAAGATAAGCTGAGAACATCTTAGAGTTCCAGAAAGCAAATCTACTCAAAAAAATAAAAAATAAAAAAACAAAAACTATGTGTATAGAGGTGTTACAGAAACTCAGAGTCACCTGAAAAAACTCTAAAGAGCCAAATTTGGAATAATATGAGCAAGAAGTACAGTAGTATTGGATTATAACATAAAGTATGTAATACATATCCCTAAAATTCAGACTGATATAAATACGTAATTGAGTAAATAAACAGGGAAGAAGAGAAAACTTTTTCATGCAGAAGAATTAAGTAATATATAAGTATATTTTCTACTCTGAATGTAATGGAGTATAGATACTCACTCTCTAAGTGTGATCTGAATATAATAAATTTCTTTCAAAGGCTACTGTTTAAAATGGAGAGAAAAGTATAAATTTACAGCAATAACCCCCCAAAATACTATGTAAGCAAGTTGATCAAGGTCAACACTGAAGTAAACACCATGTTGAATGTATGTCCCTTTGATGTGATCTGATGAAAATGGCACTCTACTTCTCTGGTATGTCTCCCAAAATAACCCAGAGCACCAATCTAATCATTAAAAAAATTAAATAAATCAAACATCGAATATCTGATCAGTATTTCTCAAAATGTCAATTTCCTCAACAAGGAAAGTCCAAGAAGCTGGCACAATCAAGAGGCGCCTAGAGATACATGATGCCTAAATGTAATGTGATATCCTTAATGGGATTCTAGAAAGAAATGGAGAGGACAGTATCCTAAAGTAAGGAAGTATGAATCAAGAATAGACTTCAGTTAATTGTAATGCCTCAGTATTACTTCATTATCGTCACAAAAGTACCATACTAACGTAAGATAGTAATATTAGCAAATAGTTGCAGAGTGTATGGGAAATCTGTCTATCTGCACATTCTTTCCTTAAATCTGAAACTTACGAAACAAATGCATATATTTTTAAAAAAAGAATAATATCAAATTTAATTCTTTCTTCTTAGCCCTTGAATGATATGGACATTAATTTATCCTTTATGCTTAATTTACCTCATATGATTAAGTAAAAATAAGAGCTCTGTTGACGAATTCATTAATTTTTATGAGTTTCAAGGGAAATAATTCCTGAGAAAATATTTTGTTATCTTAAAGGCAGTATTATCCATTTCCTGTTCACACAAGATCCCAAAATTCATATATTGATGTGGTAAAGACATTTTTCAGTAGGTGAGTTTCTATTTTACCTCAATAATAGGGGATGTCCACACTTTCATCAGAGAAAATCATTCCATTAAAATTAATATAATACATATCCTCAAAGAGCAGTGAGATGATAACAAAGAATAATGCTATAAGAGAAAACTGGAATGCAGAGTGTTCACTGGTTCACAAGTCTAAACTTTATCTGTCAGACATACATGTATAGCTGGTAAACGTGAAGACACACATCCACACCCATACACACAAAAATATGAAGTAATATGGTTTAAAATAAACACATGAGGAGGATGAGCTCATAAGAAGAAAACAGAATTTGTATGGAATAGGGACCGTTTCTCCTTTTGTATAGGGTTCTGTCCCTGTAATGAGGTATCAAGTTCCCTACAGGAAGAGAAATATATTTACTTTTAATATATTTCATACATTCCCTGGAGGTAAAATCCACTGCCTAGCATACACACTGTTCTTAATAGGTACACATAACATGAATGCATTTGGCCCTCAAACTAGAAGAGCAGGTTTGGTCTGACAGAGTACCAAACAAGATACTAAATATAGGCTTGGCAAAATATACTGGGAGGATACATAGTTGGCCAACGAGGCATGCAAAACATCTTTCCCCTTATCAATAGTTTTACAATTAATTTTTAAAATAATATGCTATGATAAAGTTTGAGTGCCTTGGTCAAAGTTTCATATTCTGGAAGCCTGGGTCCCATGTAGTAGTGTTGTGATGATGGCATCTCTCATAGGTTGGGCCTCATAAATCCAACTTAGGTTATGGTGTCTCTACCCTCAGAAGAAATTAACTTGGATCTAATGGAGTGGATTATTTTCCAAAACAGAGGTGTTGTAAAATAGTGAGCCTAGTTCTTTCTTGATCTCTTGCTTCCTGTCTTGACATGTGATGTCCTCTCCATGTTCTCCAAGCAATGTGATGTCATCCTTCACAAGGCTCTCACTGCAGCCAGGCAAATGTTTGTGTCATGCTCATGAATCTCCAGAAACTCAAGTTATAAATTTATTTTCTTTGTAAAGCACCTGGCCTTTTGAGTATTTTGTTATAGCAGCAGAAAACAGACTAAGGCAGTATCATTTGATAAAATTTCAACTAGATGTGTTTTGGAAGCAAATTTCCTCAAATCAAATTTGGAAAGCAGGTAGTGTGCTTATAATCACAATGTGCCTAATTCTCATAAGAAGGAAATATACAATATACCGATACCTACATGGAATCACACGGAGAAGGATTTTTTTCTACAATTGTCCCTTCCCTTGGGTCATTTAAATGGTTTAAATTCCATTTAGATATTAGTCCTACAGAAGCACCATAATTACTGAAGATAAATGCCTCATCTACTTTCAAATCTTCATTAAAATTAGCTTTGTTATTTTTGTGGTGCCCAATAGCATAGCTATTAGAGTTAAGAGTCTGTCAGCATTTCCATTTACAAACTCTGTTTTTTTAGGGTTCATTATCCTTTCTGTTTTGAATTGCATTAGCCTGAAAATTAGCTGTCAGCATGAATATGTATTATATTACCCAAACTCCATGTACACATCAGTTTAGTAATATAGAAGGCAGAGATCAGTAACCTCTTTCCTCCTACTTCATAAAATTCTAAAGGTGTGTTGACTGCTTGATTATCTCATGGTCAGGCAGAGACTGAGCCTTTTAATCATGAACTTTCTCAGAGAATTGGTCCTAAATCTGACCTAATCATTTTGATATTTAAAAATTTATGAAGAAATCAAATTGAATATGCACTATACTTGCTTTTCAATATACAATTCATTTTAAAGCTTCTGGACCAAATTACATTTTCACCTAATTAGAGATCTAGGAGCGCTATACTCTGGGGCGGAGGGAAACCCAAAACAGAAAACAAAAAACAAAGAAGGAAGGATCTGTGATTCATGCTACTTCAACCAAGGAGTAAAAGCAAAGTAAATCACAGCAAGTGCCATTTTGTTCATTTTGTTAGAGCCATTTCTTCACTTTCAAGTGGGCAATGACAGGAGGTGATGCTGTGATCACAACAGAGGTAGCAGCTTTAGGGCATGTGAAATGGTATAAAAAGCATCTGGAATCCAGGCCACACATGTCCCCTTCTGTCCAGAGTGAAAGCTATCAAGGCAATCCTGTATTTTTTTTTCCTCTCAACCTGTCTTCCAGGACTTCATTCCTCATTTACCTAATTCATCACCACCTGTTTCAACATCAAATATCTTTCAATTATTGATCACTGATTGTCAGAAAAGACACCCGATTCCCCATTTTGCTTTTTTTCTTTTTATACTTGAACTTGGGGTAAGGATAAGGTAGTGGTGAAAGAACTAGCTCTTTTACTGTGATTATATAAATATGGTCTCACACATGATCTGTCAGAAATAAATTATAAATCTGCACCTGGTCACCATGACCACAGGCAAGTGACATTAATGGGAAAAACACTGTCTCAGAGGGAAAATTTGAGTGATAGCACTATCACCTGATCTATTTGTAAGAGAGTTGAAAATGAAAATGAAAATGAAAAAATGGAAGAAAAGAGAACTACAGTTATTTTTACTGTGAAATATGCTTATATGTCTAGGTTAGAAGTAAAGATAAACAGTGGCTGATGTCCACAGAAAGGAAGAAATATAGAAAGTACTATTTAAGAGCCACACACAAAATGAACCACCTCGTCTGAAATATTTTTTCCCAAAGTGGAAACAGTAGTCTGTTTGAAATACAAAGCAAAACAAAATAAAATAAAATGTTACTGTGACATAACATGACATTAAATGGAAACTGTCAGAATTCACAGCTGAAGAAACACTATATGAAAATTCCAATATCTTATTAAAATAAAAGATCATATTCTGTCACTTAAATTATTAACCTTGCCAGTAGAACTCTGATTCTTGCACAACAGTTATTTCCTAATGTTGGATATTAACCAGTGCTTATCATTAGGAATATCTCATCTATGATGAAATTTGAGATTTTCATTATCAAAATTTCCTCTTCTGCCTTTGACAGTTACACTTACAAGATAATCCAAACAATCTGTAATAGAACTTTCATCCTTCTTCAATTCCAAATGAACAGATTGAAGTTGATAAATATTCAAGTTAATATACATATTTATTGAGCCATCAATTCAAATGATAATCCTTGTAAATCCATGTTCTAACACTGTACTCTCAAGACCCTACATAGAAATATGGAGATGACAAACTGCTGGGTCCATAAGTAATATCAAAACACAAATATGTGTGTATATATATAATTAATCATCATGCAGTTATTTTAAAAAAATTATATGAATTCACAGAAGTCAATACCATATCTCTTGTAGAACAAGTGACATTTCAACTAATCATGTTCATCCTCCATTCGTGAGTGCAAAAGACATATGATATATGACATATGATCATAAAATGAATAAAGGTCGGTGTGGTGGAGCATGCTGTAATCCCAGTGGATCATAGGGAGGCTGAGGCAGGAAGATCAAGAGTTCAAAGCCAGCCTCAGCAAAAGCAAGGCACTAAGCAACTCAGTGAGACCTTACAAATCAAGTACAAAATAGGTCTGGGAATGTGGCTTTTGGCTGAGTTCCCCAGAGTTCAATCCCTGGTATGAGAAAGAAAGAAGGAAGAAGGAAGGAAGGAAGGGAGGGAGGGAGATAAAATGAATAAGGAGCAATATAACAACAAAGAAATGTTATAGAATGAGAGGGGTATTATACCCCATGATATTCACACTTTTGGTAAATGTTCTCTGGATATATGAATGAAATAATGATAAATAATGACCAAAGTTAACATTTATTACACACTGTATGACATTCATTTTAATAAGAGCTATATATTATCTGTATTATAATATTTAACAGATAAAGAAAAAGTAGGAATATGATTTTGAGCAGACTAACCAAAGACAGATATTAAGATGTTTATATTTATGATTTTTTTATGTGACAAATATTAGCATATATATACTTCTCATTATCTCTGTTAATAGAACAACAACTTGTTATTGAAAAAAGTCTTTGTTAAACATGGAATTACTTTTCAGTATTCCTGTTTGCAATTGTGAAAACATGAGTGTCTATTAATAAAAATTTCAGGAATTGTTGGTCTTCTTTAAAATTTTTTTGCAAAATCTCAGCAAAAATTGTGCATGTTTTCCTGGGAGAAGTCGTAAAGAACTGACGAGGCATGTAGAAGAAAGGTTTATCCCCAGTGCTAATTTCCAGGTCTTTCTTTTCTACACACACAGTTAATTTTCATTCTAAAACTGTGTCAAATTGTTAACATATGAAAGGAATTAGTACTATCACATTTTTTATAATAATATATCCCTTACTGGTCTCCATTTATATCATATAAAAGCACTAACTTCTTTATGCATTTGTATATGAAATTGCTGCTTGTAATAAATGATAAATAGGAGAAAGAATCATTAATCTATTAGAGCAGTTATGCCAAGAAACAAAACAAGTCACTCAGTAAGCATTAGGCTGCACTCACTCTAATAGCTGGTTTTACAATGCTCTCCCTCTACCTCAGGTTTACTCCTTAAAGAAATACTCATAACATGATTTTGATCAAAAGAATGCTGTAGAAATACTATAACACCATTCTCTCTCCACTTTGTTCTTAGTGTGCCTCCATCCCTTTACCCCAGGTTTCTCCAATGTATCAAGAAAGATTCAGGATAAAAAATAAGTTTAAGTTTAGAACTTTTAAAATTATGCTTATTTACAAACAGAATAAAATTAGCTGGGTGTGGTGGCCCATGCCTGTAATCTCAGTGGTTTGGGAGGCTGAGCCAGGAGGATTTCAAGTTCAAAGCCAGCCTCAGCAACTTAGTGAGGCCCTAAGCAACTCAGCAAGACCCTGTCTCTAAATTGAAAGTATTTAAAAAGGTCTGGGGATGTGGCTCAGTGGTTAAGCGCCCCTAGATTTAATTTCTGGTACCAAAGTAAATATATAAATAATTGATTATTAAAAAAAAAAAAAAGAATGACAGGGAACAACAGAGATGAGCCATTGTGGAATATAAATACTCTGAATTTCCTTAATGGAGAGTATTCTTCAGTGGTGAGGAGTATATCCTGGATATATGACCCCTGGTCTAACATATTCTGGAAAAAAGGCTCTCCTGCAAACAGAGGAGCAAATTTACCTGCCTCATAAGATCTTGGGCACTATCTAGGAAATGAGGCAAATGTGAAGACATTTATTTCATTTCATAAGCCCAGAGAAAACTGGCTATCAGATTTCCATCAACTTTAAAAATCTAGTTCAAGGTTAACAGATTTATTGGTGCTTTTCTTGGAAACATCTCTGTGTTCATAAATTATGGAACCTTCCATCACCAACATGAGTTTAATCCTTGAATACAGCCACCCTGTTCTAATTATGTACTCATTTCTTATGGTAAGTTTACTGTTGGAGAATAAGGCCTAAGGAATGCCCTTGCCATCATCAGCACATAATATCATTTTCATAAATTCCTTATATCCAAACATTGATGAGAAGACAGCATAATATGACTCCAGACTAGATACTTGGAAAAATACAACACATGATGATTTCTAAAATATTGTTTCTAACTCATCCTGCTTACTTTGGAAGGAAATATGCCTCTCTGAAATGTCAGTTTATTTAGGTTATTGTACAACTATCACTTTTCACTGGCACTAAAGATAAATATTAATTTTTCATTATCCATCTTTCCTTATGTTTAATTCTTTTTTTTTTTAAAGAGAGAGGGAGAGAGAGGGAGAGAGAGAGAGAATTTAATTTTTTTTTTTCTTTTTAGTATTTGGCGGACACAACATCTTTGTTTGTATGTGGTGCTGAGGATTGAACCCAGGCCACACGCATGCCAGGCGAGCGCGCCACCGCTTGAGCCACATCCCCAGTCCCTTATGTTTAATTCTTAAAGTGAGATGAATATCTTTCACAACCTTCTGCATGCTCTTTGTAAGAAGAAATTCTTTTGAACTCTTTCATGACTTCCTGTTTTCTCTAAAAGTCCCAAATCCTTCAGTTGGAACAAAAGGCTCATAAGCTATTTCCTACTGACTTTTCTAGCATTGTTTTTGGTTTACCAGCACCTCACACTTCTTATTATGATACTACACTTTCATTTTGTTCCTTGAATTTGTCCTGCTTTATTATATTCATAATGTTATAAATTCATGGAATAACCTTTCACTTAGACTTCATTTGGTGAACTTTTCTTTTGGAGGGGGTACCGGGCATTGAACTCAGGGACACTCAACCACTAAGCCACATCCCCAGCTCTATTTTGTATTTTATTTAGAGACAGAGTCTCACTGAGCTGCTTAATGCCTCACTTTTGCTGAAGACGACTTTGATCTCTTGATCCTCCACCTCAGCCTCCCCAGCCCAAGGTTGGGGAGTACCACCTTGTGTACCACCTTGCCCAGCTCATTTGGTGAACTTTTAATTAGTGATACATTAATTAGCTTACATGTCTCCTAACCTACAATGTTTTTCCTAAACCCAAGCCTAAGTTCAGGCCCTCACATTTTCTCTCATAGCATCTTAAGTTTTTCTTACCTTAGAACAGAGGAAACTATAAAATAATGTTATACTAATTGACTTCCTGAACTAATTTGTAAGTTATTTGAGGATATGGATTTAAAACCGTTATGTTTACCTTTGTATCTATAGTACTTAACACATTCTCTAATATACATTGTGTACTCAAAGTTTGTTTATTAAACCAAACTGAGTATCCAATAAATGGTTGAACAGACACATTGAAATATCAGAAAGGTGGGTGAGATATAGATTGGGAAGTCACTAGCACATGAATATTGTAATCAAATCTAAGAGCTGTTTTTAAACATCTCTTTTCACCTCTGCTATAAAAATAGTAACAGCTTAGAATGAGTACATCTCTCAGGCTTCCAAAGCAGCCAGGATAGGTATAAGACAAATTAACCACCATTGTTTTATAAAAGGGCCCTGAATCATCTTCTGAGAACCCACTTTGAAGATGGCTGAGGAATGTACACTGCCCTTTCTTGTTTTTACTCCTCTCTGAAATGTAGATGTGCTCATTGTGTCTAAAGAGGCCACCTCAGATTATAAAGGGAACTTGGGAATTAAGGACATGTGTTGAAGAAAATACAACTGTGAAGCAGAACTACCATAGCACTCCAGGACCGCTAACCTATCTGAACCTTTGTATGGACAAAAGTTTATGTTAATTTATCTCATACAATATGATTTTGAGTCACATCTTACTCTGCATAAACAGGATTCCTATAACAGAGGAACAGATGAAATTCCTCCATGAGTGTGTCATTTAAAGTTAAAATATTTTTTAAACTGTAGAATTTTGTTAAAGTTTAAGAGAGCTATCCAATGACATCCCCAGGACATTATCGACAGAAGCACTTTCTTTCAGACACAGGTGAGAGTTGTTTAGTATGTCTGTCCAGTGGCTTCCCATATTTCTAGCACCATCCTTGTTTCGATGTGTCATTGCTACAATCACACTGTTCTGCAAAGGTTTATTGTGTTACCTGCTTTCACCACTAAGTATTAAGTCCTTCAGAGGTGACAAATGATTCATTTTTGAAGCTCCCTAGTAAAACACCAGCTACACAGAAGGCCAGCACTAAAGACTGAGTGGATTAATAAATTCCATGAAGTTTTTTTTTACATCTTTTTCTAAGGCAAGTTTCACTCAGATTAATCCCAAATTAGATGGAGTAGAAAGATACATTTCTGGACAACTCTTTCTCCAATTATCCAGGTAACTGAGACCCCTCTGCTATGTAAGGCATAAAACAAGGGAATAACAGTTCATTTTGTACCTGATTTTACCATCTAAACGCCAATGTTATTCTTCCCATTTACTATTGATTTCTAGTGTCACCTTATACAATGCCTTGGCCCAGCAATCCCTTTCAGATCATATCAATCATCTCACAAATATCCTTCCACTTAGAAATAAAAGCAACGATAATGCACTAAAAGCACTACAATTCCTGAACAATAGATATGAAAGGGCGTGGGGGCTAAGCTAGCATTAACATTCTTTAACTGAAATCAATTTAGCACATTTTAATGCTCAGAATTTTCCCTTCTCATTCAAATGAAAATTCCTCAAAATGTGCTGTCTCCATTTGCAGAACAAATCATTATGGAGAGAAGTGTATGGTATCTATTCATATCTAGCATACATTTTGAATTTTAAGACATGTGTCAGTATGAATGTATTTTGTTTCCTTCCTTTTATAAATTATTTTAAAATGTTAAATCAAGTTTGAACTATAAGCTTCATACAAATGTCTTTGTACTGCCTAATAAATTATGCTGACTGAATATTTTTCTCAAATTATTTTTAATAAGTAAGAAATCTAAATGGAAATGAATCATATGCTTGCACCATTGCTGTCAAAATGAGTTTGCATAATAAGAATATATATTAATATTGCATAGAAAGACCTTTAGGACATAAAGAATGTGGTTATAGTACTTATTAAAAGAATAATTATCTGAGCTAAAAATTTTAGGAGCAGCATTATATTCTTGGATTCTCTTACTTTACATACTAACATTAAAATTCCAAAATGAAAATGCTCATATTCAAATATCATATATCATATTGCAAAGAATATACCAGGCTTTCACAGCCTTTTTTTCAATTCTTCCTCATTTGCTTCAAATGTATCGAATGCACATTAAGTCCTCCTTCTAATCTTCCTGAAACTTTTCCCCACTTTTTGTGTTCATTCCTACTCCTAGCATGGGATAACTATATGTGGTACCATAATGGAACATTAGACATCAGTAAATTGTGAATTATTTTCCTTATTACAGTCTTGGAGTAACTTCCTCAATTTTGCAATCTTTAGTTTTCTATATGCTAACACTGCTTCCATTTATATCATTCTATGAAAATTGGGCTCCTTAAAGCATTTGTACAGTATAGAACAATTCTTATTATTAAGGAAGCAGGCAGCTCTGAGGAAGCAGTTTAAGGATAAGTTCTCCTAAGCTTTCATTGAAAAATTCACTAAAAGGCCAGGGTGTATGTCAGTGGTAGAGCATTTACCTGTCATGTATGAAGCCTTGGATTAGATCCTCAACACAATTGGTATTGATTTCATAGCACAATTTCTTCAAAAAGAAAAAAATAAAATAGAAAAAGATAAAAAAGAAAAAAAAATAAATGCCAAAGTAAACAATACTTTGTTCCATGGTCTAAAACTTCATATTGACATATGAAGATTGCAGAATATGAATTTGGTCTTTACCTGAAAACAACTACTAACTTTGCAAGAACCATTTGTACGAATTATTTTGAAACTTTGGAATCTACTTAACTCTCCTATCATTTAGGAGAAAACTAGATGGATAGGCTTGTAACATTCCACGAATTTCAGTGCTTTCTAACATTTGCCTGTCTCTCAGGAGGCAGCTCTGGGAGAAGCCAACTTTCACACTGCAGTTTGTTGGTACCAGACAGAGGCTGATCATTGTTTCAGTCTCACCGGACTGAAGCAACTTCACAAGCAGTATCTGTCCAAGGAATTTAAAAAACAGGTCAAATTTTCTTGTTTTAATTGAATTTTTACATGCAGGTAAATTTCTGTCAGGTTACTGGCTGTTCATGGCAATAAGAAAACAGAGATTTCATTGACTACATAGAACAAGGAATATAATCTTTACAAAAATAGTTCTGAAAGTCAAAAAAAAAAAAGTATGCCTGAGAACCTGGGAAAATCAGATGTCTACATCTCATATTACAACATTCAGAATGTATAATTCTCAACAGAGGAGTGTGGGCCTTTCACAGGAAGAAAAGAAAATGATAGCCACAGCTAAAGGAAAGCCCAGGCAATGAATTAAATAGGGAAAGAATTTGTCTTAAAAATGTTCAGAAAACTAATGGGTACAAGACATTATTTCAGAGTGATAAATCAGAAAGCAATGTTTCACACTATTGTAAATGCACGACTGGGTGGTACAACTTTAAATAGTTAATTGTATGTTATATAAATTTCATCTAAAAAAAAGCCAAAACATATTTAACAAAGGAACAAACAACAACACAACTCCTGGTTTACAGAGCAAATATTTATACACAAAATTAAATTAAAAAGAACCATAGTGGAAGGATTATATTGTTAGTATTATAGATAAATAGGAAACTCATAGAAGTCAACAATTGAGAAGAGCACAAATATCTGATTATAAAGTGAGGCAAGACGAACAGTCTGTAACCAAATATAAAAATTTTCAAATTCTCCCAATTAGATATATGAGAAGTCCAGTAGTAAGAGAGAGTGCTGACTGAAGCAGTTTTGACTCAGTATCATCACACAATATTTGTGTCAAAAATTTTGGAAAAAGTTAAGAAAAATACAAGAATCTTTAAAATATGCTTACTAAGTATATTCCTCCATTTTAAAAATTAATTTATAATATTCACACCTAAAAAGTAATCAGCAGTGCGGACAAAATCTTGCTTCAAAGATACTCAACATTACTGCTTTTGAGAGAAAGAATTCACAAATAAATGACTTGCAAGAATAGTTAAGTAAATTATTGCTAATTGTGTGGTTCAATATAAAGTTATTAAAACTGTGATTTAAAAGATTATTTACAAAAATAAGGAATAATGTTATGCAAAACAGGCATATTCAAAATTCGATTTTAAGATACACCAATCCCACAGTATTTCATATTTTACTTTTAAACATATGTGTTTGTGTAAAATAAAATGAATAAAATATCAACTGTGTCTATTTCTAATTAGCACAATGAGTTATTTTTAGGTTCTTCATTATCACTTTATGTGTTTTCAAATATTTTATAATGACCTTTTCCCACTTTCATGATCAAAAAGTAATAATTAACAATATTTTCAAAACCTAAAAACAGGTTTCTGGCATCTAGTAATAGCAAAGTAGTTTATATCAAACTAACCCTCCTGCTGACAAACATTAAACTCTCTAGACAAAATATTAAAAACTATTAATTTAAGCACTGTAGAATGAACAATATCAGACAGACCTTGGAGGGGACCCAATGGTTGGAAGAAGGAAAATACAGTGGGGAAATTCACAATAATACAGATTTTTTTTAATACCCTGTGGATCTTATAGTCAGAACTCAAATAGAAAGCTAAGATATATTTCTTGAAGGTTCAAGAAAATAATTAGAGCCACCGCAGGAAGTTATGAACCACCAAGTAAGAGCTCAGACATGCAAAGAAATTCCCCTAAAATCCACCACAGACCACTAAACCATGCATGTATTATGCATGTATTAGGCAATGGTCCAAGAAATCAAGGGGAAACAATGAGTTGAAATCTCAAAATACAAGCAGAGCTATCATCACTGGTCTAATATAGAAGAGAGTTTGAAGTTTAAAATCCATCCAAATTAGAGAAAGTAAGAGTATTTTTTATTGTAATTTAAGGCTTATAATCTAGGAAGGAAAGATTATGTCTAGTGATTGGAAATTCACCTTATAAGTAAGGGCATAATGAAAATTTGATCAAAATAACAAAACCACAAACAGAAACAAAAGCAAGTACAAAGAAGTGGTGATTAAAATGAAAATCAAACTTAGGAACAATTTTAAGTACACTGTCCTAACTCAAAATGTATATTGTAATCTCTGGAGCAACAACTAAAAAATAAATGAGAACCAAAATAAGTATGGATAATGGAACAAACGAACAAAGAGATTGATGTAGGAAAGACTGGAATGATAAAACAGATTACACACTCAAAATTTAAAAGCATGGGCTGGGAATGTGGCACCGTGGTGGTGGAGAGCTTATTTGTTATGCATGAGGCCTTGGGTTCAATCCTCAACACTGAAAAAAAAAATTAAGAGAAGACAAGCAAATGAGGAAAAGTTAAGACAGAAAAAGATGAATACACTAAACATAAGCAAGTTAATATGACCATATTTGTATCATGTAGGCTCCAAGAAAAAGAGTATTACCAATAACAAAAGGACATTTTGTAATGATGAATAGGTATATTGGCAAAAATTAAAAATAAATAAATAAATGTGTGACAACTATAGTTGAAATTCAAAATATATGGAATAAAACTTGCCACAAATACAAAGAGAAACAGACACCCTCACTCTCCTAGTTGTACATTTTTACATGTCCCTTTTAGTAGTTGATAGAAAAACACCTTATTCCTGGGGAAAAAAAAAATATATGCAAGGAAGATTTGAACCACACTATTATACAATGTGACCTAACAAACATTAAGAGAATACTGAATCTAATTATAAAAGAATGCACATGAAACATTCTCTATTAAATCTTTGCCTAGGTCATAAAATAGGTCTCAAATTTTTTATAGTTTAAAATTTTACAAAATATGTTCTCCAATCACAGTAGAATTAAATTAGATGTGAACCATAGGGTAGCTATAAAAGTCCTAAATAACCAGAAAGTTAAAGACACACTTCTAAATATCATAACTCAAATAAAAATCACAAAGGAAATTATATGTGTATGAGCATATACAAGATGCATGTATGATTGATTTATAGGAATGATAATGAAAGCATTCATCAATTTGTGGAATTCTGCCAAAGTAGTGATCAGAAGTAAGTGTAGTGTATTAAGTGCTTATTTTAAAAAAGAAGAAGCTCTTAACATCAATAATCTAAGAAAACACAAATGAGTGGAGAGCCTTAACATGATTATAAATTGGAAAACTCAATAGTAACCTACCATTTTCACCCAACTTCACCTATAAATTCAATTCAGCACCATTCAAAATTTATACACTTTTTGGAAAAATTAACAAAATGATTCTGAAATTCAGATGAAAATTTATCATTTCTAGAATAACAAAGCAATCTTGAAAAATAAATTGGAAAGCTTATTGTATCCAACTGAAAAGGCTCACTATAAACCTACACTGATGAAATGAGATAATGGTTTTTCAAGAATAAGTAAATAGACAAATAGCAAAAAAGAGATAGGCTTGAAAAAAATATTCACATATGTATACTTTACACAAGTACAAAGGTAATGCAATGTGGAAAGATTAATCCTTCTTACAAGCGATGCCTGATATAAGAGAGTCAGACAATTTTTTGAGGTGTGTCAGCTAAAAACTTTGTCTTACTTCTCCCTCTTCACCTTGTGCCCCATATCTAGGCTGGCTTATAAGAAATTTCAGGTGCTTTCTCCCACATTTGGTGACAACTTGGTTATGTCCAGGTTCAAGAATCTTCACTCAGGTCTCTTTCCCTAACCACTATTTAAATCCAAGCCAAGATACTTTACTGCTGTCTTAAGTCATTTTCAAACCAACATGGCCTGACTCTCCCCAGAAATACTCAATGAGTGAGTAACTTTTTTAAAACCTCCTGGTAGGTATGTGGGACGTCATCAGTATTTCATCTTAATTAAAGTTTGTGTGGGAGGCTAGGTTGCTTTTGTGTGTGGCTAAAACACTAGAATGATTGGGAATCCACTTGGCAAATATAATACTGAACCTGTTCCTCACATCCTTCACACAAGCCAATTTAATAAGTGTAGTATATAGAAAAAGTATAACTGTAGATTTTTAAGAAATACACACACACACACACAAAAGCATTTCTTATGACAAGGAAACACCTACTAAGAAACTAAAATTTAATAAACTTGATTTGACCAAAACTAAAATGTATATTTGTTTGTTTGTTTGTTTGTATCAAAATAGAAAATAAGGAAAGGCACAGAGTGGGAGAAAGTATTTTCTATGCATAGATCTGAGAACGATTCAGTATACAGAATAAATATAGAAGTTCTACAACTCAATTTAAAACACATATAGGCACAACAAAATTAAATTTGAGGTAAAAAATAATTAAACATAAATTTCTAAAAGATGATATATAAGTGACCTGTGACAAATGACCAGATATACTATCTCCAAAATCATTAGAGATAAAGGAAATGCATGTTAAAATTCTAAACACTTTTAAACCTGACACTGTCCAATATTGAGATGCAATTCTAATACGACCACTACAGAAGACCCTCGAGTCAATTCCTGTAAGGTTAAATACAATCAACCTTATGACCCTACTTCTATATATTTATCAAAATAAATTAAAGTGTATGCCCACAAATTATTTGTACACAAATGTTTATAGAAGCTTTATTCATGGGAATTAATAATTTATCTAAACCAAATGTCTATCAATAAGTCAAGAGATGAACACATTATTACATATTTACTCACCAATAGAAAGTATCATTAAAAAAACACAGATAAATCTGAAAAATATACTCAGTGCATATATTGCTTATGATGCAAACTATAGAAATTCATTTTTGAGGATGTCTAAATCAAGCAAAAAAAAAAAGGCTTTGGTGGTAGAAATTAGGAAAGTAGTTTTTCCTTTGTTAGGGGCATTAACAATAAGAAATTTAACAACAAAAAAAGCATAAATGGATTTTCTAGGGAGATGTGATGAAGGTTATGCATTTGTCCAAAAGCATATAACTACAATTAAAATGTGTGCATTTATGTAAATGATACTCCAATTAAAAATCAAAACTCTCGAAAATACCCTAAAACCAAAAAAATAAAACTTTGGCATTGAATTTTAAAATATAGTCTAGTGACATTTCCACTTAAAACAATATTGGTAATATGGATAAAGGCACTGGGTACAATGAAGTTTTAGGCAAGCAGGGAAATCATGAGCTCTATTAATTATCTACACAGAAGTTTTTGTTTAAAAAGTTTATCAACTATTATGAATGAATTTCAGTATTACCAAAGTCAATATTTTTAGCACACCCTGCACAATATGTTTTCATCAAATTTCCATGTCTCCTGTTTTCATGAAATACATATTTTATGAAGGGACAATCTGCTGGTACACTAATAATGTATTTCCTAGTTTTAAAACATCCAAATTTATGAAAATGTGAAATAAAGTGTAACCATTCTTTCAAGCATCTTTCTGCGCTAACTAGGTTTCCTGAAGCCAACAGAGTGGATGAAGGCAGGGTTAAGTTTCTAACCCTCCAGGCTTTCTAAATGCACTTTACCAGAGCAACTCTGCTTTTATGTGCTTTTTCTTGGACTTTCTCAAGAGATTTTGTTTGAAAAATAAAGTCCTGTGTTAAAATAAAAGCTATCTGTCCCCATACAGAAAACAGATTTTGTGTTGCCAGGGGCAGTTGTGGAAAGAGAGAGGTGAGGTAGTGGGGGCTCAAGAAAAATCTTTTCATTTATCAAAATGTTCTATATCATGACTGTGGGGTTGCTTCAATAACTAGGTACATCTTTTAAAATTTACAGAATATTACAACTAACAATGGGGAAATTATGTAAATTCAACTTTAAGAAATTGAAGATTGATTAAAGCAGAAGCCATACATTAGACTAAGAGTTTAAGAAGTTATACCAGATATAGCATATATTTATTTTTACCATCATCTATCAGCCTGGGAAATTAATATACTATGTATGTAGAATTGGATCAAGATACAGGAAAATGTAGGTAGAATTTTCTCATGTTAAACCTAAATAAAATAAACACACAGTTAAGACAATAACTATATAAATAAAGAAATTCTTCTTAACATCATATATGAGTATTCCCTATCTCATCTTTTTTTTTTTTCTTTTCCTTTTTGGTGATTTGATGATGGGAAATGAATTCAGGACACCATGCATGCTACCTAAACACTCTGCCACTGAGAGATTTACCCAGACCTCAACTCTATACTTAACAGAAAATTGTTCTGAGAATTCTTGAAATTGCCTTAAAGTTCTTCCTTTGCACTGACTATTCAATGCACCAAATATAACTTTTATATTTTTAATTTTTTTTTGCTGTGAAATTACATGCTTTGTATTTTTCTATTATTTTAATGAACTTAAATTTGCTAAGATTTCTGCTATTTGTGAATGAATGAGCACCATGCTGACATGTAGAGAAGTGACTTCTCTAAACCCAACAGACTCACAGCTAAGAGTCATTGGTGAAGAATCAAATATAAACACAGAGGGAAGCGATCAAGCTTCCATCCAGAATTTATGAAGCTCTGCATCTGCCTGACATCAAATTTGTTTCCAATGTATATGCCTTGCTAAATAGTCCTGTAAAATCTTCCTGTGATGAAGGTTGAGAATGACTGCTATGAAAATGAAAGAGAATACTTGAGGAACAGATTAACAAGACAAAGGTTGAGTAACTTGGTGTTGTTTTATTTTGATATAAGGCATAATCAGGATTTAATAACGGACACATATATCAAAATCATACAACTCAGAACTTCCTACAGTTAATTCAGAAACCATTGAAAATACTTAGTGACTAATATACATAAAAAGGATAGAATTTAAGAGCCTCAAGAGAAAAAAAAAATAGCAGGTCAAATTTACAGGTAAGCTGATTAGATTTTCTACTGGTTTCACAGTTCACATTCTAAAAATCAGAAGGGCCTGAACTAATATATGTCAAGCCCTAAAAGATAACAGATGCCAACCAATATTGCTATACCTAGCAAAACTATCCTTAAAAATTGAAGACGAAATAAAAATTTTCCATGCTAAGCAGAAAGTAAAAGAATTCACAGTAGTAACTAAGCCATCTCTACAAAAATACTCAATGAAATAATATCCCATGCAGAAGAAATGAAAAATATCAGAGCCATGTTATGGATGAATAGTTAATTAAAGGGGAATCAAGGCTGAATTAAGTCTTTTAGAAAAAAGTCAAAATTTTAGGAGACTTTTTTTTTTGGTAGAGAGAGAGAGAGAGAATTTTTTAATATTTATTTTTTAGTTTTCGGTGGACACAACATCTTTATTTTGTGTTTTATGTGGTGCTAAGGATCGAACCCAGCGCCCTGCGAATGCCAGGCGCGCCAGAGTGCTACCACTTGAGCCACATCCCCAGCCCTTAGAAGACTGTTAAAATGGACTTTCTTTCATAGTTGATATTTGGAAGAAGGGCAATAAGGTATACACAGGCCACCTTATTACTGAATATCTTTGCCAATAATTCTCCCATTGAATACATTAGGCATTTGTAATCTTCCTATTCAAATGGCCCCTGTTCAATTCCCATGCTTTGAAGACCTACCAGATCCTCCAGAAGATAGAATTGGAAGTAACATAGTTACTTCTGTGTGACCTCTGCTAGTGGCATCCTGAAATTGTTTTAGTTAAATAATTTTAGATATAACATTTTTTATCACTGTGGATCCAATTGTCAGGTGTTGAGTTATTAATTTTTTCCACATTTTTGGTTATATATATTGATGAGATTTATTGTTATATATTCATCCATGCACAGTATAACAAAATAATTTGGCCAATATTTCTTTCCAGCATTTTTCTCCTCCCTTCCTATGTCCTACCCCTTAGCCACTTTCCTCTACTGATCTCTTTACATTTTAGGAGATTCCCACCCCATCCTTGTTTTCCTTTTTCCTCTCTAGCTTTTGAATAATATGAGAGAAAACATAGAACCCTTAACCTTCTGAGTTTGACTTATTTTACTTAAAGGATATTCTTCAGTTCCATCCATTTTCCTGCAAGTGCCATGTTTCATTTTTCTTTATGACTGAAGAAAACTCCTTTGTGTATATATACAGCTATACCACTTGTTATTTACCCTAAAGAATAAAAGGCAACTTACTACAAGCATACCCATGTTTATAGAAGTACAATT
Source organism: Marmota monax (assembly GCF_021218885.2). Classification (NCBI taxonomy): domain Eukaryota; kingdom Metazoa; phylum Chordata; class Mammalia; order Rodentia; family Sciuridae; genus Marmota; species Marmota monax. The sequence goes on from NW_026692907.1 coordinate 21,108,405, forward strand.
TACAATGGCTAAACTATAGAATCAGACTAGATGTCCATTGATGGATGAACAGATAAAGAGTTATCAACTTATGAAGAAAGAAATTTTGAGGAGGTATGGGAGAAAAGAATTCATCTTGTGAAATTGTACAATGCAGTCCACCATTGGCCTTTGACTAGCAAGATTTTAAGTGTGTTAAAATTCTATAATAGACAGTTATGGAAATCACCACAGAGAGAAGTCTGTGAACTCACCAAACAGATTTTGGTGTATGTATTGTCTTTATGGAATGATCTTAAAGCAACAGTTAAACTTTGAAAGGAAGTGTCTACCATTGTTTTTCCATATCTGGTCTTTGCTGTTTACATTCCTGTGTGGAGCTTACATCTGTTCAGTAGGTAAATGCTGAACACTTCTACTTCATGGTCAAGGCAGAATCAAAGGCCATTGACATGGGCAACTGAATTGTGTGTTCTCTTCCTTTTCCACATCTATACTCACTGCATTGTCTTTATTTATAAGCAAAACTTAGAAAAATCTAAAAAAATAATATTGTGTGGTTTATTGAAATAATAATAAATAATACAGAAATATTGTTGTTATTTTTGTGAAAAAATCAACTTTGTACAGTTTATTTCAATCAAAATAAAATGGGAATTTTATTGAAAAATATTTGTGTCATTGTTAAAGTCTAGATTACAGTTGTTTTAGTTAGCCTTTTTGCCACTGTGACCAAGATCTAACAAGAACAATTTAGAGGAGGAAAAGTTTATTTTGGGCTCATGGCTTTAGAAATCTCAGTCCATAGATGATCAGTTCTGTTGTTTTCGGCCCAAATGAGGTCAAGAACATCATGGCAGAAAGGTGTAAAGGAGGAAAGAAACTCAGAACAAGGAAACACAAAGCAGACAGATATAGTTCCCTTCCCACTGACAAAATATAAACTTCAAGGACACTCCTCTAGTGACCCACCTCCTTCTGTCACACCCTACATACCTCTGGTTACCACTCAGTTAATCCCTATCATTGATTAGATTAAGGTTCTCACAACCCAACCATTTCACCTTTGAACTTTCTTACATTGTTTCACACAACAGCTTTTGGGGAAAACCTCACATCTAAGCCATAACAACAGTTTATATTTTTAAATGCTTCATTGAAATTTGAGATGAATATGTATGCTGCTGTAATTGGTGGAATTGTCCAACACTGTCAATTAAATAAATTTCATTTATAGCATTGTTCAGGTCTTGCTTATCTTTACTGGTTTTCTAATCATGGTCATTCAGCAAACAATGACTTACTGGTCAATGATGAACTGAGCATATGACAGTAGTGTCATATGGATAATGGAGTTGAAAAAAATCTTACCACCTGGTTATATTTTATCACATTACTCATGGTGATGCTGGTGTAAGAAATCCTACTGCACTGCTAAATCCTATAAGCATAGCCCATGTAATTTGCATAGAAATAATACTTGATGATCATAATAAACAACCATGTTACTGGTTTATACATTTAATGTTATGCATTTTACATTTGTTATAGAGTGGACTCTATTAAAGAATTACTATAAGATAGTGTGCCATGTTTTTGTTGGCAGAATCCTTATACATATTTTTTTGATTGCATCATTTCTCTTTGCTTGATTTGATTTTATATTGTCTGGTTTATTATGGCTGTATATATCTACTAGATATATAGCAAGTATATAATATACATATATATGTATATGCATATATATTGATGTATATAGATACAGATTATTCATGTTTTCCTATTTATTTGCATGTCATGCAATTTTGGATCATATTATACATTCTGAGGGCCACATATTATAGAGTCTGGATTATGTTATAATCTTATGAACTATGGTGGTGTTTCTGGTTTATTTATTTTAGTCAATAAGATTATGTTCATTTTGCAATTTTGCAAATTGTGCTTCATCTTCTGTAAAAAGTAACCCTAACCTCAGTTTGATTTTTGCAAACTTTACATGCTGCTTTGGGTCTATTCCATGCATGTACTCCATAAGTATTAGTCTGACACTTGGGTAGAAGTTTATATTTCCATGCAGCTCTCAAAGTCTTTGCTGTGATCATTTGGGGCACACATGTGTAGCTCAGAGATAAGCCTCAAATAAAACCTATGTGGATTTACACACAGAATTAAAGGATCTCTTTCCCTAGTTCTCTTTTCTCAGAAGTTCCTCACACCCCTTGTCCTATAGAACTGTAGAAACCTATTCTTCTCACCTACTCTAGCCATAAAGTTTTTTGGTTAGAGTTTTAGTTGCCCACACCACTGGTTTATCAAACAGCAACATGACTAGGGCAAAGCTACATGAGAAATAGGAGACTGGAGGGTGGGGGTGGAAAAGGGGGATGAGCAGAGGAACATTTAACTTTCTGACAATTGCTTCTCCACCTTTTAGGAACCTTCCACAATTCACATACTTTTGGTAAGTTTTATAAGTCTTCACATAATTTCTTTTGTACTTTGTTTGAAATATTAACTGTAATCAGAAGAAGAGACAGACTATGATGGAATTTTTTTTAAAACAAAAGCTTTATATCTTTAAATGTGATACATGTGTAATTGATGGAATAAGCAAAAGTAAATATGCATTTTAATTTCATTTTCATAAAAACCATTTTCAGAAATAGAAAACTGATATAACTATACAAACAACTAGAAATTGCATTGTTTAGCATATCTGCTATGAACATCACATATATTATTTATAAAAGAAGACCTACATTTATTGCCTATATTAGATTTATATTATGCATAAAAAATTATATCCTATGAATCATGTTTTCCTAAAGTGTCCTATATGTTTCAATAATTACTTAATGAGTTTAAGAAAATCTGAATAAAATAAAATTAAGGATATTATTCTGGAACTTCTATTGATATTCATAGTGAATTGTTAGAAAGACATTTAATTTTGCCATGTAATTTTTCCTATGTAGAATCTCAGTAATATAGAATGGTACAAAATGATTTTTAAAGTGGCTCAAATATCCATCCATATTAACTGATAGTCTTAATAGAGAATTATTCAGTGGAATTATTTAGGAAATTAGTTGGCTCATAGAATTTAAGGTAGCATTATTATAAAGGAAATAATTCTGCTTAGGTATTAAATTGGTAGTGGACCTAGCTGGAGATATTAGTTTTATTATGAAGAACTACAAGAAACATAAAAAGAACTTTTATTATATTTATGTAAGAGTAATTCTGCATACAATGACTAATATAGATAGTTATATGCAGAAAAAGGAATATCCATATGGGCTTAACTGGTATGATATTTGGTTTATAAAATAATGCATTAGTATAGAGTTTGAGGAAAAAAATGATAAGGAGGGGTGGGGGGACTGAAATTGCTGTAAAACTACTGCCTTTTAATAACTGAATTGCTTATACATTGAGGAACATGAATCTGATAGGACTTTTATTTCTAGTAAAATGTAATACTTTTACAGGTACATTCAGCATTTGATGTGAAATTGGAGTACCCTCAAGTCATGTATTTACATTCATGTGTTCATGCTTTGCACACTTTATTTTCGTATCTACTCTAAATTGAGACAATCGGTGCCAAGAATTATAAATGGCAGAATGAATGATTCAGATTTGGTGACTGAATTACAAACTTCCTTGATTTCAACCTACAAAAGCATATATTATGTATAAAAAAAAGCAGAATGAAAAAATATTTCTAGGCACTTGGTATTTAATTATATAAAAGCACAGAAACATTATCATCCTGAAAGTGTTTTATAATAAAAATTCATATAAGTAATGTATGCTTCAAATTACAAAGCTCTCTTCTAATATCGTTTTCATAATGGAATTTATTTAAGTCTAATATAGGCAAAATGCAGAGCAATGTGTCTTCTGTACTACAAAGTGAATATGGAAAATAAATTCACTATTTCTTCTTCAACAGATCTCTTTTAATATTTTTACTATACACTGAGTAATTTTTTCTCTGAATACACTGATGAGGATTCTGAAGTAATTTTCAGTAAAATGAGAAGTCTTTTAAAATATGATCTTATCATACTCTGCAGTCTTCTTAACTTCCCAAGTGTACTCCCTTTTAATCTCATCCTTAATTTCAATATGACATTGTTTGCCCTGCATTATCAAATATAAGATATCATACGTACATATTAAAATTTTCAGAAGATAATGTAATAATTCTTTAACATATACCTTTTCTGGTATGCTTATGTTTTACATTTCTATTTTCTTTAGTTTTTATAAAGAAAACAACTATATAATTCTACAAAACATTCTTTCTCTTTGATTAAGTTTAAACTTTAATGATTTTGCAATATGATCTTTCTTTTGTAATACTATCCTTTCCAGTGGTATAGAAGCTGGATTGTTTAAAAATAATCCATATGGCAAAATAAGTATCTGTGGAAGAAGTAAAGAGTTGCATATGTTTGAGAGAAGTGATGCAGAGAAAATCAACTGCAAACCCAAAATAAAAACACAAGTTTATGTCTCCCAAAATGTTTCTTTATATTTATTTAGCATTTTAATTTCTTTACATTTATTTAGCATTGCAATTTCTTAAATCCTGTTTTTAACCAATTTGAATATTTTTATTGTTTGGTTTATCATGCATTCATTTTTTCTCCCCACAGGAGTGCCATAATTGGTGATTCATACTGAAATAGGAAATGAAGGCATGGAGTTTCACACTTGCATGCCAAAAATTCTGTTAGAACACAAGAGCAGAATTGATGTGCCCTTTCCTCCCTTGGGTCCTGGGGCTTCCCTGTTTGATTGAAATTTTTTAGAAAAGATAGGTCTCTGATCAGATAGATCTCATCAACACAGTCAGTCTGATACCAGCTAAATTTCATGTACATTGTTGAAGCAAATTTGCATATCAATTGTTCTTAGCCTCTTTCACTTTGAATTATTCAATAGAAATACATTTAAAAAAAAGAAAACATGATAGCTGTACATCAGTAATTATTTGAGTTGGATTAACCTATACAATTTTCCTTAAATGAAAGTTTTCTTTGAAGAAAGAAACATTCTTATCTCCTTAATCTTTAAGAAAAGTATTTTCCCCTATTATTACAAAATCAATTGGCAACTTATAAAAAATGTAAGCTCTTTATTTGAAAAATTATGATATGTGTGAACACATGTCATAGTTAGTGTTATACGAGAGTGTCATGGTGAGTGTCATCACCATGGAACCCAGTTTGATGAGTTTTGACAAATACATTCAGCTGTGAGTCCATACTACACTGGGATATAAAGAATTTTTGAACATTCCCCCAAATATCTTGTGTGTCTTTAAATAATCAGTCCTCCTTGTTCTGCACAGTCTCTGGTTACCATTCTTTTCTTTCCTATTCCTAATTTGTTCGTTGCCATATCTATGGAACTCATATAAATGGAATTGCATAATGTGCAGCCTCAACAATGCTTCTGAGATGAGTGAATATATTACATTTTGTTTAATACCAAATTGATATTTATTTAAATATTTTCCATTTCTGTTATTTTAAAAGCTATCAGTCAACTGATCTTTGACAAAGGAGCAAAGGCAATACAGTAAGGAGAATATTTTCAGCAAACAGTGCGGAAAGACATGGACAAACATACATACAAATGAATCTAAACACAGACCTTATATTCTTCACAAAAAAATAAGTCAAAATGCATAATTACATACCTAAACATATAATACAAAACTAAAGCTCCTAGAAAATAACATGGGAGGAATGGCAGATGGTTTGGGATTTGGTGATAACTTTTTAAATAAAGACCAAATTAACAATAAATAAAAGAATCAGTAAGCTTAATTTGTTAAAATTAAAAACATGATCTGCTCTGCAAAAGTCGTAGCCAAGAGAATGAAAAGTCAATCTACAGACTCACAAAATATTTTCAAATATACATCTGATATATGATTTTTATACAAAATATACAAAGGTTGTTAAAACCCAACAAGAAAACAAACACCTCGATTTTAAAAGGTGGTCCAAAGACCTTAGTAGACAATCACCAAAGAAAACACGCAGACATCTGTACAAATATGGAAAAAAAATTCAAAATCATCTTTCATTAGAAAATTGTTAATTAAAATAATTGTGAGATCCCTATAACATGTATAAAGATGTCCTAAATACATAAAAATGACAATACCAATTCCTGGGAATTATTTATATATATATATATATATATATATATATATATATATATATATATATATATATATATATAAAATTGCCAGTGGTTAGGAAGGAGGAAGGACAAGTAGGCAGAGCAAAGAGAGGGACTTGGGGGCATTGAAACTATAGGTATAGTATATGATGGTTGGCATATATCATTATACATTTGTCCAGACCCATGGATGTACAAAAACAAAAAATGGATCTTATGTAAACTGTGAACTCTGTGTCATAATGATGTGTCACTGTGCTTTCATTAACACTGCAGTAGATGATATTGATAAAGGAGGATGATACACATAGGTGGAAAAAGAAGGCATGTAAGATATTTCTGTGTCTGTCTCTCAATTCTGCTATGAACCTAAAAGTGTTTCATTAAATAATAATTTTAAAAATATTTTTTAATAAATCCTGCAATTAACATTTGTTTAAAGGCCTGCCTGTATGCATTTGTTTTCATTTCTTTGAGATAAAAACAAGAAATGGGACAGCCAGATTAGACAGTGTTACAATTTTTTAAGAAACTTCCAACTGTTTTCCAAACTTGCTCAGATGATTAGCTTTGCATCATCGTGACCAAAACACTGGAAAAGAGCAACTTAGAGGAGGACAGATCTATTTTGGCCCATGTTTTCAGAGTTTGACGGTTAGTCAACTCCATTGTTCTGGGCCATATACATCTTGGCAGAAGGTATGGCAGAAGAAAGCTCTTCAGCTAATAGTAGAGGGAGAAAGGGGAAGACAATGGGGAAAGGAGAAAGAGAACAGGAAGGAGGGGGAGAAAAGGGGGAAGGAGAAATAGAAATAAGATGAGAAGCAGGAAAAGAAAAAGGAGGAGAAGCAGAAGAAGAGGCTTAGAAAACGATAAACCATTTTAAGGCATGCCTCCAGTGGCCTACTTACTTCAACTAGATCCCAACTACCAGTCATCCATTCAGCTATAACAGCTCTTCTGAATTAATCATTTCCTATCCTTGCCCCATAATACTTACTGCATTGGACCCATGCTTTCAACACGTAAGTTTTTGGGGAGTGTATTCCAGAACCAAATGATAACATTAACTGTACCATTTGTATCCACACAAGTACTGAGCGAGAGATTATGTTGTATGACACTCTAGACAACATTGAGTTTCAGGAATCTTTTCAATCCTAGATCTTCTAAGATCTGGCATTGATATGTTAAATTACATTTCCTTAATGACAAATTATGTTGAGAGGCTTTTGTCCTATGCATCTTATATGGAGAAGGTTTTGTTCAGTTTTACTTTTGTTCATTGTTATTTAGTTCTTTATCCTATTGACTTATGAAAATTCTTTATATATTCTGGAAATAAGCCCTATACCAGATATGTGTCTTAAATACTAAAGTCTATGGCTGATACTATTATTTGTAGCGTTTTTCAAAGAACAGATGCTTTAATTTTCATAAAGTCTATACATTCTACTATTTTTTCCTAATACAGTTTGTTTTTTTGTATATTACCTAAGATTCTTACCTCTCAAGAGATAATAAACAATTAACAAAAAGACTATTTTTATCTAATTTTGAAGATATATTGACCATATATTTGTGGGCCTATTTATGGGCTCTCTATTCTGGTACATTAGTTATTTTTATTCATAAGTCAAACTATACTGTGTTTACTATTGTTCATTTACAAGACACCTAGTGGTCAGACAGTATTAGTTCTTCTTTACATTCTTCTTATGTAACATCTTAAGTAATACAACAGTATATGTTCAAAAATAAGTCCATTATATCATTAAAGAAAACACTCAGAAAGAATATGATCAGCTATGTACATAACTTAAATGATCAATTAATTCATTAGGATGAACTTAATGCTTGATAGATTGAAAAAGAAGACTTATGCAAGTTACACAAATATAAAAGAAGGAAATTATCACCAATAATGAAAAACATGTCAGTGATTACACCAATATGAAAACCAACAAACCTTAAGGAAGGTCTAGGTCCCTTATTAGGCTGGTAAATTAACATTACATCAAAAACACATAGGAAGGGCTGGGGTGTAGCTCAGTGACAGAGCACTTGTCTAATGTATGCAAGTACTTGAGTTTGATCCCCAACAGCAATTTAAACACACATTAAACACACAGACACACAGACACCACACACAAACACACACACAGGGAAAGCAATTCCCAGAGTGGACCTTTAGTACCTTTTAAAATGTACACACTCGTTCTCAGCACAATATCTGATAGTATGATTTTGGTTACAAGTGAATGAAAATCAAACAATGGCTTTACCTATGTAAAGTTTATTGTTTCCTTATAGCAAAATATCAGAAGATAGACATTTCTATTGGTTTCTTTGTAGTATAGGTATATTTATATTCCTGATTCTTTAGGTTAATTTTTATGACCAACAGGGAGCTGCCAGGCTACAGGATGGACATGGAAAATGAAGATTCTGTATTTTTTATCTTTTCTAGCATATTGTTCTTCACATCTCATTATCCAAAAATAAAATCATCTGCTTACCTAACTTAGGCCATTATACCTAATTTAGAAGATGCATATTAAATTTCCCAGCCAGTGAGAAGATGCTGAGGTAGAGATTAGAATATAAAACCTTCATTACACTTGGGAGTACTCTTAAAATCAACAACTATGAATAGGAAGAAGAGGAAAGGATTAGGTGTAGGGTGAAGTGGGACTACAATGAAGGCTTCCTTTTACTCTCAGGTACCTTTGGAAATGGGATAGTCTTTTCAGAGTTTTCCAAGTTATTGTGCAGATTCTGGGCTTTCACATATATTGTCTTGTTGAGCATTCAATATGGGCTGCTTGGATGGGCCAACTCTTTGAGCCAAACTAATTCTCAGAGGATTGACACTTGAGGCCAAGCCTCGGGCAGCACATCTGACATTTCTATAAATGGTTCTGAGCTGTGTATTACCAACATGAAAAATTTAAAAAATATATATTATCATGAATAAACTATTTGTGATTCATACTGTTGGCCAGAGGAAGTTATCAATTTAATGAGATCAAAGCTCTATATCAAAAACTTCCTAAAATTATGAAATTCAAGGGAGAAGTTTCTATTTGGTAGATAACCAATAGTAAAAGGTCTCTCTCTTACTGTCTCCCCCCACCTTTATTCCTACCTCCCCCTCACTCTTTCTCTTGTCTTCTGTACATTCACCACAGAGTTAATACACAAGGAAGTAGTCTGATGTAGTCACGTTTATCTGTAGAATAAAATTCTCATAGCAGCTCTCTAAAAAGAACTAGAGTTTTGTGCTTGATGATGCCGAAAAGAGAAATCAGCCCAGAGCTCCAAACTTGGATTTCCATTCACTTCTAGACAAAAAAAACAATAAAATGAAAAACAAAAACACAACAATAGAAACAATTATGAGAAGGAAAATTATATCATGTAATAAATAATTCAAAATATTATCCTAATTTAGTAACTTTTTGTTTTATCCCATCATATTTTCTAGGTGTTTGAAATTTGGCAAATTATTTTACAACTTTGAGTCATAATTTTCTTTCCCTTAACAGAAAATACCAAATTGTTGAATATTTTGTGTAATATATATGTATGTGTGTGTATATATATATATATATATATATATATATGTGTGTGTGTGTGTGTGTGTGTGTATTCCTCATTCACAATACATTAAAATTAATTACCTTTCCTTCTATGAATATATTTTAAATGTTACCCTTGAACTGACATATTTTAGAAAAATAAATTAAAATAACTTATCCAGGAACAATATTAATATATCTTATTTATTTAAATACCATTCTAATTGTACTCTTTTTCTCAACTGATAATTCCAGAATACTCTCTATTACCAAACTAGAGCCTGGAGATTTAAGTTTCTGTATCCCTTATTCCATAATAACACTTTTTTTTTTAAAGAGAGAGAGAGAGAGAGAGAGAGAGAGAGAGAGAGAGAATATTTTAATATTTATTTTTCAGTTTTCAGTGGACGCAACATCTTTGTTTGTATGTGGTGCTGAGGATCAAACACGGGCCGCACACATGCCAGGCAAGCTGTGCTACCGCTTGAGCCACATCCCCAGCCCTCCATAATAACATTTTTCATATCATTTAAGTGATACATACATATCTGGCATTCTATCTCTCCTTCATCCTATTTCTATTGTCTTTGGTCAGGCTGTATTCATTATGGTTCAGTTTTACTGAAACATTTTCATAATTAAGGTCTTTAGCTTTAATCTAACTCTTGTTTTCCTCAAATATATATTAAAACAATTCATATTAATTTGACCCTATCAATTTTAGTGGTAAACATTTTCATTGAGTAGTGTTCCTATATGATGATGTATAAATGATTTAATATGACAGATTGGAATTTTAATTTGCTGGCCCCTGTGTTTTTCATCAGTTTCATAGTATGTTATCTCTTCATTCATCACAGTTTAAATTTCAGGGAAGAAATAAAAGGAATAAAATCTTGTAAGTAATCAAAAGTGGTATATTCTGTTTTGATTATCTTCCTTTCTTCAGGTATGGGAATTTTATTAATCAGTCATAAATTTTATTTCTGTCATATTACCCCTATGCAGCTAATACAATGTAGGTCATTGGTGTGGAGATATTAAAAGCACTTTTTGAAATTGTTTATGTTTAATATATACATAATAATATATATAATATACACATGTTTATGTTTAATATACACATGGTGGATACACTTAAACTAATTAAGATATACCTTGAACCTGCTTATATCTGCATAAGTAATCAAGATAATCTTTGATTTTTGACCTATGATTTAGTTCAAAATATTTCTTATTTTCAGGAAAAGTCTAGAGAAAAATCATTCATAGATCAATTTATTTAAGTTGATTTTAACCTTGATATTTGTAGAAAATTCTTAGTAATTCAAAAACAACAGAGGATGCTTAATCTATTTTATTGTATGCATTAAAAGTGTGCAACATGATATTTTGAAATGATTATTACAGCCAAGTCAATTAATATATTCACTGTCTCACATAGTTATCTATTTGCCTCTGCATATGTTTGTGTGTGTATGTTAAGGAGTACTTAAAATAAACCTCTAGCAAATTTCCAGTATACAGTACTGTATTATTAACGATAGTCTTTGTGCTATGCATTTGATCTCTAGGCTTCTTATTCATCTTAGGTAACTGAAACTTTTTACTGCTTCACCTACACATCTCTACCTCCTATTCTCTCCCCACCTATTTCTGGTAACTATTGTTCTAATCTCAGTTTCAATGTATTTGATTTTTTTCCAGATTCCACATAAAATAGATCTGAAACTAATATTAATCCCAAACATCCCTTACTTATTAAGCCTCAAGAAACAGCAGTTTCCAAACAGAAGACAATTTATCTCTTTCTTGTGCTTAAAATATTGCCCATTTTTTGGATTGGCATGCTTCCTTAATTGCATTGTTGCAAAAACAATTTATGTGCTTTTTAAATGAGTTTAATTTTGTCTTAAGTTTTTTTCTTATAAAAACATGAAGCATAGTGAAATCAAATAAATTATCCACATAACAGACTCTATTCTCTCTTTTTCTATCAATAAAACTAAATCCCTCCAGACTCAGACAGGCATATTATAGAGAAAATCATATGTTGGTGGAAGTTCAAAGAAGGAAAAATATTATCACCTCTATCATAAATCTCCTCCTCCTGAATTGTCATTGCAAATTAGGTAATTCTCTAAGCCTAAATTGTAAAAAGATTATGGTCTGAATCAGAACTAAAGATAAGTGAGATTATAGTATAATTATGAAGCACTTTCATAGCAAACTATAGAGGAATTTTAATATTCTATTTCAGATTTAAGTGATTTTTAAACATTGTGGACATCTTTCAGCTAAACACAAAGGTGTTTTTTCCTCATTTATTTCATTTTCATATGGCAGTGTTGATAATTGGGAAAATAAACATGGGGTATGAGATTGAAAAAGAAACCCAAGGCATTAAACCACTTGCTTGATCCCACTTAATGGATTAGAACATGAAAATTTAGTTAAGCTTTATAATATTATTAATTTATGATCTACACAAACTATATTCTTAATGCTTTTCAGTTTTGAAGAATTCCCAATGCTTACACAATGCTGGAAAAAACATCCAAGAGCCAACATCCTATTTTATACATTAAAAACAAATTGTGCCTGTCTTTTGGTTTATATTTGTAGCTTAAACATTAAAAGTATATATTGTGTTGGTCACTCAAAATACACTCAAAAATCTCTGCTAGAGTTGTGCAATCAACATTGTTATTCCACTCAACCAAAGACTAGTAGTAGCATTTCTGTCGACAGGAAAATGACCTCCCTCCCCACCAAACACATGCAACTTGTGTTTTAACTTGTTTTATCCTCACATTGGATGTGTGTCTATGCTTGTATCTTTTCTAAGCTTTGGCTTTCGTTTAAAGGCAACATAGACCTGTATTTCCTTCAGGCTTTAAAGTTTCAAAGTGTGCTTGAAAACATACCTTAATGTTGGCCTTTGCTAAAGTGATCTCTTGGGCTTGACTTAAGCACTATCATTTTCCACCCTTCTTCCACCAGAAGGCTCCCCAACCTCCAGCAAGTGAAGCATTTCAAATGGCATATTTCCAGATCTCTTTCCAAGGGTGAATGAGGGCAGGAAATAAGGTACTGAAAGAACTTTCCAGGGACTACCTCTGAACTGGCCACATTTAGTAGAGCTCACAGTCCACTAATAAATCTTATTTTACTGTGGAATTGATTAAAGCAAACTTAGGAAAATTAACAAAATGGCTGTCTTCCTGACATTTACTAGTACTATTTTTATGATCTTATTTAACATAAGTGTTGAGACAGCTTTTGTTTCAGGGCATATGAAATGACTCTGCTTTAAACTGCTAGTACTAAAAGGAAGAGTGACCATAGAGTTTCTCACACACCCCAACTCAACTGCTCTCATTCGTGAATACTGAAACACATTCTAAATCAATCACTGAAAATCCTTGAAACGGTTTGGTTGCTAGAAATCACAGTTTAAAACTCAGTGATTACATTCTACTTTTCTATTGATTCCTCACATAAGTCATGATTAAATAGGAAAGCCTAAGTTCTATGCAAATTTTGAATAAAAAGATATTAAAAAAATTAAGAAGACAAAAGGTAATTTTTTACTAAACTGTTATGCCCACTGGCATTTAGAAACTTCTATACTTACTACCTTAATGATCAAAATCCATTTGAAATTTGTTAATCCCCATATTAGAGTGTACCTTCTTTGAATGCCATCTCTCATCTTTGCACAACTGCATACCAATTTTTAGCATTTCAAAGACACTATTTTCCTGTAAAAAAATGAGGAGATAAATTCTAATCCATGTGTTCATTTATCAGAAACTAAAACATCTGCACCATTTGGTCATTTTCCTGCTCTTTCAACTGGAAACTTGATTTATGGGTCCTCTTCATCCTCTGAAATTTTATGTTTCTACAATTCTTTGTTTAGTCAATTAGTTTATGTAATTTAGTAATATTTGTAACTTAAACTTTTGAAATTTATTTTACCTTAAATTAATTTAAATATTTGTTTTTGTTTGTTTGTTTAGTTTTGTTGTTGTTCCTGCAACTTCTCATCTGGAAGCTACTTTAGAGAAAGTCAGACTGAAGGGTATTGGTTATTACTATGAATCCACAGCCATAACCCTGTGTAAATGCCTAGTCTCTTAGTCACTTTGACTTTGTAACTTTCTTTGCTTATTAATTACACAATAAAGCTAGTCTAAGAACAACAAAAACAAAAATTTGATCATGATTGAAATACTATCTGATTAAAAACTAGCAAATGACTTTGCAATGGAATGCTTCATTGAATTTGTGCAATTTATTCTCACTCCATCTTTTTCCCACTTTTTAAAATTAAAGCTGTTTTGAATATAATCATTTTTTTCTATGGTAATAATAAAGAGATTTGCTTTTTTCTTCTACCTTCCAAATTTTCCTTTCAGATAGGCTTGCATGTTTGTGCTTTATCTTAAAAGACTTCCTCTCTTGAAATTAATGATCTGTGTGAGCCTGCTGATTCTACTTTACAATTGTGAGTGAGAATACAGAGAAGCAAAGACACACTTTCTTCTCTTATTTGAAGGACTTGCCACTAATTATTCTGAAACATCACGCCCACACAAATGTGTGAATCATGTTAAGTAGAACATAATGTAATTTTATACATCCCAGGAAGATATTTGAATTACATTCATCCATCCACTCACTCAACAAATACTATGGAGAATTTTCCATTTGACAAACATTTTATTGGATGCTGGAGTCATAAAAATACAATCTCATACTGAAGTAGCTTGCAAATCAAATGCAAAAAAAAATGTAAGTAAAATCAGTTACATAAAGAATGTTGAATTTTATATCAGAGTTTTGCTGTGTATACCTCAGGATCAAAGAAGTTATCAGCGGCAGCTAAATAAACTTTGGGAAATCTAAACAAGGGCCTTCCTCATACACATGCACGCACACACATGCATACACGCACACACACTTCACGTGATTCTTAATATAGCATACACTGAATATTTAATGAAGTTAAAGTTATGAATTATCTCTGACATCAGACTGCCTGGCTGGGTAAGCACCCTCACTTCTTCTGTGTCCATGCTCTGTCCCTGGTTTCCTCATCTGTCATTTTTTTTTTCTTAAAGTAGTATCAATGTAATAGGGTCTTTGAAAATATTAGTGAAAAATACACAGTGTCTGCTTATATAGGTCTTATCACATAAATAGCAATCAGAAATGTTGGCTACATAATTTCTTCAATTATATTATTATTATTATTATTATTGTTATTATTATTATTACTATTATTATTATTATTTTGGTCCCAGGGATTGAACTCAGGGGCACTTGACCACTGAGCCACATTGCCAGCCCCATTTTGCATTTTATTTTAGAGACAGGGTCTTACTGAGTTACTTAGCACCTCGCTTTTTCTCCTGTTTCAGCCTCCTGAGCTGCTGGGATTACAGGCGTGAGCCACCACACTGGGCTTATAATTCTAATTTTTTGATTAAGATAATACATGCTGATTTTAGAAACAATGATGCCAGATGAGGTGGTGCAGTAACAGGGGAATCACAATTTGAGAACAACCTCAGCAAGTTGTTATGACCCTGTCTCAAAAAAAAAAATGGCTGGAGATGAGGTTCAATGGTAAAAGTATCCCTGGGATAAGATTCCAGTTTAACAAAACAACAACAATGAAAAATAGGAATGATGAGAACATGCAAATAAGCAAAATATTTTTTTTTTAAATCTAGAGTATATTCCCAAGATAATTACCCTAAAAGATATTTATATAATTATGTAGTATGATGTTTCTTGTATCTTTGTATCCATATATTTAATCATATGTGAATTCTTTCATACATTAATCATTGTTCACTTATAAAACTATTATCATCATCATCTGATAAAATTAACAAATATTCATTTACATAATTTTTCTTGATGGCTCTATAGTATTATGTTGAAATAAGTGTCCAATAATTTTTGAGACTCTTTATTATAGAACACTTATGTTGATTCCTTATTTTAATTCATACTTAAAATATTATCATGAATTTCTTTATAATTTAATTTTCATAGGGTTAACTAGTGCCTTAGGATTTATTTTTAGAAGTTGAAATTTCTCTGTCAAATGTAGCATGCCTTTCTTTATAAGGCTGAAGAATATAAAATTCAAACTATAAAATAAAACCCAACCACAAAACACATCTTAAATCTACAATGAAAAAGTTGTTATTGATAAGGACCTGGTGTTTTTTAAAATGCCAATGTATAGCTAAAGTAAATAAAGAATTGTCTTACATTTGCCATGTAGTTAAACATTACTTAACTGTACACATCCAATAAATCCTACAGAAACAAACATGTAGAAACACTCAAAGAAGTTGCAGTCCTTGCTTCCTTTCCTATATAAAATGAGCATATTCATATGAATCCATGATTCTTTTGGAATTTAGATTCCCATACTTGTTGAGCAAAATCTCATCTAAGGGCATCTTGTTGTGGGGAGGAGTGAAGGAGAGGTTGTGAAAACACTGACCAGCAGTCATCACAGATGCAAATTCTACTCCTTTGTAGACAACAGAATCATTTAGAGCCAGTCTTGTTTTCTTGTTCTCTACTGAACACCAACAAATAATAATAAAAATGTTCCATAAACTTCAGTTCTATTTTGAAGCTTTATTTTCTACAATGAACATACTAAACTTTAAAAACTATTTTTAAGTGTGTATTTTTCTCTTAAAGGGTGCTGCATCTCTTAATTTAGATGATAACTACAATATTTGATTTGTACTTATGAATATTTATGTGCTCAGGAAGCATCTGAAGAACAACAACAACATTTCAGAGCAACTAAACCCAAAATAACACTTCGCCTCATCTGCATGTTTGGCATGAAAGATGGGTCATGCTTTCTGTCCTGATGCTATGCCAATCTTAAATCTCACCATGGAGATCAGCCTGGGAAACTTGGTCCTGGGGGAATCTTCAGATACCCATACTTTCTTCTTTCCCTCTTGTTTTGACCAAGAACTACAGTCAGTGACTTAAAATTATCTGTTTTTATTCTTCCAACAACCGTGTGATTTCAGTACTTTATCTCTATACTGCAGATGAGAAAAATGAGGATCAGAGAGTTGAGCTAGATTTTGAAACCTAGTATCTTAAAATAGAAAATCCTGAATTTCCATTTCATCTTGCTGCTTCTCATTTTCTTCCTTAACTTAATCCTGCATATTTTTTTTTTTTTTGGATCTTAAATAACACATTCCTTACCTGAGCACACTTCTACCATGTGAGCAACCTTGCAACTTTGCAGCTAGCCATGGAACCAGGCTTTTCTCCTCTGCCTTGATACCTTATCTTTCTTTAATTTCATAGTCATTGAATTTTCCTTTTATACTAAAATCAAATATGATATTTTGTAGAAAACTAATATTCAGTGTTTTATAATTTTTACCCTAAAGCAAACAATTTTTTGTAATTAAAAATCCCCTGTTCAAACATCCTTATAGAAAGGCTTGCCTTTTTTTTTATGTGACAAAAATTCTAAAAAGGTAAGGTATTTGAACCAAAGATTCCATATATGTTCTAAAGTGTACTTCCATATTACTTTCTGACAAAGTGACAGCAACTCACACTCCCATAGTAATCTACCAGTGGTTCATTGAATTGTTTTCCAAACTACACATCTTCTCTTTTTTAATTTAATGGGTAAAAGACACTGGCTCCTTTAATTTTTATACTTTGGGGTCACATAATTAAACAGAATTTTTTTTTTCAATTCAGCGACTGCCAGTTGTATTCCCTTGTGAATAGTTGAATTATAATATTTGACTTCGTTCTTATTTATTCCTTTTAATTGATGTATAGAAACTAATCAAATACTTATGACATATTAAATGTCTATTTATTATAAGCATTGTAAGTACATATTAAGAAGACATTGTTTATCTTTTTTACTTTGAGTATATTTGCTATGTAGACATTTTAATGTGTGTGTAATCAAATCTGTCAGTATTTTTAAAGCTTCTGAATTTTTTTGTACTGGTTAAAACAATCTCTCCCACCAGAGGGAACTCTATATTTTTCTAAAATGTCTGTTATTCAACATTTTAGCTTTCAAAGATCATCAGTAAATGATGTACTCTGCAAAAAAACAACTTTAAAATCACACATGATCATGTAATTAAAATGTCTCTGTGATTCAGATGCTTTCTTCTATGAGTTTGTCGCTATAGTTTAGATCCGAAATGTCCACAAGAGCCCATGTGTTAAAAGCTTCATCCCAGTTTGTTAACAGTGGGAAGAAAGGAAACCTTAGGAGGTGAGGTCTAGTGGGAGCTCTTCTGGTCACTGGAGGACATGCCCTTAAAGTGAGTGTGGGAAGGTGGTCTCCTCCTCTTTCATTTGTCCCAACCATGAGTTGAGCAGGCTTTTTCCTTTCAACTGCTCTCATCAAGATACACTGCCTCCCCAGGGGTGGGATCCATAGGCAATGCAGCTAACCAGCCATGGCCAGACACCTTCAAAATGGTTAGCCAGAATTAACTTTTCTTCTTTTCAAGTTGATGATCTCAGATACTTTTTTAACAGTAACAGAAAACTGAGTGTAGTCTTGGATACACTTTACTGGAAATTGAATCCTGATACTAGGCTTTTTTGTCACCATTCAATCTCCAGTTTTCCTTTTCTACAAGAATAATGAATTAGAGTGAGCTATTGATTTAGTTTGTACCAGTGTCAAGCCATGTCTCTGTTAATCATAATTAAATTGCCTTTAGAGTAAACACAATGCCAATCTTCAATGTCAATCATAATACCTTCTGTTTTTACATAGCCCTTGAGAGAATTTTCTTTAGGGATTCCCACCAGACATGAGCTTTAATGTATATGTGTAATAACCTAATATATTACCGCTGAAAACATCTCTTTCTCTACAAAGAAAAACATATTTTGATGTTTAATTAGTTGTTTCCCTCCACCCTATCTAGATATTTCATTTATAAGGATTTGTGTGGATTTCAGTTCTGTTCTCACTCATTTCCCAACATAGGTCATTCTCCCTGAGATGCTGTGTGAACTTCCTCAAACATATTTCTCTTATTATCTCTCAAAGACCAACAGGCAGATCATTGTCACAGCTCCCATTTTTGATGTCTCGTAGTCCTGAGTACTTTGTAATTGATCTCTGCTGATCTTGCTTTCTCCTTTTTCATTGTTTTGGGGATATAAAAGAACAGGTATTTCATTCCTTCCTGGAAATACATGAACAACATTTTCATGACCTTTGTAACTTCCCATCAAGTGCAACTTTGTCTTTTCGGGCAGGTATGCAGAGAGAAAACCTATGAAAGTGTATCTAACTCCAAGATTAAAGGAAATAGGACAGGTTAATAATGAGTCCTATCTTATGAAACTGTTAGAAAAATTAATGCTTTAAGCAAACAATGCCAGTATCCAAAAGAGACTTAAACAGATAATTTGAGAACAAATAAGCATTCTCAATTTAATGCAACATTTATATAACAAAATGCAAGATTATTTTTTCTTTAGCTCCAGATATAGAGGCAGAGGAGAAAGGTATTAGAACAAATAACCAAGGGCACTGACTAGATCCTGAGTTCTATACAATAATCAAAGGACTATTTTTAAAAAAAGAGGTGTGATATTCTATTTTAGGATATGTTTTTCTTAGACATAAACTCCAATATATCCCATCAAAGCAATTCCCCAGTATTTATTGAGTACTTAATACATGCCCATCATAATTACAATTTATTTACACTTTTATTAACCATAATAATGATTAATAGTGATAATTCTCAAAGGCAGGTGCTGTTATATCTCGTATATTCATAAATGTGGAAAATGAATGAAAAAGTTTCAGTGGTTTATGGAATGTTATGTTAGTAAATATGGGCGTAAGATTTTTTTTTTTAATTTTTTTATTGTTGGCTGTTCAAAACATTACATAGTTCTTGATATATCATATTTCACACTTTGATTCAAGTGGGTTATGAGCTCCCATTTTTACCCCATATACAGATTGCAGAATCACATCAGTTACACATCCATTGATTTACATATTGCCATACTCGTGTCTGTTGTGTTCTGCTGCCTTTCCTATCCTCTACTATCCCCCCTCCCCTCCCCTCCCCTCCCCTCTTCTCTCTCTGCCCCCTCTACTGACATTCATTTGTCCCCCTTGTATTATTTTCCCCTTCCCCTCACTTCCTCTTGTATGTACTTTTGTATAACTCTGAGGGTCTCCTTCCATTTCCATGCAATTTCCCTTCTCTCTCCCTTTCCCTCCCACCTCTCATCCCTGTTTAATGTTAATCTTCTTCTCATGCTCTTCGACCCTACTCTGTTCTTAGTTATTCTCCTTATATCAAAGAAGACATTGGGCGTAAGATTTTAAGTGAAGACATTTGGGCCTGGAGCCCACATCATTCACAGCAAATCAAGTGTTCATTTAAGCTCAGTTTACACAAAATAACAAAGGCTCTTGGGTGTGGGATGAGTTAAGGACCAGATTCTGTAGCTTAATCGACATGTAGCAGAACATGCAGTGTGAGCAGGATATTAAGATGGTTTCCTTATTGATACTTCCTTAGTCCAAGATGTCATCTTTGCTTGCATCGTCTGGATGACTGGATGTACTTTCTTATTGGTTTCTGTCTTTCCACCATTTCAGTTCTTCCTTCCCTTCAGTACTGGAACCACAAATGTATGTGATCATATAATTAGTTTCAGCCGGTGAAATGAGAGCAGAAATAATATATGCAACTTTCAATAAAAAGAGAAATAGAGCCAGGTGTGGCATGTATCTGTGGCCTCCAATTATTCCAGAAGCTGGGGTCAGAGAAGCACTTAAGCCTAGGAGTTCAAGGCCAGCAGGGGTAATATAGTGACACTGTTGTCTCAAGAAAAAGAGAGAAAGAGAAATTCCTGACCCTCTCTGTGTGGGCTGAAGTGTAAACCTGATGATGAGCCATTGACACAACACAAAAGAGAAGTCTGGGTCCTAGAATGAGCCTGTGCAGGAGAAATACCACAGGTCTCTTTTTCTACACAAGAGAGAAAGAAACTTTTCTCTTTTATGCATTTCTGATTTTGATGGCTGTCTGTGATAGAGGTTACTCTTTAATACATCCCTCTACAAGTGTGTGTTTTATGATTTGGGGATTATTAAGATTTTTAGTTTGATATTTAGAAATATATTTATAACTGACATCTATCTATACCATTCAATCTTTATTTTCAAAAAATCAGCTTTATACAATAAATGTTCAGATAGAAATACAAACCTAGATTTTCCACAAATGTTATAATTTACATTACAAATGATATAATTTACACGGTTAAAATTTACAAAAACAAACTGAGACACGTATGAAGAATAAAAATAGATAAAGTCCTTAGAAACTCTCCAAATTACGTGAGAGCAGAAAAGCAGAAATTCTGCATGTACCCTTATAGCCCCATAATAGCATAGTGTGGTGAAGATGTGTGTTGTCAGCAAGAGAAGCATCAGTAGATTTAGTAGGCCAGATTATTTAGGCAAGTTTATTTCCTTTTTCTTTGCTGTCTTGAGATGTGGTAGAATTTTTATACTCTTTTAGAAGCTATGAAGAATTGAGGACTAATTCTTCATAATTTACATAGCTAATTTCATTTACCTTTGATGTTTCCATCACATTTTCAAACATTATAATTTTTTCCTCTCTAATGCCACACTTCTGTCCCCGATAGCACTTAACATGGAGTTTTGCATATAGTAAGTGCTAAAAATTTTTCATTGAATAGATTGTCATCAGGAAACATATCTTACATATAAATTATATTTTGCTAGGATCTGTGCATAAAAAGGAAAACTTCCTTCTTTGGGAGTTTAAAATATACACCTCTCTAATCATGGGTCTTTGAATCAGTACTGCCTTTAGTATCTTTGTGGAGACATGTGGAGTTCATGTGTTGTGTGTTTAATATGTTAACTTCATATGACTTTCATTTTGGTGAATTATATTAAAGAGACTTAGAAAAACAACTAGGCTTGAAGCAAATATTATAAATTCATACATCCAATATTTCAAATGTTTAATTAGCGATCCCAGTGTGATCCCTAGCAGGTATATTATCGTTTAATTTATTGGTAATATGCGGCTTTATTCTTTTCCCTTTTTGGAGTTGAGATTTTTATGAACTATTTGATTCATTTTTTTCTGCAGACAATCAAAGAAAGGGTCAATAAAAATCTGTGAACATTTTCCCCTAACATTTTAGCAGAGAAGGAACAAAATTCGCATTTATATGGTTTTTGAGACAGAAAGTTCATGCATTGAGGGATTGCTCTGATGTTTCATTTTAATGCTAAAGTATTTGAGAGATGACAATAATTCTATTACATTCTTTCTTCAAGGAGGCAGGTAGATGCATGAACAATAGTGAAGCTCTTTAGTCCATGTCTGGTGGAGTAATACACTGAATACCTCCAGGAGGCTATTGATGGAAAGGAAATCACAAAACTGTGTCAAAACCATGCTCAAAATGAGCCTGAGAGACTTAGTTCTATAAGCTTTAGGCTGTGGAATGGATGGCAGTGTTTGGAGAGAGCATTGTTGGGGAACTTGGCAAGGAAACACCAACTACCCTCATTAGGAACAAGGGGAAAAAGAGAGCTGCTACTGGCCAGGATGAGAGGTCAGTGCCCTTCAGGAAGCTGAAGGAAGAAAGTGATCCCCAATTCTTTTCCAAATGTTCTTAATTTAGCCACACAAATCAAAATAGCAAGAAAGTCTAGGAGTGAAAAGCACAGAAAACAAACATGAAAGAGAGAGGCAAGGACAGATCCTCCCAAGAGGTTTCAGAGAGAACTTGGCCATGCCAACACTTGGATTTCAGTCCTCTGACTCCTA
Source organism: Marmota monax (assembly GCF_021218885.2). Lineage (NCBI taxonomy): Eukaryota > Metazoa > Chordata > Mammalia > Rodentia > Sciuridae > Marmota > Marmota monax. Next base: position 21,131,089 of record NW_026692907.1, read on the forward strand.
GAACTAGGAAAGAACATGCTTCACTTTTTTAGCTCCCAACTTGGCTTCTTTGTTATGGCAGCCCTGTGAAACCAATTCAAGATTATGTTTACTTAGACTGCTATGCTAATATCCATGTAAAATCACCCAAATAATCTCCATTCCAATTTTCTATAGGGAATGATAAATTATAGATTCAAAAAGCCTAGATCACTGGTTATTTTTTTATTTTCAATTAATTGCTCTAATCTAGGATTTTTATTATATATAATAAAATATTATATATAAGTATTATATATATTTATAAATAAATTATATATATTATAATATAATAAAATTATATTTATAGTATATATTTATAAACAAAATTTATTATCTATATAATAAAATATTATTTTGTATTTATACTACATAGAAAAAGTATACTGTCATTTAGCAATATTTTAAGTATTTGTCAGTACTGACAGATAAAACAGTATATTCCTGACTCATGATCCCTAATTAAAGGTCTTTGGTCAAATATTGCATCCAAAATTATTTCGGGATGGTTCTTAAAACCTAGATCTTTCTATCTCCATAAGACTTCTACTCTCTGAATTTTGTATAATCAAAGGCGATCTCTCTTCTATAACCCAAGGACAAACTGGTCTGTGGTACTCATACACAGTATTAAAAATGTTAAAAATATTTTTTTTCTAAATCATTTTTCCCATAACACTGTCTCACTATTTCTTTCTCTCCCTTTCTCCTACTTTGATAATGGAACTCTGTCCTCTTTCTGAAATTCTAAGTAACAAAATTCATCTCACTCTGCTTAATGACTTTAATACTAGTCAGATAAATTCCCTGTAATTACATGAGATATATTTAAGTGACATTCATTTCTTAAGTCATTCACCTACAAGTATTTATTATACACCTACTATATGTCAAATATGATAATAATTTCTGGAGATGAAAAGATAAATGAAACATCACCTTTTTTTTTCCTCTAAGAACTCATAGTCCTTTGAAGGATGTAGATATGCAAATAAGTAAATTACAGTTCAATATGCTTTTTGGCACCACAGGGACAAAAACTGTGTCATCGAGAATAGAATGAATATTTTTGCCTGAGAGACTGGAGAGGAGACCTTGAGGAAGTGACATTCACCTTGTTTGGCAAAAGTTTTCTGCCCCTGGCTCCCTGTGGTTTCTCTCTGGATCTTCTTTCTAGGCTTCTTGTCCTGGGACAACACATCTAGATGAAGTCTTGAGAATACTTCTCACTATGGGAGCAGAAATCGTACATAACATTTGCAGGTGTGGGCCATAAAATCTCTCCAAAGGTCTTTCTTTCAACATTTGAATGAATACTGAGGATTCCGTGGAGATCTGTGAGGCTTTAGAAAATCACTATGTTGAGACAAAAGGCACCTGAGTCCCTGGATAACTCTGGGAGGACAGCCTGCCAAATATGCAGCAGTGTGAAATATATCTGCTTCTTTATGTTTGACCATTGAGATTTTAGAGTTATTTGTTAAGGTAATGTGTCCTCCTTAAGAAGGCAATACTCTCTTGTATACTGTTAATACATTGAGAATTTGAAACTTAATGAAAGCTTTACAGACCAAAAACAAATAAACAAACAAAAAACAAGCTGAAGAACATTGCAAAATAAAAAAAGAGCCTTTGTAACCAGACTGCTTAGAAAAGTAGAATAGCCAGAGGACAGTGACCATTAGTGAAGAGTGTTACGTTTTCCTGGGGGAGTGCAGAGTGGACCCATTAGTAGGATGACTTTTAGTGGGTTTTATGTGTTGAAAAAAGGAATAAAAAGATTTCTTAAAGCATAAGAATGTGAATGAGATGATCAGGTCTTCTACTGTTCTTCCCATGGCTTTCGTTCTCTTTTTCTTCGATTTTGTGGGGGAAGATAAATCAACAGTATTGTTAACATTATTGCATGAGAAAGACTTGGAGGTAAGTCAGTTGGAATACCACTAAAGTATTTCAGAAGTAATTTTATTAGTTTGTGTGTAACAAGGAATTTGGCCTTGATAAAATCAATTTTCCCATTTTAAGAGAAGTAGCTCATGTAACTCACTTGAAGATACCCGCAGCCTCAAATTTTTTTCACTTCTTGATCCTTAATGGACTTTTTAAAAGTGTCCTACTTCTAACTCAGGGAAACATGTTCTTCACAAAGTGCTCTGGCAAACCATTAATTACTTCAAAGTCCTTCAAACAGTATTGAACTTTTCAAGTTAAAATGAAATTAGCATAGGCTTCTAATTCTAATATGCTCATTACTTTAAGAGACCTGTGCACAACTAAAAATTTTAAAAACGTCAGGTTTTTTAAGAATCAGACATTCTGTCTAGATCTGAGAAGCTATAGTTTTATGTTTGATGATCTCAGATGGGAGAACAAAGTAAAGTAGTCACTCATATGATTTGGGAGATATAAAACAATAAATGTGATTTATGTGATCTTGTTTAGCATCTAGGACCTATGATTTTAAGGTACCTATCCTCAGCAAAAAATTGCTCCTGTTGCAGTTGCACTGTATTAGTATTTCCTTGGTGGAAATTGTTGAATAGACACTTTGGGATAGGAAGCATTGCTCAAAGTGTTTTGAAATACCAACAAACACTTACATGGGCCTCACTATATGCTTTCCTCCACTCTAGACATGCTAAAGATATACAAACTTATTTTGTCTTGATGATAACCCAGTGAAGTACTCAACAATTTTGTCATTTATTAGACAAAGGAACTGAGGTAAAGAAAAGTATAACAGCTGGCCCAAGGTCACATAGCTAATGCATTACTCTGTCTTCTTCAGAGAAATAGAACTCAGAAGATGTGTATATAGAGATAAAGATTTCATTTAAGAAATTAGCTCACACAATTATGGTAACTAATCAGTTCAAAAGCTATAGGGCAAAAAGCCCCAGTGTTAAAGTCTGGTCCCAGCTGGTGGCACTATTGTGAGGTGGTAGAGATTAGGAGGTAAAGCCTATTTGAGGGTGAATCCTTAGGATTTATCTTGATCCCACCCAGCACTTCCTAACCAGCCTTCCCCTTTCTCTCTCTGTCTTTCTCTATCTCTCTGCTTCTCTGTCACAATAGAGCAACTCTGACCACCACATATTCACTGCTAAGCTCTGCCTCACCACAGGTCTAGCATCAATGGGACAGGTGAGCATTGGCTGAAACCTCTGAAATTGAATCAAAATTCATCTTTTTGCCTTTAAGTTGATTTTATCAGGTATTTTTTTAAGAGGTAGAAAGCTGACTAACCACCTGGAGAACAGTTGGTATTGTGGTTTGAGTCCTAACAGCAGAATTCACTTGTCCTAGGCTGATTCCTGTCTTTTTCTCTTAAGGCTTCCCTCTGATTGAACAAAACCCAACACATTACAGAAAGTAATCCACTTTACTCAAAGTCTACAGATCCAAACATTCATATCATATCATCTAAAAACATCTTCGGACCAAAAATCTGAGTACCATAGCCAAGTCAAATTGTCATAAAATTAACCATCACAGCTACTAAATGATAGTTAAGATATAAAACCAAAGGTTGCACATTCAAACTTTAAAAGTTTCTAATTGAGAAGATTAGTGAGGAAATTATAACAAGAAAAAGTATTTAACCCAAAGAAAAATTTATGATGTGGTTGCTGGATTCATTTTATTTTCTTTCCTCAATTCATTCCTCTAAAATGCTCTTGATTAACTCTCCTTCAGCTAATTCTATCCATACATTCACTGATAATACAAGACTCACCCAGCATGTCAGAATGATTAAATATAATATATCATTATATATTTACTCAAATCCATATAATGTGTTAACACTAGTATGAACCCCAATGTATACTATAGACTTTGGAAGATCATGACGACCTAGTTCATCATTTGTAACCAACGTTTCACTCCTAGTGCCAGTAGTTGATAATGGCAGAGTCCATGAATGTGAGGAGGCAAGATATATGTGGAATATAATTGTAATTTTTTTTTCAATTTTGTCGAGATCCTAAACATGCTCCAAAATTTAAAATTGTAAAATGATAAAAATAGTGCTTAAAATGATTTTTTTCCAGCAAGGGATGACATATAGGCATATAGAATAATTTGCATACTGTTTTGGAATGGTCCTTAATTTCTACTCTAGGTTCTTGCAAAATTAGCTTCACATCTGCATGACTTAGGGACAGATAGCAATACTTAAACTCAGATTTTTTTAATATTAAATATTATAAAAACTGTCTCAAAATAATATTTAAATATAAGTGAAAATGCACCCAATTTATCATGTTATATAAATAGACAATAAGTGCTAGTTTTCTCTCTGTTGCATTATACACAATTGCTAAAATTATTTTAAAACTCAAAGGAAACAATTTCTATCTGAATTTACAAAGACATGAAATGTGAGCTACTTTGGAGAAAGAAGTACCTGCTTTGTCAGTTCTATCCAAGAAACAACATTTAACAATTATCAATGTATTCATCTTTATTTTATTATCTGATTTCAAAAGAGAAAACAACCACATTCATATAATACTGATTTCACATATGACCACTGTACAAGAAACACATATATAACATACATTATTTTATTGACAATTCAAGAGATATTTATTGAATATTTACTAAGGGCCAGGCACAGTATATATCCATAGTTAATGACTTTTAGCAGTAGACATTTTAGCACACTCACCTTACAAAAATTTTAAATTTTTTATTCTTATTAGACAGCTAGGAAATAGCAAAGATGTTTAGAACCCATTACTAAATTCAATGCTACTCCTTTTTTCACAATTTAACTTCCAGTGGTGGTAAGACAATCTGCATAATCCATTCCTGGAGGAAAATGATTCCAGGATTGAGATTGTCAGAAATGTTTGTTGGTCCAGTCAGTTCTCATACCCCACTTCTGATTTTTCCTCTCATTGATGTGCTTGCTTCCCTGTAAGTGGGAACATTATGATACTCTTTAAATTTCCAGGGTACCAATATCAGTTAAAAACATATTCTGAACACAAATTGAGCTCATTTTGAGCAGCAGAACTGCTGTGATAAGAGAAAAGATAATTGTTGTTACCTGATGCACTGACCATGAAGACTAATTAAATAAATCTCCCAATTGCCCAGTCCATTAATATTGAAGAATTCAAATGTGAACAGATGGATCATATTTGGCAGTTTTTTCCACAATCTTTAAAAAAAATAAAGCCTGACAGGATTTATACAACACTGCCATATTCCATTTCATTCAGACTTGTTTGAGCTAATCAAGCTTTCCTAAAACTTTAAAGTGTCACTCAGAACCTGAGGCAAACAGAATAGTTTTTCTAGTCCAAGTGGCATGAGAGTCAATGGTCATACAGATGGTATGTATACACCTGTAGACTGGCACAACAACCTGTAAATACAGGAAGGAACATAGTTAACAAGTAAGTACTCCCACGTAAGAAGCTTAAGAAAAACAATAATAATGGTTCCAATGGAAGTATATTTCTTTTTTTAATGTAATTTTTTTATTTATATATGACAGCAGAATGCATCACAATTCTTATTATATAGAGAGAGCACAATTTTTCAAATCTCTAGTTGTATACATAGTATATTACAGCAATTCGTGTCTTCATACATGTACTTTGGATAGCAATGATCATCACATTCCACCATCATTAATTACCCCATGTCCCCTCCCTTCCTCTCCAACTCCTCTGCCCTATCTAGAGTTTGGAAGCATATTTCTATTGCATTATGCATTATGAGTTGTAGATACATAAAGGTCCTAGTTGTTTGTTCTTGAAATTTCAGGCTATTGGTAAATAAATATAACTGCAAAGTAGTTACAATGAATAATGCAAATATCAAAGAGGGAATATCTGATGTGTTATGAGGATTTCTTTAAATTTCCCTCTAGGAATTAATTCTGTTTTTGAATGTTGATATACTGGGCCATCAAATTAAAATATATTATCCCCTTGAGTTCCTCAGACAACAATAAAAGGTTGATATTTCTAACTTCATGTTACAGAATAAGACACTAAAGCATGTAATAGTTAACCCGTCATTAACAAAAGCATATGGGGGATCTAGGATTTGAGCTCATGTTGTCTAACTCAAAGTCCAAACTCTTATTCCTAAGACATACTATTTGTCTCTATATGTGCTTGGGAACATTAAGGCTAAAATAATGGATAATAACTATATATATGTAACATCTGACTGTGTGCATGGAACTCCAAGTCCTTTGAAAAATACCATGATGAATTAAAGGTTAGGAAAAAAAAAACTTAGGACTGCTCATCTTTGATGTTCTGAATATGCTTGTTATACAATTCCAATGATACTGTGTTCTTTAAGTGAAACTTTCCATATTTCAGACTGTTAGTAAATCCTCAAATCTTCAGGATGGGAGTTTGGATTACTAGAAAGGAAACCTCTGAAGATCTATGAAAACAGAGTAGAAGAAATTTGCATTTAGAGCTGCAAATATCATCATTGAGGAAGTTTTATTCCACTCTTGCTGCTCAGTTATGGGACATTTTGAGTTAGACAATTGTTAAAACAACTATTTCTGAAACAGTTTTAAATCATTACCTTTTTCTTTTGTTGTCACACACATGCTAATTTTATGCATATCTTAATTTAGCAACATTTATTACATATTGCAAGGAAGTACGAAATATTAAAATGTAATTTCATGGTCCATAATTTTAAAACTCTTACCATATAAGAAATAGGTATATGAATTCTCCCTTTAACAAAAGAAAAATAAAATGCCTATTCATAATCAGAAGAAAATTCAATGTTAAGTGCAATTTTATTTTTTTAATTGAGGAAGAGAATCACTTCTTGATGGAAAGTAAGATAGGTCCTTATCTCATTTTGTTCCTGCTGCTATAACAAAATGTGTTAGGGTAATTAATACAGGAATTTTTCATAATTCCAGAGACTTAAAAGTCGAAGATCAGGCAACAGCAGATTCATGTCTGCTGAAAACCCATTCCCCATGGAGTGTTCTCTAAGCATAGCAGAAAGAGCATCTTTTACAAGATACAATGGAGCCCTCACAGTCTAAACACTTCCAAAGGCTCCATTCTCAATAATTTGGATTGGGAATTAAATTTTAATATATGAACTTTGGTAGGCACACACATTTAGACCACAGTGAGTGTTAGGAAGGATTTAATATTTGTTCTAGACTTTACTTTCTTAAATAACTCTCTGGATTTGAATATATGAAACCTGAATAGCCAGAATGACTTTCTTCTTTTAAGGATTCTTTTAGAAGACACTTAACACAATGCCGATGAGAAGGAGGAGAAGGAATTCCAGAACAGAAACTGAGATGGGGCTTAAGGAATTCTTGAGGGTACAAAAAATAAATGATGTTCAAGTCCTTCATATAAAATGGTGTAATATTTGCATATAACCTACTTGCATCCTCTTGTATACTTTGAATCATCTCCGAATTGCTTACAATTCCTAATAAAATGTAAATTTTACTTAAATAGTTGTTAAATGACAAATCAACTTCTAATTCTCAAGGGTATCAAACATGGATGACTTTATTTTTTCATTAACTCATGGCACTTGTGATTCACTATTTCAAGGGAAATAAAAGTCTCTACATTCTATATTTAGAGTCAATTTTTTTTTAAAAAATCTGAATCTGTGATTGGTTGAGTTTCAGGTTGCAGATACTATGGATGTGTAATCCCTGTGGAAATGGAGGACTGACTGTAATTTATTAAAACATCAGTTATTACTATATTGATATTAGGTACATATTTACATGAATTAATTCATAATTTAATAAATTTTGAAATGCCTATCTCTCCTTTTAGTCATTCTACTGTGAGTATAAAAACTATTCATCATTGTTGTAAACTAGAGAATGTAACCAAAATATTTGAAGAATGAATAACTTATGGATCAATCAAGACCATCCACGTTTCCCACCCCTGAGAATTGGAAGTTGGTATGTCATATAAAAAGTTTTAGGGAATTTGGAAAGGAAGGTGATCATTTGGCATAAGTCATTAGAAGAAATCTCTATTAATAAAACTATTTTAGAGATTTGAGTATCCTTGAAAGCAGGGTGCATTTTTGTTTTCACAAAAATGAATGTTTTGTGGAAAATGATTCAATTCCTTGAACAAAAGCCAAAATATTTTTTTTTAAAAAATAAATCTATTCAATAAATTTAACACCAAAATGTTAGGAATTCCATAGAAAATTATAATTCAATAAAATAGATGGTGAAAATCACTTGGATATCTGGCCTTGTAAATGAACTTTCACTTTCAAGAAATGTCAGGTAAGTTGTTCAGTATATTAAATTGTAGTAAAGATCAAGGGTTGCATATTACTTAGAGATAATTTCTATTGATTAGATTCAAAATTTTGAACAGAGTTGTTCTCTTTGATTTGGGCAGATGAAAAGAAAAATTTTGGATCATTTAGCTGATATCCTGTTTAAAAACGTGCAACAATATTAAATACCTTAGATTTTTGGAGCATTTTTTATGGATGAGTTCTATAGAAAAGAATCAAAAGAACCTTTACAAGTTCACTCTTCCCCACAGAATGTAAAGTAAAGCCCAAGGATACACTAAAACTGGTTATTAGAAATGGGCATATGAACAGGTATTATCCACAGGGGCTCATTCTAAGCATAATTCTTTTAGATACCAAAGGAGTTTGGGTTCCTTCTCCATTCCTTAATAATTTCAGAATATCACTTTTACTTCAATACAAGCCAAAGTTGTACAGCTAAAACATATGAATTTTTATTATCACATATTTATATTTTCAAATGTTATTGGAAAATATTTAATAGAAGCCCACTATATTATATTAAATATATTAATTAATAAATTTTTTTGTATGCATGAATCAATAAGCTTCAACCAAATATTATCAAATATTTGGCTGTTACTCATTTTACTATAAAAATATCCTGAGTGTCTTTAATATGAAAACTTAATAAATTAATTGTTTACTTAGAAATCCTAAAGCCTCAACGAGTATATATGTTTAAGTCTATTGATGTGCATTGCTAAATTGCTTTCAGAGGGTATAAACCAGAAATGCTGGAATGGGAACATATCTTTTAAACTGCATACCTGTCTTCATTGGGCACTACCCATCTAAAATATATACATTTTGCCCTCCTGATTGAAGAAAAATGGGTTTTCATTTTAATTTTAACATACAGTATATTTTCTCTACTGAGATTTATGTTATATCATTTTATCATTAAAATGACTTACTTTAACCATTTTTCAATCAGATTGTTCAGTTATTTCACTGCTATTGTGTGTGACTATTGTTGATTTGTGAGACCTTATCTACTGAGGATATTATGTGATTAATTTGTTACAAACACTTAATCTTTGTTTACCATTTCGCAAGAGCTACGTTATAATGTTGAAATTCACTTGGAAAAGTGAAATGGCAAATTCCTCAGCAATAATTCAAACTCTAAAGCTTTATCATTACATTATTGAGTTAACTACTTCACTGTAAATAGCTTATCCATAGGTTGAAATACTGTACATTTCTTTTGTGGGCACAGGGATCATTTAAATTAGTCATTAGCAGTGACTGAGTTAGTTAAATAATTAGTAGTCTTTATTATACATGTTTCCATAGTTCCTTATGAAAAGTGAAGATATTGAAGACAAGGTTTCAAAGAAAATATTGAGATTTTTAATGAATTTGGGTTTAAATTTTAGAATTGTGCATGGATTTTACTCATTTTTACAGAAATATATTCATAAAATTCAATATTTGATACTTTTTGTTTTATGGATAAAGGGGACCATAAAGGCCAATTAGTCTGGAGTTCACAAAAATCACAATGTGACCTTTGGATAAACAAGCTCTTATAGCCAGAAAGACTTCAAGCAGGAAGTCTTGAGTATCAAAAAAAAAAAAAAAAAAAAAAAAAACATTAGACATTTGAGCATCAGCTGCTGGTTATTTTCAACAGTTAAAACAGTTATTCTTCATGTAATGATCACTTTGTAGCATTTTTTCCATACCCCATCCTGCAGTAGCCTCCTAATATACACATATATACTATAAAAAAGATTTCTGATAAATTCTATTCATTCCTCAGTTTCAACTTTAATTGCACCTAGAAATGATTCCCTGACACGCATGTCTAGGTGATGTAATTTTTTTTTAATACAGACATGCTATTTGTATATCTTCATGGGGTACTTGTAAACAACGTGAAAAAATCAAATCAGGGTAATAAAAATTCTCATCTCTTCAACCGTTAATCATTTCATTTTAGGAATTTCATACTCTTCTAATCATTTGAAATATATAATAGATTATTTTAACGGACAGTTACTCTACTTTGGTAAAGAAAAAACAAAATCCCCTCACTCTGTGCCCTTCCCAATATGTTGTAACCACTATTCCATTCCCTTCTTCCACAGGATTGACTTATTAGTTTCCACAAATGAGTGAGAATTTGTAGTATTTGTCATTCTGTGTCTAATCTGTTTCACAAAATATAATATCCTCCAGTCCCATCCATTTTGCTGCAAATGTCAGAATTTTATTTTTCTTTATGACTTAATAATATTTCATTGTTATATACCACATTTTCATAGCTCATTCATCCCTCAACAGGCACCTAGGTTGATTATATGTCTTAGCTATTGTGCATAGTGCCACAATAAATATGGGCATGTGGGAATGTCTTTGGTATGTTGTTATTTCCTTTGGATATATACTCAGAAGGAGGATAACTGGATTTTATAGTATAATCATTTTTAGTGTTTTGAAGAACACCCATACTGTTTGCCATGGCTGTATTTACATTCTCACTAATAATGTATAAAAGCCAGTATTTGTTATCTTTATATATATATATATATATATATATATATATAGATAGATAGATAGATAGTAGTCATTCTAACTAGGGTGCAATGATATTTTGTTGAAATTTTACTTTGAATTCCCTTTATATTTTCCCTGCCATCTACTTCTCACACTAGTATTTCAATTTTACTTGCAGTCCTCATCTCTAATACATTATATGGTCTGTGAGGGTAGGATCTTTATTTATGTATTTTGACACCATCTAAGCATAGGAATTAACATATTTCCAGTGGCCAGTAATTGTCAATTAAGTTAAACTGATTTGTAGAGATTAACATTCTTTTTTCCCACATTTTTATTGGTGCATTTTATATATTGTATATATTGATGAGATTTATTGTTACATATTTGCACATGCACACAACATAGCAATGTAATTTGGCCAAAATCACTCCCCAGCATTTCCTCCCTCCCTGCCACCCCTTCGTCCCTTTTCTCTACTGATCTGCTTTTGATTTTTAGGAGACATAACCCCATCTTTGTTAACTTGTTCTTAAATTGTTGATTTATATTTGAAATCAGGTTGTTTAAAGAGAGTGTGCTGGATCACGTTATGTCAAGTTGGCTACGGCGGGTCAGTATTTCCCAAATAATATTTTCTGTACACGTCTGCATAAGATTTAGCTTAAAAGATGAGAGGAGGTTCATTACTGGAATTAGCTCATATGATTAATGGAGGCTGACGAGTTCCTTGCAAGACTTCTGTAAGCCAAAGAATCAGAGAAACCACACTCTAACTGAAGTCTGAGGCCAAAGTCTTGAGAACTCTCTTGCTAGGGAGGGGTGAGGCTGATGCTGGTGCAGGTAATAGTGAATGTTTCTAATAGCTTTGATTGAGACAGAGCTAGACTACTAAAAAATAAGCATCATAGATTTTCTCAATCCAAAATGAGGTGCTAGATCACTGTTGCTGCACCCGATAAGGGTGTAATAAAAAGAAGATTTTGTGACAATGCAACTTTGAAATTGAAGATCTATAGATCTATAAATGTTCAGTCTGAAAAGCTTTGGCCAATGTAATCATTTTAAGATAAGTGTTCCTCTGTGCTTCATTGCTGCCATGAGGACATAAAGAGGTTCAGTATGGTATGAAGGGTATCTCTCTAACCGCCTCAAGCCTACTGAGAGGAACTTTAAGAGAGCTGCATGGATATTTGATATTTATTACCTGAAATCTTTTGGGTGGGGGATAAGATGATAGAACAGAAGAAGATAAATTGATAATTGGTTCAATTCCAAAAGACTAAAAATAAAAATCTTGGGTTGGGATAGCCTGTCTAGTGATGAAGGGAAAATGGGTGAAGAAGCTATACACAGCAGAAACAACCAGGAGCCATGAACCAGACTAGAGGCGGGGTGCTTTATAGAGAGTCACCCAGGAATCATTTTGCAAGGACTTTGCCTAACAAGAGTCACTTGGAGGGATGATAATGCACCAATATACAAAGTGGTATAAACAGATTGGAGGATGGCAGGATTTGGGAGCTGGAAAAATAAGTAACACAGAGGAAACCAGCTCATCAGAAATGTCAGTTGGATGCTTTTTAGTGACTAAATATCTGAGAAATCCACAAAAGCATTTCATGAAAGGAAAAGTCACTTTTAAAACCCACTACTTGTAGTGTACACCAATACCACAGAACAGATTTACTAGAAATATAAATTTTTAATAAAATCTCTGATATCATCTCTGCCTTGCTCACAGCTGTAATGCTAGAGGAGTCAGAAACAACAATTAATAATGGGACAAAAATACAAATGAAAGTAATATCACCTAAAAATATGGGGAAGAGTTTGACGGGCCCTTCTGCCATTTTCAGGCTTCCCAGATTCAAGTCCCAAACCATGTAAAGATAGAACCATGTAAAGACAGAACTTTAAAAGATGTTTAGAGTTTTTCATTCTGAACTGTGCTGGGTATTGCAGCCGTGAAACTCTGGCTGTTCTTCTGGCAAAAGTGATAAGGATGAGTCTTAATATCTTAGAATGATGAAAAATTAAACCAAGATTTAAACTAAGTTGCAAAGAAGAATGAGTTCATGGATTTGGAAAAAAAATTGAAAAATGATTTCTTTCTAGTTGAATACTATAGATAATAATAACAGTTGATCTTGTTTCTGGAGAAATCAAAAGCAAAAACAGCAAAAGCACCAAATATATACAGAAAGATCATGTTACCCCTTGACTATCACAAAAGATCAGAGTTCACCAATGGGAGGATGAAAAGTCACAGTTCCATAGGCAGTATATGACAGAACACAAAGTATTATATTCACATCATAATGATATTTTAGGCTCAACTCCTATAAAGAGGCAGAGTAGCTGTCATCTTAAACCAAGCCTATGGGTTAGCCTTGGTATGCTTTGTCTTGTTGGCATTTTTAATAAATACATCTACTTATACTTTATTTGTCATTTGCATTCCACCAAATTTAATTGCTAAATAAGTTACTTTAATGCTTGGTTTTTATTCTAATAATTATTGTTGTATTGCAAAACCATTTTTAGTAACAAATCAACCAACTACCTTGAAAAGGACAAACTTTTTCATAATGGTTTCATTTTTAAAAATTTTGTTTTTAAATGTTGCATAAAAATTGTGCATATTTGTAGGGAACATGTGATGTTTTCATGCATGTACACATTGTATAATGTTCATATCAGGGAAATATGTTCTTCAATACCCGTTTAAATTTATGGATTTTCAAAGACTATTGATGATAATTGGTCCACATAATTCCCAGCCCAGAAATAACCTTTACTCCCTGCTATACTCTAATTTATAATTCAAAATGTGAGGTGTGCTGTAAGAACATAATATGTAATAATATTATAAAGCTCTAACTGAAAATATTATGATAAGTATTATTGTTGTACACTGACAAAGAAGTATTTTGCTTTTGTTTTAGACAAAATTATATTCAATGACTATCAATATAAAGTGCCAAAAGGCATGCATTTTAAAATGAAATACTTCTCTATTCCTTGAAAGAGAAAATGAGTTTCCATTATCTATGAATAAGTGTATTGTATGTGAAAGGCATCATAAAATCTCAAAAAAAATCTATTTACAAATACAAGGTATTATTGGACACCATAAAGAAGCAAAAAGAATATTCTTCAAAGACACCATTAGGCTTATGTTTCACTTCACTCACTTACTAGCTGTTGACCTTGAGCGAGTCATTTCTACATATAGCACTTGATCAGGAAAACAAAACAAAAATAGTAGTTAATATTTACTTAGTACTGTAGAGGTTTTAAAAAATCCACTCACATAATATCTCATTCCATACTACTCCTGATAAAGCACTTTTGTTTATCTACTTTACAGAGAACTGAAATTATACAGGCTTTTTTCTAAAGCCACTTGGCAAGTTAGAGGAAGAACCAGGTTTTCTCACTATTTATTATTATTTATCACTACATAAAATCATGGTATTCCCCACCACCATCACCTTGAATCCAATGACTTTAAATAAAAACAAAAACTTTTCTGTCTTATAACTTGATATTGACCGGTATCAACTATTCCACATGGAGTCTGCCTGTTGTACAAACATCAGGTGCATTTTGGACTGGAATGTCAAAGATAGCTCACCTGTATAATAGAACTGATACCTATTGACTTCTAAGCTCAGCTTGAGTTGTGAAAAGTGTCTACACATAGTTTCTCTATATATGGTGGTTGTCTCCAAGATGAAAATTCATAAAATCAAGTTCCGAAAGACCAAGAAAGAAGCTACAAGGCCTTTTATGATCTAGACTTTGAAGCAAAGTGGTGTCACTTCAATGGCCTTTTATTGAGAATCTGCACAGATTTAGTGTGAAAAGAGCCACAAGGGCATGGATACTTAGAAACTGAAGTTATTGGGGGTAAATCTTGGAGATTATTAACCATACTGACTATAATGCCACTACTTGAAATTGTTTTTGTGTAATAGTATCTGGGAAATATAGTAGTAAGGTAATATATTAAATTGATGGAGATTACTATTCTTTCCTTCACTGGAATGAGATTTCAAAAAATAATTTTCATTCAATTATGGAGAGACTATAACATTTCTCACAGAGAATTTCTCACTTTGATTTGTATCAGGTGCATATGAATCTGAAAAAAAAAAAGTAATTACAAACGCTTTCCACCTTTTATTTTTAGCAGAGCAAGTCATAGTTCTGGTGTCAGACATGGAAACCTTTATCACCAGTGTGTCATGAAATCAATTTAAAGAATCAGTCTGATTATTTGATTAATTAGCTTGTGAGTGTAAATTGGGATTCTACTAAATTGAAGATTCTAAATTATTTCCATGTGTGACTTTATGAGAATCTATGTTAAGTTTCAATCTCTGTTTTTTTTTCCCCCAAATAGGTTGATGGGATTATCAGAAAATAAAATGTTAGAATGTAGCAATGCAGTGTCAGTAACCTAAGTAGAGAACACTTATTCACAGGATATCAAAACTTCTCATACTCTACAGAGATCTTCCTGGCAGTGGCTCAAAAGCCCATTTCCAAGTATGAAGGACAGCAATATTCACTTCTAATGAGTTTTCATTTGTCCCGCTATGGCATGGGACTTAAGATCTCAAAACAATTGGGCCACTGTGACTTAATATATCATTTTCTCTTGTTTTCCAAGTAGCACAGAGTTGCGTTTATATAGTGCCATGTCAAACTTCATAAATCAACCTCTGAGAAAGAGGATAAGCAGTCACATAACAGAAAGCATGTGAACAAATGCTGGCACGCACCAGTCACAGCTCAGTGAGCAGCCCTCCCCAGCGCATCTGCCTCAGCTCCTGTCAGCCACTTGCTCAGAACATGCTGCATTGCACATCCCTGCTCTCAGCAAACTCTCCCAGGCTGATGATATGCTATCAGACATTCAGAAACAAATCAATGAGCCCTTTTCTTCCAAGGTCTTTGTTCATCTCTGGCAATCAGTGACCATGGTTCCTGTACCTTATAAACAGTGTGGTGTGGCCAAGCCATGTGTGATTTTTGTTTTAGTGCTTCATCGAACGGAATCTCAGATGATTCTTTCAAAGTCAGAATGGCATGTCTTTTGTTGGAATATTGGAAAACAGCACCATTTCCAGTCACTTTGTAAAAGTTCTTAATACATGATAGAAGGAATGTTAATGTGTTCATGAAAATGTAAGTTACTCTGTAAACTTGTGTCTTGCTATGAGAACAATTTGATTTACATGCCTGCCCTCCAGTGAGAAAAAGAAAAACTAGATGAACTGTGTACATAAGGTGGGTTCATGTGGCTTTTTGGTTATTAAGACAAAAGCAAGTCTACTTCAGATAAAATTTTAGGATTTCACAAAAGAAAATAATCTGGAAATTCCTTCTCAGTATTTGCCATCATTCTCTTCTTGTTCCTTAATGATTAACATTTATTCTGTACTTTAGAACTATTCCACAGTATGTTGAGGGTTTTACTAAGACTTTTAAGTTACTTATTTTGATTTTTTGCTCTTAATATCAAGTTCAATGGCTCTTAAGAAAACTGGGTTTAGAAGGAAAGTTTACCTGTCTTTCTACTAGCACATTTGTGTTACTTTGTGCAAGTTTTCATTGCGGAGCCTACAAGATTTAAATATAGTGTAACTAAAAATGAACAATAATAACAGCCATAGGGCAATGATGGAATGCTTTAATCTACCCACTCACTTCATTCTGTCTCAAAGGGCAGAGTTCTACAAAAGGAACAGACCATGTGAAAATACCTTATGGTTGACTGCTTTTTCTCTTTCTTGAGAACTTAATGGCACAATATTAAAAAATGATAATAGATAATTTTTGAGTGTATCAATATGCCAGGTAGTTTTCTTTTTTCTATTAAAGCATTAGAATTATACATATAGTACTTGAGTTCATTTTCACAAAACCATACACACAAGAAATTTTATTTTAATTCCCATCTGCCCCAAATGTTTCCTCCCCTCTTCTCTCCCCCTGTTCTCCCTCCTTTACTAGATTTCCTTTCTTTTACGTATACATAAAGGTGAAATTCACTTTGGTGCCCTTATATATGTAAATAATGTGATTTTGTTAAATTCATTTTATTTTTTCTTTCTCTTTCCCTTCCTTCCTCCTTCAGTCTCTACTCCACTGATCTTCCCTGTATATTTGTGATATTCGATCCCTATCCCCCCAGCTGCCTTCTTTCCCTTTTTTGGCTCTAGCTTCTACATATGAGAGAAAACATTCGACCCTTAATTTTCTGAGTCTGGCTTATTTCATTTAGCATGATTTTCTCCATTTCCATTCATTTATTGGCAATGCCATTTTTTTTTTCTTTATGGCTGAGTAAAATTCCATTATCTATGCACACCACATTTTCTTGATCCAAATGAAGTACACTCAAAGAAATGCACATCTAGAAATACTATAGTCCCATTTATAAAAGTCAAAGACAAAATACTCATAAACAGCAAGAAAAATGATTTATCATGTAAAGAAATCTTCAAGATTAGAAGTTGACCTTATCAGAAACCATAAAAGGAAAGAAGAAGGTTGAAGGACGTCTTCACTGTTAAGAGAAAAAGATTGTCAACTAAGCTAACCTCTTCTTCAGAAGGAAAAAATAAACTTTTTTAGAAAAACCTGAACTAAGAAGATTTACCACTAATAGAAAGAGACTCTAAAGCCCAAACTAAAAGGATGCCAAAAGGTAACTTGAATTTACAAGAAGATAAAATCAGCATTGACAAAGGTAACCACTTGGTTAAATATACTAAGCAAATAAAAGGTTTTTTTTTTTTTTTCAAGTGGTACATTTTAATTTGTTTTAATTGACAACATAGTAAAAAAATAAGCCTATAAATGTTGGTGGGATTATAGTGCAAAAAGACATAATTTGTATGATAATAATTGTTCAAAGAAGAAGAAAGGGAATGTGGTTTCAAGTTAACTTTAGTATATAGTGATGTGTATATGGTAAATAAACATGAAAAGACACAGAGCACCATTAGCCCATAGGGAAGTACAAATCCAAACCATAAAAACATACCACTTCACAATTACCTGCATAGCTAAGACCAAAAGATAGACAATAAGTGTTGGCTAAAATGTGAAAAGATTTAAAATTTCATTCATTGCCTATGTAAATGTAAAATGTGCTATTGAAGCCAGAATTAAAAGAAGAAGTCAATATAGATAGGTAAATCCAGTCAGATTGGATCAAGGAGGCCAATTTGGGTCTGGGAAGTTGGAGAGGGATTGAAATGCTAATAACTTCAGAGCCCTTCCTCCACCCTTATCAAGATAACCTGACCCTGCTCCAATCTGTTGCTAGAATAACCTGTACCAGGGATTGTGCCTTCCTACAGGGAGTCTGAAAGAAAAGTTTTTAATTAATGCATCCTGAGCCCCCCTTCCTACCCACATCTCTTCACCTTGACCCCTCCAGCCCATCTGCTTCTTATCTTTGGCCATCCCACTGAGCATTTCCTGGGCCTGGTCTTATATACAGGGAAGAGGGAAATAAGGGGAAGAAAGCAGAATAAAGGAAGCCTAGGAGATATAAAAAAGGGATACCAGGATACCAGCTATGTCCCCCTTCTCCCTCTGGGGAGAAGACTATGTTACCCCTTAAATAAACTTTGCTTTATATGCTTGCCTTGGGGTGCTTCTCTGATGTTATACCTCAACATGTGAGGAAGCAGGACTCAGGATCGCTATCATTTTGTTTATAAAAATATCAGTTTTTCAGGGGCTGGGTTTGTGGCTCAGTGGTAGATTGCTTGCCTGGCATGGGTGAGGCACTGGGTTTGATCCTCAGTGACACATAAAGATAAATAAATAAAGGTATTGTGTTCATCTATAACTAAAAAAATATAAAAATATTATATATATGTATGTATGTATGTGTGTGTGTATATATATATATATACATATGTGTATATATATATATATATATATATATATATATATATAATTTTTCAAAACACCAATTGTAGAGCTCATGACTTATCCATTTTACTTCTGAGTACATAACTATCAGAAATGAAAACAAGTCTAATAAAACCCTCATACACAGCTGAGTGTGGTGGCACACCTGTAATCCCAGAGGTTTGGGAGCTGAGGCAGGAGGATTGAGAGTTCAAAGCCAGCCTCAGCAAAAGTGAGGTGCTAAGCAACTCAGTGAAACCCTGTCTCTAAATAAAATACAAAATAGGGCTGCGGATGTGGTCCAGTGGTCGCATGCCCCTGAGTTCAATTCCTGGTGCCAAACAACAACAACAACAAAAAAACCCTTTATACATAAAGAATGTAGCAACATTATTCATAATCTCTCAAAGTACTACTGATAAAAATATCTACCTACTGGTAAATGGATAAACCAATGTGGTACATTCATATAATGGAATATTTTTGACAATAATAAAGAAAATGATGTACTAGAATATACTACAATATAGATGAACCTTGAAAGCATTTGCCAGACAGAAAACATAGCATATGATTACATTTACATGAAAGTCTAGGAAAGGTCTATAGACAAAGGAATTGGATTAGTGTTGGCCTGTTGCTAGAGGGATTAGGAGAAGTAGAGAAAGATTTGACACTGATGGGATCTAAGCTTCTTTCTGATTCTTGAAATACTATAAAATTAAATTTTAGTAGTGATTCTACAGCTCAATTATATACTAAAATAATCAATGAACTGTAAAATTTACACAGATGTAAATTGTTATGTGAAATACGTCTGAATAAAATTGTGATATATAAACAGAGCAGAACAAATGAACAGTGAGGAGAAAGAATACAGACATGAGAAGGAGACTTTTCTAGGTATTGGAAATTTTCTATTTGGAACTTAAAAACAAACATAGTTCTTTTTACACATATACAGCACAATTTTTTATATCTCTGGTTATATATAAAGTATGTTGACACCAATTCATGTCTTCATACAAGTACTTTGGATAATGATGTACAATTGTAATGCATTCCGCTGTCATTTATTTTTTAAAAATCAATTAAAAAAAAAAAAAAAAAAACACAGTGTCCAAGAGAAAACCTTTAAAATTCTGGTACCACCTACATTTATGGAATAGCTGTAGAAAAAGTACTAATTAGAATCATTTCCATAGTTTATGGTACTATTTTTTAAGTTAGGGCATTTGATAAATATAGATGAAGAACCTCAGAATTTTCTGAAAATCAATATGTTAATACAATTACATTTTTGTGTTTTATTTCAGCCATTTGTACGCAAACCAGCTTGAAACCTGGACTGTTATGTACACAGAAGAAAATTTATAACAACTTGGAACCAAAAGGAAGTGAATGGAAGAAAGACCTCCACTGAGTTGTAGTTGATTGGGTTTGTTTACTATTATTTTAAAATTAAATAAAATTGATTTTTAGAAATTCAAAAATTCTTGGCATAGAGGAAAGAAATAGAAAAAGATCTCAGAGACGTATAGTCATTATTGTTATTTAACTAATTTTGTACTACAACCACTATTATGTGTATTTTTATTGATATAGGTACATGTATATACAAATGTACATATATCTGTGTGTGTATACATATTTATATAGTTTGGTAATTGGGCATAATGTGTTCTAAATTTTAAACTCAAACTTTTTTTAATAGTAAAATATCAAGTACATGGCCATATGAAAAAATTACAGTTAAAATTCAGCGTTTTCCTTTTTCCTTTATTTCTTTATTTTCTTTCTTCTTCTTTCTTAAATGGAACAGGTGGACTGGGCAAGCTATAATCTGAAAATACTGGTGCCATAGCAAGGCACCATATTTTCTGACTAAGGGTGTCATATTATACAAGTATACTGTATATCACCCAGTAGTTTCAAATAAAAACCCACCCTAGCTACTAAGAAAGTAATAAAGCTTTGATAGTTATAATGAATCCTTGAATCCTGAGTGAGTTACTGAATGGATACAGGCATTTCAATTACCTTTTTCTCCCAAGATGGTGCAGCGAGAACAGAGCATTCACTCACTAAATATGAATTACATTCTTAGCACCTATAAATTATTTTTCCATTTCAGTGTCAAAAGAACAGGTTTCCAAGCTAATATTATCAGTATTATTAAAAAAATCTTTTTATTTTAAAAGGATTTAAACATATTTTCCCATTTTAATTTTATGTATACAAGCCACTAATTCTAGAGATAAAAAAAAATCAACTATTTCAAAAAAACATCATCAAAGCAAGCCCAAAATAAAGACAAGGTTATATTCAAAGAATGACTATGATAAAGCTTCTAGAGAGAACTGCTTCATCATTCTCTCTGCTGACCACTGACTTCCAATTTTAATAAGAATAACTTTCTGGTAATAAGAAATGTGAGGATAATACTCTCTGTTTTCCCCTGTTCCTCTATATTCTAAGTTATCAGGCTAAATCTTTGTTTTTAATAATATTCCCTTAGTATAAGAAGTGAGAGTAGCACAGGTAATATAATTATCCTGCATGGGCCTACAGGCTGGGTTCAAGTACTGTTTCAGCAATAAAAACCTAAACTAAAATCTCTAACCAGTTGTTTCACATTTTCATCCCATCTAGGAGTAATTCATATTCTTAATTATTTACTTACTCATTTTTAAAATTTATTCCAAATAATTTATCGAGTCCACCATCTATACCAAACCCTGTGATGGGTGTTGAGTTATAATATAAAAGAAATAGATATAGTAGTGGCTTTATGCAGCTTAAAATCTTGTTACAAACTCAGATATTAAAGAAATCATTAAATTTGTCATTAGGAATGTGAACATTTTCCACAGGAGATCACAATAGACTTTAATAGTGTAAGACTCAATGGAGACAAAAATTCTATTTCACTAAGTCAAGTTCTAAACAGTGTGATTGAGAGAAGTTGACATTGGATATATATATAAAAAATTAGAAAACAAGACTAATGAAACTTGAAAGGACATTTTAGAATGGGACTAGTTCAAGAGGAAGAGAAAGGTAGAAAATATGGATCAAGGTGCTGTCACTGAGAGCAAATGTGCTAGCAAACATAAATTCATGTTGTAACTGAGATGCCTGAGAAGTGACTTACTGTCCAGACAACTGGAAAATATTTGCATGTGCAGGCGTGAAGCACCAGAAAGATGCTGGTCTGCAGACAGAATTGTGTAGTTATCATCAAGGATATTGAAACCATTCATGAGAATGGATGAATTCATTCAAGATGAATGAACAGAATGACATATTTTCTGAAAATTGGCAAAATTCAATTTAAGGCAAATATAGACAAGGCTTCCCGAGAGCTGAGGAAGGAACTTAAAGGCATCAAAATCTCAGAAATTCAGCAAATCTTATGTTCTAGGAAGAGGAAATGGGTTGCTTGTGTCAGATGCTAACAATAGGAAAATGAGTCAGGGAGGGAGCTGTGCTCATTAGCATTGGCAGGTTACCAATGAAATAGGGCAAAAATTGACAATATAGGAGGACCTGCCCTACTAAAGTGAAGAAGACGGAAGTAGGATCTCTGGATTACAGAATAGGTTATCAGCAACCAGATTTATCTTTTCATAATACACATCATATTAATCATATCCTTGCTTTAGAAAGATAAAGCAAGCCAGGTGGTGGCACAAGCCTATAATCCCTGGAGCTTGGGAGGCTGAGGCAGGAGAATCACAAGTTCCAAGCCATCCTCAGCAATTCAAGGAGACACCATCTCAAAATAAAAAGTAAAATGGACTGGGGATGTTGCTCAGTGGTTAAGCACCACTGGATTCAGTCCTTTGGAACTAATAAAATAAGTAAATAAAATATAAAAATAAAATTTATATATAAAATAGAATACTCTTTATTATGGCCTCCTCAAACTCATCCTAAACCATTACCTTCTACTTAAAATGCTTCTCTTAACTTTTCACATCCCTATAAAAGAAGAAACTCTTTACTATGTTAAGGCCTTTGAAAACTGCATGCTTCTTCTTGGTAAAACAAAAATTCCACACTTTTATCTTACAGATACTATCCCTTTATTAATTTTAAATAGTTCTTTGTATTTAATATGTCTTGATTATCTGTCTAGAGTTATGTGTTAGTTCCCCATAGGAAAGATGTTCTGTAGAGCTAGGGCTTGGTTTTCTTCTTTGCTGCAGTTCAAGAATCTTGCACTTGGAGTTTACTATTATTTCTGAAAGAATAATGAATAAATAAATGATATCATGGGGTTGCTGATTAAATAGAAGAGATTTTTTTAAGAAAAACAAATTTGATTACTTTCTGTACTTTTGGAAAGCAGGCAGTATTTGAGGACAGATTCAACATATAGAAGAGAGAAAGGAAAATCGACAGAATAAAAATCTTTGGAAGATTTAAAACATACTATTCTCTGTAGTAACCTAGACTTTCTGCTTCATACAAGCGACTCATATTTGCTTTAAGATGATAATTTTTCAAGCCCTGTGGTAACAATTGCAAAACAAGAATTGCAGTTTTGAAATATACTATTCTTAGGAGGAAAAGAACTCAAGAAAAACCGGTGCTTGAAAATGAGGTCAATAAGGAAGACAATTTCAGAATCCTTCACTCTCACTAATATACGTCATTCAGCATGAGGCAAATGGGACAAACACAGTAGCACAGAAACTTCAGAGAAAATTATTTCTCCAATTTCCAAGAGTTAAAAGATAGAGGCATATTTCTTTAGTGGACTTTGTGTACCTCTTACATCAGAATATTTCAACAGTGTCTTTATTTTGCTCTAACTAAACTATATTTCCTAAAGACCACAAAATGACCCCAAGCTTTCAAGAAACACACACACACACACACACACACACACACACACCACCTAAATGGTCATTAAGTGTTATATCATAATTAGACACAATGGAATGGAGGGACAAAAGGCAAGCCTATTTGTAAGATGGTAAACCAAAGCGACATTGATTTTCACATCTGGACTGTGGCAGATGGTTGCCTAATTCAACGTTAACTATTAACTTCAGAAGCCAGAATTAGTCTTCTTAGATATAAACTGATTCAAAGAAGTAAATTGATTTCCATCCTCCATTGACTAGAACAGTTCATTGATTCCATAGGACTGATTACCGTGCCCTAAGATTTGGGGTCATTACCTTTTTTTAGTTCTCAATTTTATACAACCTCCTCCCAATGATATAGCTTATGTTCTAGGAATGGTAAACTGCTTACATTACTTGTTCTAAACCATCCTCTCATACTTGTAGGACTTAGTGTGTGGGAGGTATATCATTATGCCCATGTCATTGGCTAATTTTAAGAAATATTGTCAAAGTATACTGGAATCAAGGAAGGAAATAGTGTTGTCCACTTCTTAACCAAGAGTCAAACAATCTGAATTTGAGATACAAAATGGTTCCTCTTTTTCTCACTGATATTAGGCAAATCTATAAGTTTTTTCTTAACTTATTTTCCTCTAAAATGTCTTTCTCTTCTCTCCTTATTAGACTCAAATGTGAAAATTAAATATAATCATTTAAAAAGTATATAAATATAGGGACTTACTAGTAGAAACATAAATATTTAGGGGCTATCATGCACTTATGTATTAAAATATTCTTACTAACAATAAAAGCAATGTAAAAAATTGCTAAGGGTTGATTTGGTTACACTAGATTTCTTAAGACACTTTGAAGAGCATTTAGCATCCTGTCTTCTTTAAAAGATGTCTAGCAATGCAGAGCAATTTGTTCTAGGCTAAAAGAAAGATGAAGAAAAATGAAACATACTTAAAAAGACTAATTCAGCAGAAGAGGCATTGGTATGCATATTAAATGGCAGACAGATCTTGCTGCAGTGTCTTCACTATGTGTGTGTGTCTACATTAATCCCAATAAATAAACAGGACAAGTAAAGAAACAAAGCAACCTGTGTGAAGAAAGGCCAAAGAGATATTTCCTTTGATTCATACTGGAATTTCTTTTTTACTTTTTATTCTAATTTGTTATATATGACAGCAGAATGCATTACAATTCAAATTATACATATAGAGCACAATCTTTCATATGTCTGGTTGTATACAGAGTATATTCACACCATTCATGTCTTCATATATGTACTTAAGATAAGGATGTCCACCTCATTCCACTGTCTTTCCTACCCCCATGCCCCCTTCCTTTTCCCCCACCCCTTTACCCTATCTAGAGTTCATCTAATCCTTCCATGCTCTCCCTCCCAACCCCACTATGAATCAGAGAAAACATTTGGCATTTGGTTTTTTGGGGGATTGGCTAACTTCACTTAGCATTATATTCTCCAGCTCCATTCATTTACCTGCAAATGCCATGATTTTATTCTCTTTTATTGCTAAGTAATATTCCATTATGTATATATACTATATTTTCTTTATCCAGTCACCTACTGAAGAACATCTAGGTGGGTTCCACAATTTAGCTATTGTGAATTTTGCTGCTATAAATGTTGATGTGGCTGTGTCCCTGTAGTATGCTGTTTTTTAGTTATTTGGGCATAAAAGGAGTGGAATAGCTGGGTTAAGTGGTGGTTCCATTCCCAATTTTCCAAGGATTCTCCATACTTCTTTCCATATTGGCTGCACCAATTTGCAGTCCACCAGCAATTTATTAGTGTGCCTTTTCCCCCACAACCTCGCCAACATTTATTGTTGTTTATGCTGGAATTTCTTGATGTGAAAAAAATAATTGGGCCATAGAGATCAAAAATTGTATACCATTTTACAATAAAGTTACACATATTTTTGATTATTCATAAAAAATGCTATTGTTTTATATTCTAATGTGATTTATTTTGCCAATATTTTATAACCTTCTTTGGACTTACTGTTTTCTCTTGAATTGCAGTTATCTTCTTGACTCATTTTCTTTCTCTTTCAAATATATTTCTTAGTTTTTTGTTTTTTTTTTTGAGAGAGAGAATTTATTTTGGTAAGTTTTTCAGTTTTATTCATATGAAATTTTCTTTACTCACCATTTTCTCTGAGCAAATAACTGTGCTGATTATATAATTCTACATTTAACAAGTATTGTCTATTATAAGGAAAGATTTCATTTTCATCTGGCTTCCATTTTGGCTTTTGAGATATCATAGGAATAATGTTTTATTATTCCTGTGCAAGTATTTAATCTACTTACTATACCTATACGGGCAATATATCTACTGTTTATGTCCAGTTCTTTTATTCTTTCTTTTATTTTCTTTCTTTCACTATTTCTTTTCTTTCCATTTTTCATGTTCAGTAATTCCAATTTGATATGTCTGGTCTATGACAACAGAAATTCTTACAATAAATAAAATCTCTCAATTTCTTCATTTCTTCTTTTTTGTAAGAGAGAGAGAATTATTTAATATTTATAAGTTTTCCGTAGACAGACATCTTCATTTTATTTTTATGTGGTGCTGAGGATCGAACCCAGTGCCCTGTGCATGCCAGATGAGCACACTACCGCTTGAGCCACATCCCCATCCCTCTTCATTTCTTCTTAACACTCAGTTTTTAAATCTTGTCCTATTGCTTTTGAAAAGAACTTTACATGTACGGTTAGTCACATACAATGTACTTCATTTTTTTTACATAATTATAGATTCAAAAGTTGCAAAACATATATTTATATTATATATGCTATATATATATTATATATATGTATACACACACACACACACACACACACACACACATACAGATATACAGTGAGGTCCCATAAGACTTCCATTCAGCTTTCCCTAATATTGTATTTTCTGTGATTGAAGAAGTTTCCTATCAGTTTTACTTTTATATTCAAATTTTATTCCTTACTTGTAATACTTAATTTTTTATATTTATACTTTTCAAGAATATTTTTATAACAACTTCTAAAATTATTCACAATCTCTTATTGAACAAAATAATAGTTTCAATATAATACTATCTACAAAATTCCTTTCTTATTTTCCATATTAAAATATTTTTTTTCAACTTATGAAACAATGCATCCATAATCATTCTCATTATTTGATAATAAAACCTAAATTAGATCTACTAACTTTTTTGAATTGTTATTTTGGGGGGTGGTTCCTGGAGATTGAACTCGGGAGTACTCAACCACTGAGCCACATCCCCAGCCCTATTTTGTATTTTATTTAGAGACAGGGTCTCACTGAGTTGCTTAGTGCCTTGCTTTTTCTGAAGCTGGTTTTGAACTTGTCATCCTCCTCCCTTAGCCTCCAAAGTCACTGGGATTACAGGTGTGCCCCACTGTGCCCAGCATTTTTTTGAATTATTTTATTATGGGCCTGTTTTTCATGTCTTGCTTTTATCTGTGAATTTTTTCTCCTTGTAAAGTACATTTATACGTGTAGGTGGTGATTTCTTTACTCTTTGTATGTTCGAAAATATGCTAATTTAATAGTTTCTTAAATTAATTTTATCAAGAATTCTAGGTTAACAAAATTATTTCTCAGTAAAAGGAGATATGGTTTTGATTATCTTTTGTTATCTATTACAGCTGAAGAGAAAATTTGTAGATTCTTAGTGTTTGTTCTTTTTAAGTGAAATTTAAGGGAATATGTCAAAATACAAAATTTCAACTTGCTTTCTTCCTTTCTTTCTTTCTTCTTTCTTTTCAGTCTTTTTTTTTCCTTTTTACATTTATCCTATTCATTGTTCACAGTGTACTCTTCATCATTGCATCTCTCTTCTATTATGGAAAAGTCTAAAGCATTATTTCACCAATTATTTCTTCTCTGCTTTACTTTTCAGTTCTCTAATTTGAATTTATCTGAAATTAAAGTTTTAATTTCACCATATTTGTGTTACTCAGCTTTTCATCACTATGACCAAATCTGACAAGAGCAAATTAGAAGGAACAAAGTTTATTTCAGGCTCCTGGTTTCAAGGGTTCAGTCCATATTGACTGAGTCCATAGTTTTGGGCCCAATGTGAGGCAAAATATTATGGATGGTGGAAGGGCATGTTGGAAGAAAGCTGCTTAATTAATGACAGCAAAAAATTAGAGAGGGAGAGAGCTTGAGAGCATAAAATCAGGACTAATATAATCCCCAAAGGCAGATTAAAACAGTGACCTGTTTCCCCCAGCCACACCCTACCTGCCCACAGTTCTATCAGATGGATCAATCCATGGATTCAGTGATAGCTCTCATAATCTAATCATTTATCCTCTGAACATTTTTGCATTGTCTCACATATGAGCTTCTGTGGGACACCTCATTTTCAAACTACAGCACTATTTTTAATATCTCTTCATTTAGCATTAAAATATTTTGCTTTTTTTTATAGGATTCTTTCAAGTGGACTTCCGTGGTACTATCTTCTAGTTCACTAATTATCCCCTCTATTGAATACAGTTCAACATTTATTTTAGCTCTTAGGTTTATTATTTTCAGTAATTAGAATTTGTATTTTAATAATTTTCAACTTATTTTTCCTTCAGAGATACTCATTTTCATTAATTTTACATTAATAAATTGAGCATACTTTATGT
The DNA here is from genome assembly GCF_021218885.2 of Marmota monax. Taxonomy (NCBI): domain Eukaryota; kingdom Metazoa; phylum Chordata; class Mammalia; order Rodentia; family Sciuridae; genus Marmota; species Marmota monax. The sequence continues at coordinate 21,159,438 of NW_026692907.1, forward strand.
TTAGTGGCATAATTTTCATGTTTAAAATGTACAGATGTTAAGTGCTATCATTTGAGGTGATTTTTTGATTACATACATTAAAATTCATACCCCTTGTCATGAAAAATACACTTCCATTTTTCAGAATGATCCCACAGTGTCAATAAATGCTCTGACTTTTTGCCATTCAGTTTTGTTTAATATAGATGCACCTACAAAGACAATAAGTCAATAGCCTTCTTGATATCAAATACTTTTTGAATGTAGCAGAGATTTCTAAGTGACATTTTAATAATTAATATCACATATGCTATGAATATGTTTTTAATCTATTTTCTAGTTCATGAGCATTTCAAATATTTAAAGATCTGAAACACTGGATGTTGCATTTTAGATATGAGGTGTCTGCCAAAAGATCACACTTGAGACAATGCAAATGGTTTGGAGAAGAAATGATTTACCTTATCAGTAAATTAATCTGTAGATAGGGATTAACTGGTACTTGAAGTGGTAGGTTGTGGCTGGAGAAGGTGGGCATTGTTTTAGGATATATATTTGTATCAGAATGGAGTCCCTCTCTCTGATTTCTGATCATCATATGAGCTGGTTCTCTCTGTCACACTTTCTGCCTCACCTCAAACCCTGAGGAATGGAGCCTGCTATCTATGGACTGAGACCTCTGAAACCATGAGTTTCCAAATGTACTTTCCTCCTCTAGAGTTGTTCTGGTCACATCTTTTAGTCACAACAATGAAAAAGCTGACTAAAACAGAAATTGGTACCCAGAAGTTGGGTTGTTTCTGTGACTAACCTGATCATGTGGTTCAGAAGCTTTTTAAGCTTTTTGGAATCGGTGGGAGGAATTTCAAGATGTTTAGCCATACAAGTGGGAAATGCTTTATGTTGTTGTAAATGGGCCTTAATTGCTGATTCTGGTGGGAGTTCAGAAGACTAGAATGCTGATAGGATCATGAACAGTGAAGACAGGACTCAAAAAGGTTTAGAGAAAAATGAGGACACTATTGGTAATTGGACTGGAGGCCATTCATATTATGTTCTGGCTGAGAAGTTATCTGCATTTTGCCTGTGTACTGAGACTTTCTTTGAGGCTAATTTTAAAAGCAATGGACTTCTTAATCTGGCAGAAGCAATTTCTAGGCAGCATAGCATTCAGGCAGTAGCATGAGTATCGCTGACAGCTTTTAGCCAAATTTATTGTAATAATCAGGAGCAGAAAGCAGAGCAGAATTATTTGAAAAACTGGGCTTAAAACGCAGAAGTAAAGGGTGGCCTAAGGAAGTTTCCGTTCTTAAAGACATTACTGCAACTAGAAAAAATACTAAAGACTATCCAGGGACAATAGGAAAGATGGTCTCAGGGAATCTCAGGAGCTGGCAAGACTACACCAATCTCAGGCTCATGGGAGAAAAAGTGAAAATTCTCTTGAGAAGAGACTAGTAGGAAATATTTCTTGCACAAGGGGCCCAGGAAGATCTTTCATTGTGCTTACCCACCCAGGCTCTCAGAGGCTGCTTCAGCAACGGTCCCTGGAGCCTTGGCTACTACTCAAGATAGTGGCAAACCTTGTCATCTCCATGTGTTTTTGGTTATTCAGGAATGCAAGATTCTGGAGTTAAGGGTTTATGAAGCCTTACACTAATACTTCAAAGGAAGGCCTGGGAAGACAAGCAAAGTGCAGCAGGGTTGGCGTCCTCCTGGGAATTCAATGCATGTAGATTTGAGGACAAAACTGAAGCTTCAGTGGAGACCCCAAGATTAAAAAATGCCAGTAACATGGGACATCATCCTAGGAAAGCTGTACAAATTGAGTAAAGACAAGACAACAGAAAGGCCACTTGGTCTGCAACCAACAAGGCCACAAGGTCAAAGCAATATAACCCCTTTAAAGAGGACATCATGCCATGTGCTCCAGATGCTGAACACCACACTGCAGCTGGCCTTGTCTGCCTGGCTGGATTTTGGTCTTGCTTTGGTCCCATCTCTTCATTCAATGCCCTTATTTTTTGTAAATGGAAATGATTACTCAGTACCTTTATATATTGGCTATTTGTAAATTGTTTTTAATTTTATAGGTACTCAAAATGCAATATTGCCTTGAGCTTCAGACAAGATTTTGGACTTAAACTTTGAGCAATCTTAGAACTACTGAGACTATGGGGACTCTTGGAGATGGGCTAAATATATTTTGCATTGTCAGATGAGACTTTGGGGACCAGAGGCTGAATATTGTGGTTTGGATGTGAGGTGTCTCCCAAAAGCATACATGTGAGACAATGAAAGGTTTGGGGAAGAAATGATTGGGTTATCGCCTTAACTTAATCAGTGAACTGGGGTATGAACTGGGGGTATGGCTGGAGGAAGTGGTTCATTGCAGGTATGGCTACAGGTATATATTTTGTTTCTTGAGAGTGGAGACTCATTCTCTCTGCTTCCTGATCATCATGTGAGCTGTTTCCTTCTGCTACAGTCTTCTGCCACGATGTCCTGCCTCACCTCAAGCCCTAAGGAATGGAGCCTCCTGTCTATGTATTGAGACCTCTGAAATTTTGAGCCCTCAAACTTTTCCCCCTTTAAAATTGTTCTGGTCAGATCTCTTAGTCACAGCAGCAAAAAAGCTGATTAAAACAATGGAATATAATCACATGTAAATCACTCACATTTTCATGTATTTTGCCAATTTGCTTTGACTTATTCTGTGGGCAAATCCCATCACAAAATAAAGATTTTGATTCTATCTGGGGAGGATTTATTTACTTTCCAAAGTAACAAATAGACATATCTCCCTTTCTTCTTTGAAGCAGATTATTCACATTGCAAAATAATAAAGAAAATAAACATCTTAAAAGGAGAAAATGGGCAGGTTTTGTAGCAGCCTCTGAACAATATTAACAAATCTTGATCTCATGGATTTTGCCTGCAATACATCCTCATAGGCAACATCATACCATGCTGTGAGAACTGGCATTCATGGAATAGGTGCCCAGATATTACTTTGATTAGTACTATTGGTGTGAGTAATAAACTCTCCTATGTCTCTGCTCTAGGGCCTCATATCTTCTCTCCAATATTTAAGAAAATGTAGAGAACTAACCATTTAGATTGAAATTAGTGTAAAATCCCAAACATTTATAGTTCTTTACAATTCAGCATTGGTTTTTATGAATAAAACTGGTACAAACATTCTTATACACATATTTTTCTAGAATAAATTTTCATTCCCTAAAGGCAAAATATATTTGAGGCATTTCTGGGACAAAGATTATGATATGCTTAATTTCATAAAAAAAAAAAAACTGCCAAACAGATCCAAAAGAGGTTATATAACTTTATACCTTCATGAGCAAACTATAAATGTTTCTTTTGTTCCTTATACTAACCTACATTTGGTACTTTCCTTATACTAACTTATATTTTGTACGTTTTTTTCAGTTTTAGCTAATTGAGTAGGCATGTCGGCATGTCAGGTATCACGTATTTTTAAGAACTTTCTTTTTGAAATCATTTAAAACTTTGAGAAAGTGTTCATAAATAGTTCCCATCATGATTACATACATTTGACTGCATACTTTTAAATATATTTTCACTTTTTAACATTTCTTCTCAAATTCTCTTTTATTTTCTGTCTCTCTTAAAATTCTGAGTTATTTGAGAATAAACTAGAGACACAATGTCCTAATTATCTTTTTTGCATTTTCTTTAAATCAGAACACTTTTCTACATTAGCATATTAAAACATGAAAAACAAGAACTTAATATTTATTCAATGTTTCTTTCAATACAGAGACTTATTCAAATTATGCACTGCTCCAGTAATTCCTGTATAGTTTCAAGATATAATCCAAGATTCCACATATTTAGTTGTAATGTTCTTCAGCTGTTTTCATTCTGAATTCAATTCTCAGTCTCTTCTTTCATAATCTTAATATTTGAATGTATTTTCTATATTGTTTATAAGTTTCTGCTTGCCTGCTCTTTTATTTCAGTTTCTATATTTCTGCCAGAAATACCAAAAAGTTATGTGTAGTTATTATCAGCGAATCCTATCAGTCGAGATAAAATGCTGATCTGTTTCACTGCTTTTCTGACTAGGTTTTAAGCTAACAAAGTGAAACAGAAGCAGTTTTTAAAATGTGAAATTTCATCTTTTTGCAAAAGTAAACTTTTTTTTTTTAGTGTAAAGGCAATAAAAAATTAAAATATTTTTCTACATAAAATTCAAAACTTTGTATCCCAACAATATAATACATAAAAAGTCAAATAGAAATGACAAACTGCTCCTAGGTTAACATATTTATAACCTTAATAAAAATTTTATTAAAATTGGTATTGAAAAGTAGATTGTGAAAGACAAATTGTTCATTATGTTGTATAGTTTGTGTGAAAAGTTTTAACTCTTTAACTAGTAAATGGAATTAAAATAAAAAAAATTTATATGATGCACAAACAAATTAATAAAGCCATTAAAACAATTATTTATGAAGCCTTTTCTACCAACTGGACACAAAATAGAATTAATTATATATAACAATTCTATGCACCAACTTTATGAATTAAGAATATATTTCTTCATTTTTAAAGAAGAAAATATGTGTAGAACATTCTAAGTCTTTCTAATTAAAAACTGATTAATTTCTCAGTGTAGCAATAATGACCATAATAAACCTTTCATACGCAATTACTGTTTTTGCCTATCTAATTAGAAAATGAACACTTTTTAAATGTTATTGTAGTATGTTAGCTAGTGCAATAAAACAAGTACTGTCATTACCTGCTGGTGGATTTATACATTGATATACTTTCAGAAACAATTATCTGGTACATATTAATAGCTATAGAATAATTAAAATAATTGGATGAAATGTTTTCTCTTCCAGAAATCTATCCAAGGTAAACTCTGATATGCAGAACAAAGATTTATGCAAAGGTATATGCATTAAGGTAGTATTTGCAGTAGCAAAAAAATTGTAGAGACTAAGCTAACAATATAGGTGTAAGTAAATAAATGATCATGTCTGAAAAATGATACACCATGTAAATGCCCCAACTCTAATGAATATTTAATCATATGCAAATTTACCCAATATAATACGAAGTCAACATGATCTGCATTGTGCCCAACTTTGCAGCATTTTGTTAACAGGAATGGAAATAGTAGAAAAGGAATGGAAGGCAGAGGTAGTAACTAAACCAAATATTCCAAATTAGATCAAATTTCCATACACATTAAGTAAAAGAATATTTCTCCAGAAGAAAATGTGATATTACTACAACACTCTGCTATCTTAATATATAATAACATTTTGCTAGACTTTGTTAAGTATTTTATGTTATGTTTATGGGTCAGAACTATGTTAGTTATGTTGTATTTTCACTTTTATATATGTTAAAATGCACATGGACAAACATGAAAAATACCCCAAATATTATCAGTAGTTATTACTGAGCTTTAGCATTATGGATATTATTATATCATGTATTATACTTATCTGTATTTCTTCTAAAACTTGACAATGACTATCACCTAGTTTTACACTAAAAGCAGAAGATAATTTTAAATAGCAATGCCTCCTAACACAAAAATCTAGAAAGTTAAATAAAATAGTATATGCAAACAATCTAAAAAAGAAATTACTACATAACAAATACTCAAAAGGTAATTTAATTTATTAATTCTAAAACCAGTAAATGCATTTTTAAAACATTAATGTATGTACAGACTTGAAAGCAGCTTCTGGGTAATAAAAATTAGAATTTATGGATTTCTTTGTAATTTTTACTTCTTTTTCATCATGTACCTCATATTCCAGGGAGAAAGCAAAGGTGAAGAGACCATGCTTAAACCGAAGCAAGATATTATCCTACTGTTTTATAATTGTTTAATGTTTCATATGCAGGGGTTCTCATGAGAAGTGAAACTCAAAGAGATATCATTCACTTCTGTAGTTTCTGAAATGGTACATGATTCACAGGTCTCTACAGAGGAAATCAGAAAAGGATGATAAGGAAGGGAAGAGAGAGATTGAAAAAGATTCGTTAGGCAATAACAGTATGTCCCTCTTAAAAACAGCAATGAATTCCTTTTATTCTCTATCTACTCTGGGTCTATGTTGAAGCTACAGAAGCACTGTTTTTATAAGAGTTTGACTGAATGGGATAAATTATACTTTACTAAGTTGATCACTACTGCAAATCCAGTGGTATCCAAGCAAAGCGTATTTTATATGGCTTGCTCAATGATAGGTGATTTTTTTTAATGATATTATATTTCTTTCTTACTTCTTGGTACTGTGTTTGAGAGAAGCATGGGCTACATTAAGGATGGATCTTACAACATTATATCTGTGATCTCGCAGTCCTGTTCAACTCCTGGAAGGCTCTTTAGACACAGACCATTAAGAGGGATAGCATTGGTTTCCTCAACCTGACAGAAAGCTAGTGCAAACTGTTCTGAGTTTCTTATTGTGGTCATTTTAAGTTCACTTACAGCCAGCCTGGCTTGAACATGTTCTCATTCTCCCTCCTAAACCTTTGTCTTGTTCCAAAGGTTCTTTCTAGGTTTCCAAAAGTCCTCTTTACTAGTCTGTCCTTGTGGTTTATTTTCAAAGGGGGAAATTTTCAGAATCGTCAGAATATAATCTACAAAGATAACACAGGCTACCTTCTGCTCCACCTCCCAACTCCCACTTATGATGACTACTTTTTATAAATACATGTTGATGTTATGCTGTTATGGCTCATGTAACCTTTAATTTTTTGTTTCATTTGATGAATTCAGTATTATAAAAGGCATTTAGTATGTAATATAATGTAAAATATAAAATACTGTTCCTAAGTTATTTGTCTGTCTTCCATTTATAATCTTTAGCCATTTATAATTATATTTTTACAATAAATTTTACTCATTTTCCATTATATTGAATGTCTGTGTTTTGTTACTTTTGTTTATTTTTATGGTTCGTGTGTGTGTGTGTGTGTGTGTGTGTGTGTGTAGTACTACATATTGAACCCAGGGACACTCGACCACTGAGCTACATCCCTAGCCTATTATTTTTTTTGGGGGGGGGGTGAATACCAGGGATTGAACCCAGGGGCACTCTGCAACCAAGCCACATCTCCAGCCCTATTTTGTATTTTATTTAGAGACAGGGTCTCACTGAGCTGATAAGCACCTCACCTGTTGCTGAAGCTGGCTTTGAACTCATGAATCTCCTGCCTCCCTGTTGGAATAACTTTCAGTCGCAGCTAGCAGCTACCAGCAGCTCGGAAGTGTTTGAAATATCCATGTTCTTTCAGACCTAACAGGAGCACTTGCAGGATGGGGTGAAACCACATACTCAGCACTTGTAGTTAGCGTTGCCAAACTACCAGGCCAGGAAACCGAGAGTCAGGGGCTTCAGGGCATGAAACCCCTGATTCAGTAAGGGTCAAAGACCCTTCCAGATTGCTTTCCACCATGACAGCAATATTTAGAGTTTCCTCACAGTGCAGTTACATTAGGCAGAAGATGATTGGCTTATGGATATTGTCTTGGTTATGTATGATTGATGGGAATGCCCCACTCGAACCCTATAACAGTTGTGTGCATTCCAAAAATAAATTGAGCTACTGGACAAGGACTTGAGGTTTGTCTTCTGCCAATTTTCTCACCAGTTCCTGGAGTTGGTGTGTTGATTCCGCGTCTCTACCCCCACTCCCTGCACCCCACCCCTCGAGACTAAGGTAGCTGAGCAACTAATTGACTACACCAGTGACAGGAAAGTATGCACCTCCCCAGCCCCTGTAGTATATTTTTAAATTTTAACTGATGCACAAAAACATAAAAATTTTATACATGAATGGGGTACAACATGAAGTTTGATGCAGGTATGCATTATGTAATGTTTAAATCAGGGCTAATAGATACTCTCAACTATATATTATTTCTTTATGAAAAACACATTCAGAAATCCTTTCTTTCACCTTTTGGAAATACACATACGTAACTGTTATATATAGCCACTTACTATTAAATAGTACACCAAAACTTGTTTCTGGTGTTACTTAGTACAGATCATTCAATCCCTCCGTATCCTTCTCCCCAACTCACTCACCTCAGCCTCTGGAAATCACCATTCTAATCTCCACTTCTATGAGATAAACATTTTTAGATCCCACATAAAAGTGAGATCATGCCTTCTGTGTATTTCACTTGACATAATACTCTCTAGTTTCATCTGTGTTGTCCCAAATGACAGAATTTCATTGATTTATATACCTGAATACTATTCCATTGTATTTCCCTTTCTTTAAACATATATCTAGTAGTAGGATTACTGGATCTAATGATAGTTCTATTTTTCAATTGCTGAGGAACCTCAGTACTGTATTCCATAATGGTAATACTAATTTTTATTCCAACAGTGTGAAAGGGTTCCTTTTATTCATCATCCTTATTAGCACTTGTTATATTGTGTCTATTTGGTAACAGACATTCTTATTGGAGTGAGATATTTCATAATGATTTTAATTTACATTTCCAATTATTACATATGTATTTTAATTTTAGGCATAGGGTCTGGCTCTGTTAGCCCATGTTGCTAATGAACTCCTGGACTTAAGTGACCTTCCCATCTCAGCTTCCTGAGTAGAGGGAACTACATGTTCAAGATAACAAGCCTGACTTCCAATATTTACCTTTTGTTAAACTCTTTCAATAAGTCCCCTTCACCCAAAAATGAGGAGAACAAGAAAGAAAATAATGGAATAAATATAGTAACCCATCTTACCATGCAAATAATATTAGGGCAAATGATATATCCATCTTATAATTCAAAATGAGAGCTTCATGTTCAACCATTGCTCTTCTGTAAGTTATTAGAAAACCAGCAAGATGGGATTATTCCATTTAACATCATGGAGATTTCTTTGTGAAATAATTTATTATATAAATCACTTATCAGGTACTTTATAAAACATGTATTTATGACATATGCTGAGAAATAACTCTATGAAACAAACATCTAACAGGTACTAAGATCTTATAACTACTTCTGAATAGCTTTCAAATTTTAGTCTCACCACAATTCAGTGCTGCTTTAGTTTCTGCTTCTCAGAATGTTGAGATTGACTTTTAGGAAAGCTTATTTGGGTTTATAGGCTGGGTGGAATTTCTGGCACTCTCCTAGATCTAACATCACTATTTTAAAGAAAGACAGGGTTGGCTTAATAAGAGAGCTACATACTTCAAAATCCTGTTTAGTTATTTCCCTTTGGTTGTGAACCATCACTGTATACTAGCAGAGTACAAAAAATGTCTGGGGCTGCCAGTGGAGAGATGATAGTAACAAGTCCAAAGGGTCTAGTGAATGCATGGTTACCCATGAGATAACATTTCTGTAGGGTATTGGGGAGAAGATGGAGAATACAGTTAGCTGGGTTAAATATGAGAACTTATCACTTCTCCAACTTTTAACAAAAATCCTATAATCAAAAAAGAAGCACATACATACACTCACAAATGGCTGTCCTGACTTGTCAAGAGTTGGAGAACAGATGTTGTTACAATCCAGACTGAAAAGACTGAAGAGATATTTAGATGGAAGAGTGGCAGTTTTAATTGCTGGGAACCCTAAAGGGAAGCCATCCTCCACAATATGAATCAGGTCCCATGGGATGAAGAGTACAACTTCTGTGTGGATAGGCCATCTGCACTACTCTGATCTTGCCAATAAACATACAAATCTGCAATTGACATTGCAAAAAAGATACTAAGACCTTAATCCTTCCATAGTAGTCTAGGCCATCTTGGGTGAGACAGCTTCCAGGTCAGTCTGACAGCCAAAGCAAACAAAGCAAGTGGATCTCAATCATTTAGTGCTAAATTGCCAAGTGTCCTCCAATAGCATTACTTTCAAGTGACTTTACAGAAGAGAAAGAGATCAGAGATAGGTATACTCTGGATGGAAGTAATACTACTTTAAACTTTCCTTCCCAAGGACTTCATATGCCTTAGAATATTAAATTTGGCAAAATGATAAAATAGGACAAATTTAGAGGCTTAAAACAGCACACATATATTGTTTTACAGTTCTAAAAACCAAAAGTATGAAAAAAGTTCCACAGGTAAATCCAAAATATCAGCAGATCTGCGCTTCTTCTAGGTCTTTGGAGAAATGCATTTTCTTACATTAAGTGCCCTCCACTGAACTGTGAGTCCTATAAAAGTTACTCTTCATACTAGTTCACTATGTAAAAAGTGAACATTGCGTTAAATATTTAGGATTGCATTCAGTTCCACTCAGCAAGTATTCAATAACAGAGTAATAATGGGTGATGCATTAGAATAAAGTTACAAGAGACTGACAAAGAGAACTCCTCCCCCTCCTTCCTAAGTTCAAGTCCCACCATGCTCCTATCTCACTTTCCAGAACAAATTATGTCTCATTCACATTTCTCTGCCTTTGCCCTGAGCTATTCTCTCACCCAGAATGCCTCTCTCCTCTTTTCTCTGTCTATTAAATTCTAACTCGTATTTCAATTCTAAGCTCAAAGGCACTCTCTGGGAAATTCACCTCCATCCTCTGCAAGTGACATTAATCACTCCCAGCCCAGAACTCATGTAGAGCTTTAAGTGGTACCACATTTTAGTCATCTGTATGCCCTCTACAGCCATTCATGTATGTTGCACATTCCTAATCAATAATTGTGAGTTGAACCAAATTGGATTTTTTCATAACAATACCTAAAATAAGCTATATCATTTAATTAAAAAAAGTCTTCCACACATGATAAAAGGGAAAGTAACCAAATTTCTCTACCCTCAGAAAAAGACTATTAAAAATTCATGGGTACATAAATCAGCTCCACAGTTTGTATAAGCAGATTTCAGATTTTTACCATCAGAGAATCTAAATCAAGATGACTAAGGTGAGTCCTGTGGGCTTTCATTTGAATAGGAATCAGGAGACATAGTGATGGGGAGGGGTGGAGAGGGGGGAGGTGTTTCTAGATTATTTAGTGCAATATCAATGTACCTGCATAGATTTATCCCCTCTTTAAGAGATAAATAAGGTTTCTTTTGGCTGATCATTTGCCTCATTAATGAAACCTACCATGGGGCTGTGGTGGGCATAGTAGATAGGTTACCAAAAACCAAGCTTTAACCCTCTAATGTCATCTGAAAGGGTTTCCTGTAACCTAACATACGCCATTAAGTCCAACTCAGTGTCTTATCTATTTCTTTGCACAGCGTTTTTCAGAATAAATCTAATTGATTCTTAGACTCTGTAAATTCTAAAGAAGAAAGAGAAAATCAAATGGAAACTAAAATGCACATCTACTTTAAGTTCCCTGTTATAACTAATTCACAATAAATTACAGATATGACTCTTACTAACTCCATATCGCCTATCCTTGGACTAGCAAGAATTTAATCTACTCGACAATTTTAAGCTCTTGGAACTATCATGTGAATATATCCATGAAGAAAAAGTAAAATGCAATGAAATTTTAATATAAAATGCCTTTATTGATGTGATTTCAAAAATTCTTTAACATAATAAATATCCCATCAATATATTTTATAGCACTAATAATATGTTGCATTCACACACACACACACACACACACACATACACACCCCCACCTGTCATTAGACTTTGGCTTAGTTAGAGCTTATCATATTCCTTCATGGATAAGGTCCCTTGTGTCTTCCCTTTAATAGGGTGTCTTCTTCTATAATTGGCTCATAATTCAATGTACCTAGAATAAAAATATACACTTGATTTTGTGATAGGTGTGTTGCCAATCACTTTATGTTTACATGAATATTTTTATTGACAAAATAGTATTACTCAGGCTATAGGAAAAAATGGCACATTTACTGCTAAGATGATTTTTAAAGATATATTAGTACAAACAGTTATGTCACTGCTTTCATACCTTAGCTATCAGATTGTTCAATAGAATTGCTTCCTCTGAGTACTATGTCTTTTGTTATATTTCATGATGGCCTTTGATATAAATATAAAAACAATTATGTCCTCATTTAACTCTGTTCTGTCATCACATCCATTTAGGAATCTAAACAGCAGCATAGATATTCAGAAGCATATAGTCGTGGTTCAACTCATCCTCTAGCTGAAAAGCTATAGATTTGAAGTAAGCATCTTCTTTACATTTTGAAATTTTTGTCTATATATGGGGGGAAAGGATTTGTTTAAATGTCATGAATACATTTTTTGTGGGAGAGAGGAAACAAGACATGGAATAAGAATATTTTTTTACATGAATCTTAAAATCATTTTATTCTTAGAGTGAAAATCTGCCATGTACACCCTAATGTATAACAAAATGGAATGCTATGTATAATTAAGTAATTCTAATCTCTTTGGAACAACAGAGATGGATTAAAGAAAAATGGTCTCCTAAAATCAAGAAAGACTTCCTGAGGGGTGCATCATTAGAAATGAAAAACAAAGTCTTGAATATCTTTCAAAAGTGGGAAGAGGGGTGATGAAAAGAAAACATTTTATGCATCATTAATTAAATAAAAATACTATGATGCACTAGGGTGAAGAATGACTTTGTGGAAAACAGTACAGTCTGTTTTAATGCATGAGGGGGGAAATTCTTTTGGATTAATTCAGAAATTGGGTTTAATTAAAGATAGTGACAGGCAACATATTTTAAGATATGGAGTTAAGAATAGATTCTGTAGCCCTTGTGCACCAAGGAATTGTTTCTGAGTGTAGAATGGTAGGACAATTCTGACATAATTGTGAATTGGGAAAGAGAAAGGTGGAAATAACATCATTCAGGTAACAATTGAGGGATTTCCTCTTCTTGTGAAGATGAAGTAACAAGGATTCTCCTACCTGAAACAACTAAAATATCAGACAAAATATATGAAACAGTAGCATCAAAAGCATTACAAACCAGGCAACCAATGCCAATGGTCTGTGAGGATGGCAGACAAAAGAGAGAGCCCTGTGATAGCTCCTGCCTGTTGCCTGGGATAAATTTCTAAGTACTTGCTGGTTAATAAAATGTTAGCTAATGTATAATATGTCAAAATACATTCTATTGACATGTGTATCTAAAAAGAACAGACTTAACAAAAAAGAATGAAAGAAAAAGAAAAAAATGGCATTAAGTCCAGAGAAATCAAAGTAGAATTAAGTTCTTGTGGCTGTAGAACCCAGTTTTCTGTATGGCTGTGAGCCAGTTTCCATTGTTAACTCTTAGAAGCCTGTGTAATATCTTGACACCATTTTGCAGCCACTGCATGTGGGCTGGCAGCTGAGGGGGCCGATTCCTGGCAAACAAGATTTTGACCCAAATACAGGCCCAGTAAACACATGCTGCATGACAGAAAGTGTTCTTAAGTGACCAGCAGAAAATCAAATGTGGAGAAAGGTATACACAGGGCACCACTCATCCTAGAAACACACCCAGCTCTATCTCTCCCCTTCCAAACTGACTGCTTGAAGGATCAGCTGGGAGAGACATATCTGTCCTGGAACTCAGAGCTTGAGAAATTGTTTGGAGACTGAACCTGAGACCAGGAAATGTGACATCTGAAGGTGACATAGGGAACTAAGAATTGGCTCCCCCACCACACAAGTGTAACCCAGTGGGGTACAATCTTCTAGCATGGACCAGCAAATACTAGGCACTGGAGGTGCACTGATTTAAAATTACCAAACCAATTGGCATTCAATGACGAACCCAGAGCCACCCTAAGCCTAAACCCTGCCTCCAGGAATTCTGCCTATGGAATTACCTCTCTCACTCCAACAATTCACAGGGTGAAGCATCATGCTCCAGATGACCCCACCTAAACCTACTGAGAAACTGAGAATCTTTTGAACTCCAACTAAAAGAATTCTTATCTTTTTATCAAGACCTTTTCTTAAATTTTTTTTCTCTGTTTAATTGTGACCTTAATGGTACATGAATATTTATACATATTCATACTTGGGTTTTTTTTTTTGTTTGCTTGCTTATTTGTTTCATTTCTAGCACTTTGAAGCCAGTTATTTTTCATAGATTAGTTTGTTGTGAACTAGAATGTTTGATTAGCATATTTTAATTTTGTATTCTCTTATTTTTAATTTTTTAAAAGTTTTTACTTATGCATAATTTTTCTCCTGCCTATTTCCCTTGAGTTTATCTTATCTTCTGCTAACAGCCAATCTTTATTAGTCTTTCTTCACTCTTCTTTTAATTTTTTATTTTTTTTCTTCTCATCTCTTTCCTCATAATCATCATATTATATATCACTTCCATTCTATCCTGTCCAACATTTGAAATTATAAACACTTTTGCAAAGTGACTGTTTTTATTATAGGCAATAATTGATCACAACATTTTTGTCTATTGTGATAATTAGCATTGTAGACATTATAGTAGGAAATATTTGGTTCAATGCTATATATTGTTTCCAGCGAGGTACTAGAAACCTTCAGGTTAGAAGCTGTACTGTTTCAGATCCATGCTGTTAGATGGGTAGACACACAAACAACATGAAAAAGCAAGGGAAAAAATTGTGGCAAACAAACCAAGATACTCCATTAACAGAATGCATTGACACTACAGTGAAAGAAATATCAGATAAAGAGTTTAGAATGTATGTAAAGTAATCTTTGAAGTAAAGGATGATGTAAGAAATGAAATCAGGAGAGGCAGAGAATTTGAAAACAAAAAAAAAAGCAGAAATCCTCAAAGTGAAGGATATAATAAACCAAATTTAAAAAATCAATCAAAAATATTACTGACAGACTAGACCACTTGGAAGACAAAACCTCAGGCAATGAAGGCAAAACACATAATCTTGAAAATAGAGTTGACCACGGAGAGATGTTAAAAAACCATGAACAGAACTTCCAAGAACTAAGGGATAACATGAAAAGACCAAATTTATGATTTATCAGGACAGATATGGTGGAGGTACAGAAGGTGTGGAGATACAAAGCAAAGGAATGCACAATCTTTCTGAGTAAGTAAGACTAGAAAATTTCCCAAAACTAAAGAATGAAATGGAAAATCAAATACAAGACCTCAAATGACAAAATTAGAACTGGCCCACAACAAGTGACATTATAATGAGAATTACTGACATACAGAACAAGGGAAGAATTTAAAGTTTGTGAGATAAAAATATTACATTACGAATAGCAGGAAGTCAATTCGGATCTCAGCTGATTTCTCAACTCAGACCCTCAAAGCTAGGAGGTCCTGGAATAATGTATACCAAACTCTGAAAGAAAATGGATGCCATCCAAGAATCCTATATCCAGCAAAATTACGCTTCATATTTGAAGATAAAATAAAAATTTTCCATAATAAGCAAAAATTAAAAGGATTTGCAACTAGAAATTCTGTACTACAGAACATTCTCAACAAAATATTTCAGGAAGATGAAATGAAAAAAAAAGTGAAAACCAACAAAGGGAGGAATTACACTAAAGGAATAGTATATCAAAGGAGAAACTAATTCAAATTAAATACTAGAAGAAAACCAAATGACTGGGAATACAAATCATATCTCAACAATAACCTTGAATATTAATTGTTTAAAGTCATTAATCAAAAAACACAGATTGGCATAATGGATTAAAAAATAAGACCCAACAATATGCTGTCTCCAGGAGACTCACTGCATAGGCCAAGATATCCACAGACTGAAGGTGAAAGGATGGGAAACAACCTATCACTCATATAGATCATGTAAACAAGCAGGGGTTTCTATCCTCATATCAGATAAAGTGGACTTTAAGCTGAAGTTAATCAGAAGGGACAATTTCATACTGCCTAGGGAATTATACATCAACAAGACATAACAATCATAAATATTTATGCACCCCCAAATGGCACATTAAAGTACATCAAACAATCCCTTCTCAATTTTCAAGAATCAAATAGACCACAACACAATAATACCAGGTAAATTTAATATGCCTCTGTCACCACTGGATATATCCTCTAAACAAAAACTAAACAAAGAAGCTATACAACTAAAAAGTACAATTGATAATTTAGACTTAACAGACATATAGAACAGTTCACCCATCAATGACTAGAGTATACTTTCTTCTCAGAAGCACACAGATTCTTCTCTAATATAGACCATGTTATGTAAGCTATCACATAGGTTGTCATACAATTGTAATATTAACTTAATATGGTTTTAGCCTCTGTAGGTTTCTTTTGATAGCTTCCTTTCCATTGATATTAATTTTTGTGTTCATGCTTTTTCTTGATTAGACTTGCTTAATTTTTTAAACAAATTTTAGCTGTATTATTTCTTCTCTATTTCATATATTTCTGCTCCTACTCTTGTTTTTTCCTTCCTATTATATAATTTGAAAACATCTGATTATTATTCTACCTTTTGTCTGAATCAAGTACTTTAAGTTATAACTGTTCATCTGAGTACTGGTTCATTTCAGAGATCCTGATATTTTAAGCTTTTATAATCACTTATTTCAAATCACTTTTTATTTACTTTTCTTGTGCTTTTTCCCTTGACCTCTGAGATACTTATAAGTGTGCCATGTAATTTTGAAATAATTGATATATAGGTGTGGGATTCTATAAATATTAAGGTGACTGATTTCTAAAGTAATAAAATCATACAGGAAACACAATTTTCATGATTTCAAATTTTGAAAAAAGTAACATATGCTTTTTATATTGATTGTATCGGTTATATACATGTCAAAACTGATCAAATTGCATAATCACATATGTGCATTTTATTGTATATCAATTTTACCTCCATAAAGCTATGAAAGAAAAAGGGAAAAAAAAGGTATATTGAACTGAATGAAAATGATAACAGCACAACAAAATGGATAGAATGGAACTAAGACATTGCTTAGAGGTAAATAGGAAGTACTGACATATAACTATTGAAACAAAGTAAATACTCAAATCAATTACCTTATTTCCACCTTTACTTGTTACAAAAAGAAAAATAAATTAAACTTAAAATATGCACTAGCACACACTAAAGATCAGAGTATTACTCAATGAAAAACAGATACACACCCATATACAAATACATAAAACAAGATAAATCAATGAAACCAAAAACAGGCTGTTTGAGTTTAATAAAAATGCTTAACATCTACAATAATTAAACAAGGAAAAAAAAAACCAGAGAATACATAAATTATAAATCAGGAATGAGAGACTGAAGACTCTGTAGATATTAAAATAATAAGGATATTATGAACAATTTATACCAATAAATTCAACAATTTAAATATAATCAAGAGCTTTGTAATGTTTTGAACAAACAATAAAAAAAAAGAAATCAATATTCTGTCCAAAAAATAAATAAATAAATATAATGGGCAAACTCTTTGGCAAGATTCAGAAGATCATCATGAAGATAGAAGTAACTTAGATAGTCCTAAATCTATTAAGTAAATTGAATGTGTAATTTTAAATATTTATCCAAAGAAAACATTACTGAGAAAAACTGAAGTTCTAAATAGGTAGGGTGATCCACCACACTCATGAGTCAGAGTAGGGAACATTCTTATGAGATCTGTTCTCCCAAGTGGTTCTAAGATTCTACTGAGCACTCAGTGGGGCTTTATTATAGAGACTGGCAAGCTGTTTCTCATGACATACACATGGAAAGACAAAGAGTCCAAAATAGTCAAACATTTTTACAAAAAACCAAAATTATAGAACTTACTCTTTCTTACTGTAGGGACCATTATGAAGCTATAGAGTCAAAATAATGTTGTTTAAATGTCCACATAGAGCAGAGAAACATAATAAATGTTCAGTAAATATATCCACAAATATAATTTCAATTAACATTTTAAAAAGTAGCAAAGGTTATTCTAGGAGTAAGAAAGCTCTTTTTTTGTGACAAATTAGGCAGTTAGTATGTTATACTTTTCCATTCATACAATGCTTACAACTACTCAAATCTGTTGTTATTGCAAATAGGTAGAGCTAAACAATACCTGTATGAATGAGAGGGAAAGTGTCCAGTTAATTTTATTTATAAAAATTATAAATGACAAGATAGATTTGGCTTGCAGTTTATAGTTTGTCAACCCCTAAGTAGTTCCATAGAGAGTAAAGTATCTCTTCATTTTATGATGATAGAAGAATTGGATACATGCAAAACAAAACAAAAACAGAAACAAACCTTAGTATGATTCACTCTAAATTCAAAAGCATCTCAGAATTGATTATAAACTTAAATGTAGAACTATAATGTATAAAATCCCCAAAAGCAAATATAGGAGAAAATATTTGTGACCTGATCTTTAGTTAGGCCAAGATGTTTTTAAAAATAAGATTCTAAAATTTGAACCCATAAGAGAAAACATATTAAAATTAGATTTCATAAGATTTAACAAATTCTGCTCTTAAAAAGACCTTCTTTAGAGAATGAAAGTGAAATAGACTAGGAGAAAGTCTATGAACCATTTGTAGAGTAAAATATTATATGGAGAACATATAAAGAATCCTCAAATATCAATAATAAAAAATATCCACCCAATTTTAAAAAATGCTCAAATATTTATTTTAGATAGATATTGCTAGAAGAAACATACAATTGGCAAAAAAAGCACTGAATGATGTACAATATTATCAGTTATTAGAGAAATGCAAGTGAAAACTATGATAGGAAAACACAACCTATATTACCTTGTCAAAAATAAAGATTATTACCAAATGTATTGAGAATATAAAATGATGTGAACTCTTGTACACTGCCTGTGTAAATGTAAAATAATAAAATCACTTCGGCAATTACTTGCAGTTTTTTAAAAAATTTAAATACATTTCTCAAGAAATCAAATTTGCAACATCTGGATGAATCTACAGACAAAACCAGATCAATGGCTGCCTGTGAATGGGAAAAGTGGTAGAAAAATGAAGAAGGCAAACGCATGGGTCTCAGAAAAATTTGGGAACTACAGGTTTGCTCTTTGTCTTTATTATGGTGATGGATTTGCACATATATTATATACCAAAACTCATCAGCCTATTCACTCTAAACCAGTTCAGTCTATTATATGTCAATTATACCTCAATGGAGCTGTTAATTTTTTAAATCTATTAAAACATTCAGAATACATTTTTATCACAGTTTAGCTTGTGGTAATATTAAGAAGAATGCCAAAGATGAACCATTTTGTTTTATTCATGTTATATTCATTTTTACAATGAGACACATTCTTGCTTTAATAAATTTTTTCCCTAGCATAATGGAGCTCACAATGATAAATTCAGCTTAGCTTGAAGAATATTCACTTAAACAAATGTTCAAGTGATTCTACCTTTTCTCAGACAATAACAATAAAAAACAACTTTCACCAGTAATAATAGTTATGCTTTTTTGGGGGGAGGTGGGGCAGAGTAATTCTTACTTATTTTGTTTAAAAATTACAAAGGAAATTCTTAAAAGTTTAACATTTATTCTAGTTGGTGGGAATATGTATCTTTACTTTATTATTAACTATGTTTTCTCATACTTTTATGCTTTACAACATGTAAAATTTAAAGAATTAAAAATTTCCAAGTGTATGTAAAGTAAGAAATGAATGTCTTCTGTTTAACTCATCTCACTTTACTCTTATTCCCCAGAAGAAACTATTGTTAACAAACCCTTTTCTAAATCAATATCAATGGTTGTATAGTCCATACATGTGCACATTCAAACATACAAATATTGTACTAGGGACAGAAGAACCAACACACCAAAGATAGCAGGAAACAGTTTTATTTGGCTGCAGCCAGGTTCAGAGGGCACAGTTTCTGCTGTAATCAATCAATCCCCTGAACCCCAAGTTCAGGTAGTTTCAGAATTTTATATCCAGCATGTAAGGGGAGGGGCTCAGAAGTTCACAGTCTGCAGAAGTTCACCTAAAAGCAGCTTTTTCTTTCACTGTTTTGGGCAAGTTAACCCTTCAAGAACAATACCTGAGAAGGAGAGAGCTTCTTCTCCCTTTTCTTTCTTCCCCCTGCCAGCTGTTACCATGGAGCCCAATTGGTAACTTCTCTTATCTTAGAAATGTAGACATCTCTGTGAAGCCCAGCTCAAGGCCAGAGGTCTTGTTTACACATTTCTACAAACTACTACACTGGATATATGTTTGTGAAAATCTAGTAAGGGGGTGTCCAGCACCTGAAGTTCTGATTTCTTCCTGGCCTGTGTCCAAGTAAGACAGGGCAATATGAAAATTGGAAGTTTCTCTATATTGAACTCTTTTGTAGAGACTCTTTTGTTGACAGTCCTAAAATCAGCCATGGTGAAGATTTCTGGATAAGCCCAGTTAAGACTTTTCTGTGGAGAAAGGAGGTGCCACTACAATATTACAATATATAATATACAAGATTCTTTAAGGCCAAGTAATATTCCATTCTTCTTTAAGGCCGAGTAATATTCCACTGTGTATATATACACAATTTTTTTTTTATCCATTCAACTGTTGATTGGCATCTAGGTTCCATAGCTTAGCTATTGTGAATTGTGCTGCTATAAACATTGATGTGGCTCTGTCACTGTGGTATGCTGATTTTAAGTTCTTTAGGTTTACACTGAAGAGTGAGATATCTGGGTCAGATGTTTGTTCCATTCCTGGTTTTTTGAAGGATCTTCATACTGTTTTCCAGAGTGGTTGTACCAATTTGTAGTTCCACAAACAATGTATGAGTGATCCCTTTTTCCCACATCCTTGCCAACATCTGTTGTTACGTGTATTCTTCATAATTGCCATTCTGACTTAAGTGAAATAGAATTGATGTAGTTTTAATTTGCATTTCTCTAATTGAGAGAGATGTTGAACATTTTTCATATATTTGTTGATCATTCATATTTCTTCTTTTGAGAAGAGTATCTTTACTTCCTTTAACCATTTATTGATTTTTTTGCATTAAACTTGGTGAGTTCTTTGTATATCCTGGAAATTAATGCCCTATCTAAGATACATGTGGCAAAGATTTTTCTCCCATTCTGTAGGTTCTCTCTTCATAGGCAGAATCAATATTGCCAAAACAGCCATACTACCAAAAGTGCTATACAGATTCAATGTAATTCCCATCAAAGTTTCAATGACGTTCTTCATAGAAATAGAAAAACTTTTTCTATTTCCATGAAGCATTGAAATTCCTTTGGAAAAATAACAGGCCCAGAATAACTAAAGCAACCCTTAGTGAGAAAAGATAAGCAGGAGGCATCATAATACCAGATAAATACAGTTATCTCATAAGGTTCCATAAACATACATTAGAGAAAAGATAGCCTCTTCAACAAATGATACTGGGAAAACTGGAAATCCATATGCAATAGAATGAAAGTTAACCCATACCTCTCACCCTGCACAAAACTCATCTCAAAGTTGATCAAGGACCTCTAGGCATTAGACAAGAAACCCTGCACCTACTAGAAAAAAAGTCAGGCCCAACACTTCAATATATTGGCACAGGAACTGACTTCCTAAGCAGAATTCCTAATTATTCTATTTTAAAGCAATCTTTTCCACCCCAACTCTAAGAGCAAGGACTGCTGAAATAAACGTGAGCATGTAATTAAATGGAATATGTACCTGGACTGTTGTTATTAGTTCTTTAATTTTTGTAGCAGTATGCTCTACAAATGTGGGCTTTTTAAGGAATTTCTCAAAAGACAAAAAGGACATTTCAAACCTAAGAATGTAACTGTTGAAAAGAGATTTGTCCAGGATATATAACATTAAATTGTCACAATACAAATGACATCTTCATGTTATTTCACAAAATGACATTTTAAAAAAAATTTAAATGCACTTATATGTGACCTGCTGATCACACTGTTGAACATTTATCCCACACCATTAGAACTTTCTATTTTCACAAACTCTTGTACAGAAATAATCAAAGCAGCTTTATTTGTAGTGGCATAACATTGTAAGCAACCGATACTGGAAATGATCATGTTCTTCAGTAGATGAATGGATGGTTTCTAATATCCACACAATGGAATACTATCCAGGAATACAAAGGAATGAGCTGCTGAAACATACAATAGCCTTGGTGAACATTATGATTAGTGGAAAACAGTGTTATAAGGTTTTATACTGCATGATTTCATTTATGTGACATGCTTGAAGGAAAGAAAATGTAGAGATAAAAGAATAAGTAAGTGATTAGCAGAGGACAGGGGTATAGATTGGGACGGGTGATGTATGCAAATAAAAATACCTCAAGAAAATTGTTTTGTGATGTAAGATAGTTTTGTATCTTGATTGTGAGGACAGTTTCACAAATTTCTATGTGTATCAAAACTGTTCAAAACTGCATACACACAAATAGATTAACATGAATATTTTAAAAGGTGAAACTGAATAAGGTCTATTATGCAGTTATTAGCAATGTATCAAAATTAATTTCCCTGTTTTGATGTTGTGCCACAGTTACATAAAGGATCACCATTGGAAGAAAGGATTAGAGTACTTGAGATTCTGAATAATTTTTGAAAATTTCTATGTAACTAGTCCACATTTTAAAAAGGATAAAGTTGATATATTTAGTTGCAAACTTACTGAGTTTCTGTATCTGGTTTTTAAACATTTTTAACATAATAGGAGAATCTGAACAAGTATAATATTCTTTGCTGATGTTGATGTTTGATTTATAGAAAGTACTATATATTTCTGGTATGAAGTCATTGATCACTGCTACACTAAATTGTTCCCCAGGAATAATGTTCCCAGTCCAGTAAATATCACTTAGATTATGTGTACTGGCTGCTAAATTGCAGTTTAAATTCCAACCATACTGATTTGTTTGCTGTCTTTCAATGCTTACCTGGATGGCAACCTCCCATATCACATTTTTCTTACCCTGACCACAATGCCTCTTCACATGCCACAGCCAACCCATCCCCATTGGCTACATAAAAATACCTCTTCTTTGTTTCATGACTCTACAAACCTTTCACATTCTTCATTGTGCATTATCTGAAGTTATTTGTTAGACATCCCTTGCTAACCACACAGTATGTTATTTTTGTTTCACACATTTGTCTACTTAATTGACTCTCCTTTATTTATTGTTAGTAAAATTTTTCTGAAGTTTGGTTAGGCTGTTTTCTAATCTCTTTCTGTTTGTGAAATGTCACCCAAGCTAATAACTTTTGAATGGGCTTGAACCCTCCATCTCTACTACACATTTGCATCTTTTGGTTCTCTCTCTTAAAAAATCTCAAAAATATTTTGTTCTCTCATGTTTGTTCAGCTGGTTCAGTTCTTTGTCATCCTCTGCTCTATCAATTCTATAGTCTGTCTTCTGTCTTGGCCTCCCTCATCCATCATCGATATCATCTCTCTGACACATAAAGAAAATAGAGTGTCACTTGCTCTACGTTCTTTAACTTTCCTATTCCCTCAAACCATTTCTTTGGTTCTGAACTCACACAGGTTTTCATTTTGCACCAAAAAAACTAATTAAGCAGAAGCCCCTCATTGGAATAAGTAAGAACACAAATGGGTCTTTGTGAATATTAGAACAGAAAGCCAGCTTTTCTACCTGCATGTTTAAAATCTAAAACATATGGGTAACTTTCTCATCAAAAGTGCAGAATACCATCACTCCAGGCTCTCCTCAGACCATTTGCAACTAAATTGAATGATCCAGCACTTGCCAAAAGCTCAGCTGAGAATCTAATAGCTGAGAAAGAGGGGCATGTTCGGTAAACTCCATCCCTGAATTAAGTTAAATCGCACATTCGATGTACTTGGAATGTGTTAGTTTGGCTTCTCAGTAGAGAATACCATCACTGAATTCTGATTTGCTGTTATGGCTGCAGATTTTTAAAAAATAGGTTATATTCATAGAGGTAAGATATTAATTTATAAAAGACTTGCTTATCATTCAAAAATCATAGCTAGTGAAGGCATGGATTACAGAATTTACATAATGATAATAAGATTAATTCTGATCTAAGTATTGCCCTGGAAAAAAAGTATTGTAAGAGAAACTTGTTTTAACTCACAGTGTATTTTTGGTATTATATTGATTAATGTGATAATCTATTTTAGGATAAACTTTTGTCATTTCTTAATGATGAAAAGAAACATAGCTGCAATTCTGTCTCCTAAGAGGTTTATGGATTCAAGCACTCCGGATGTGTGTTTAATTAATTTATTTATTTTTTACTTGATAGTATTTTAAATGATTTGAAAGAATCAAGTCCTTCATTTTAAGGACCTTTAACCTTTGAAGATTAGTGTCATACATTTTAAGAATAACAACACACTTGTAAAATCCATATTTGGATCTCCTACTATCAGAAACTCAAAACTTCCAAAACTGAAATCATTATCGTCATTTTATGTTATCCTGGCTTCCCAAACTACTAGTTCTGGTTAATAACTTCAGTATTGTTTTAAGAATCTGCGACTAACCTTCTGGCTCTCAATATGCAAGCAAGCACCATCCTTTCCTACTAGCTCTATACAATGTCTTGCATATATGAGCCTCCCAGTTTTCATGAGAAACTGGGTCTGTGGTGGCACTGGGTCCATGTTTAATTATGAGGATTAACTTAACGCAAAGTTCTATGCCTTCAGACATACCCTTCCGGAGTTTATTCTGTGACAATTGGCCTGATCCTTAACTGGAACCTTTGCTTCCAAACCTTTGCTGGTGAGGTCTGTTCTGGTAATTTCAATCATTTCTTAACAATGACTTTAGTTAGGACAGTTACTGAGGACATTTTAATGAGGTCCTTTCGATTTTAGGAATATTTGTCTTGACTGTTTTGTTTTTTATGTTATTTTAATTAGTTTTTGAGGAAAATAATTCTGTAGCAAAAGCCAGGTCCATGGATGGGAAGAAGATAAGAAAAGAGATGATAAGTGTGATTTCTTGCAGTTTTACAATCCAATATCTCTGTAAGTTGAAAACATGTGAATTTTAATATATCTTTTGTACCAACTAGCTACATTAAAATGTTAAAGTTCATGTCACATTTGATCATTTTCTATTACATTTTTCATGCTTTCCTCAACACCAACCTTTATTTTGTTCATCTCACTGGGTACTGTCTTTTCCTAATCTTTATCCCTAGCTCTCAGTTAAATCACTCTGACCAATACTTCAGACTTGAAATTAACCTTTTCTTGTCAGGTTCTGTAGAATGCTGTCAAAACCTCTCATGATATGTTCTTTTTCAGTCCTTTTTTCATATGTACTGTAAAAAGTGACATATCTTGATAACTTCACTGCAGTCACCTTATAGATAAAATATATGTTACATAAATCTCTGTGTCTCTTACAGTGCTTGACATAATGTTGTGCACAT
Source organism: Marmota monax (assembly GCF_021218885.2). Lineage (NCBI taxonomy): Eukaryota > Metazoa > Chordata > Mammalia > Rodentia > Sciuridae > Marmota > Marmota monax. The sequence continues at coordinate 21,184,738 of NW_026692907.1, forward strand.
TGATAGGACTCACTAAATACATGATGGGTGATGAATGAATAAATCATTGTGCTAATAAAAGTAGACTGAAAGTTTTGATATTTTACTAGTTTCATACCTAAGTCTTTATGTAGTCAAAATACTGTCTATTAAGATGATCTATTGCTCTAACTTATTTTAAATGTACAACATCTGATTTCATCTTAATAGTACACCAACTACTTAGTAAATATCAAGTTTTGCTGGAAAAAAAGGGAAATGAACCATAATAAGATTAAACTTTTTTTTCCTATGGTAATGGAATTATTACGAATTTTAGCTGAGATCCTTCATGTCAGTACTCATTCCACCATATTAGCTTGTTTTTCTTATTTTTAGTGTAAAATATATATCCACTATTACTTTAAAATAAAACAGTATATCATAAATAATACTTGCTATAATACTTGAGGATTCCTCAAAGGTTTTTGATTGAACAAAGAAAAATTTCAGTTGAGTAACTATACAAATTTTATTTAGTAAAAATTTAACACAGCACTCATAAAATATACTTAAGACATAAGTAATTCCCTCTTTAATTAGTTAATCTGCTGATCTACTTTGAATAAATTTGTATTCAGTAATCACACTATCCAAAGGATAATATGAAAAATGTATTTCTATTTGTTTATAATTTAAAAATCAGTACCAAGTGAAAAATTGTCCTGCAGCACAAAAGTATGGACATTCAAATATTTTATATGCATTATACATAAACAGATACAGTAATTAAATAATTTGTCAAAAATAATAACCTTTGTCAGCTGATAGAAGTAAAATGGATCATGATTTATTTCATTTTTTATTTGTAAAATACATTATGAAATAATTGATATGATTATAGCAAGAGATATTTATAAAATTTTTTTTTATTTTTTAATTTAATTATCAAGTATGGATGAAGTATCCACTATCTGAACTCTTTGTGATTCATATAAGCCTTTCATTTTAGGAACACAAGCAGTACAATTAGATTAATTGACAAAAGCACTAATATTAAGGTAAAAAAATAATGAATTTACTTATGATAAGTTAAAAAATGGCTTTAATATGATGTGATACTCAATATCACAGTATTTCTTACAATAGTTCTATTTCAAATACAAACAAAATCAAGATTATGCATTTTCTTATTCTGAATTATTTTTAATTAAAAAAGTATCAAATTTAGTCTTATTTCTACATATACTTTTGATTTTCTAGCACTGTTCTGAGATACCCAGAAATTCATACTCTTACCATCCATGCTTGGATCTTTTGTCCTGTCATCCCCTCAGTACACAACTGATTGATCAGTGATATGAAATGGCACCTGGGCTTGAGATCCACCAAACTAAGTTCAACTCCAGTTCCTCAGTTCATTGACTGGACGTCTCTATCGACAACTGGACTCCAATCATCATAAAATATAAATATATATGTTTAAAGCATTTTAATGTATCTTAATAATATTCAGCTCTACAAATACATGAAAAGATCAATGATGAAAGTCCTTCTTAGAGTTGCTGCAAGTATTAAATTAAATAGGCATGTAAAATGATTATCAGAACTGTGGGGTAGTGCTGGGCAAGGTGGCGCATGCCTATAATCCCAGCTGCTCAGGAAGCTGAGACAGGAAGATCGTGAGTTCAAAGCCAGCCTCAGCAAAAAGTGAGGCACTATGCAATTCAGTGAGAATCTGTCTTAAATAAAGTTCAAAATAGGGCTGGGGAGGTGGCTCAGTGGCCAAGTGTCCCTGAGTCAAATCCCCAGTATCCCCCCTCCCCCTAAAAAGAACTGTAAGGTGATAACAGTTAATTGCAGCTATTACTATCTCTCATTTTAAACTTCTCCTAATCTGTCAATTTATATACTTCTTCCTCTTCCATGTATATTTTAGCATTAACAGACATATTATATTCTAATTAGTAAAAAGTTCACTTTTCTTTCTTTTCGTATTTAGGCACTAATTACTCACATTAGTCTTTATTATTAGTGTAAAATAAAACTGGCAATTTCACTAATATTGGAGACCTAAATGTGTCCAGTATTGCCCTATAGAATGTTATATTGTGTTTTTAGAAAATCAATCAGATCATTAGTTGTGTATTAGAGGTAGATGAATAGGACATGCTGAAAAATGAAGATGATGATATTTCAGCTTTTACTTTAAATATAGAATTGAGTAAACTGACTTAGAGAAACATTGCACAAAACAAGTATTAATTTTGACTTAATGCACAGAATTTGAGGAAAATACACCCAGAAGAATCAATAAGGATCATGTTGACTTTAACAGATGAGTATAATTCTAAAAATACAAAAAAGGAAAATATCTCAAGTTTTGATTGTAATCAGACAATAATCTCTAAAGATTAAAGTCTTAATAAAATAAATGACTATTTTATTTGAACTTACATGTGTATGTTTTTACACATATAATGAAATGAAGACACTTAGTTGTTTTGATTTTTAAGCTTTAAATAACATTTCTCACTTTGATCTAAATATGCTCTCAGGAATATCTTTTTAAATTCATATTTCAAAAGGATGTTTTCCAGTCATTTTATGCCAGCATTATGAAAAAAACATTAGAGCCAGTGCCTGAAGAAAAATGAGTGGCTTGGTTTTCATTCATTAAATCATAAGGAAAAAAACCCACAAAAAATTGTATGCATTAAACTGCATAAATGATAATACAGTAATCCTAGCTCTAATTCTAACAGGAGCTGTTAAGAACAAACCATATGTTATGTTCATAAATGTATTAAATACACTCAAATGAGTCTCAATTATGGAAAAAGATTTCTAAATTATAATTTTTAGATTATGAATAGAGAGCTGATCAGAATTGAAAACCCAAAATTCCAAAAGTGTGCATATTCTGCCATATCGTTAGTATTCTAGCGTGAGTAAGCAACAAACAACTCCTTTGCCATGTGCCCTTTATATCTGAAAGGCCACCTGCCAGTTCCTTCCCATTTTTCCTTCAATGGGTTATCAGATGAATATAAATTAGTACAGTTAGGAGATTTTCAATAAGAGCTGCATTTCCTACTCCATTGTAAAATGGGTCAGATGGCAGCACTTACTTTGATACTGCCAGTCAGATTCTAAGTCATGAAGTGCAACTTGCAAACCATTGTCCCCAAATGATTATCATAATACACAGGCTAGGCAGCATGACAATGATTGAGTGTCAATTAGTAGAGTCCAATGCAACCAGTCCAAATTGCTAGAGATTTTTAAAACAAAACATGTGTTCCCAATTCCCTTTAATACCCAATTGGCAGCAAGTCACTAGCAAAATCTGCTGCACAGGGCTAGTTGCTAATGTCTTTCTAAAAGGTAATGAGCAGATGTGAAAAAAAGCTGGTCAAGAAAGCACACTGTATACTACTATTTTAGTTAACTCAAATTCTTTATAAGAGTGAAAATATATGCAGATAAACTACAGTGAGATTATTGTCCAATTTTAAAATAACAAGGAGGAATTAGGGGTCCTCTTGTGGAATTGCATCAACTATTAAGAATAGTAGTAATTTAAATATAACCATATAAATTTTTTTAAGTAATTTTTTTGATGTACTGGAGATTGAACCCAGGGCCTCCAACATGCTAGGCAAGTGCTCTGCTACTGAGCTGTACTACAGATATATAAAGTTTTATTTTTAAATGTAATAAATCTTTATTTTTATTTCTCAGTTTAGACGATGGACTTAATTTAAAAACTACACAGTTATTAAAATACTGATCTGAAAAAGAAAGTAATGTCCATCCATTACTCTAAGTTAAATACCAAGTCAGAAAATACCAAGTATTGGTGGGAATATGAAAAAATAGGAAGTCTAATATTTTGTTCATGGGGATATAAATTATTACTGTCACTTATAACAAGCATTTACTGTTATCATGTTAAATTCAAGACATGAAGCCTAACAATCTCATTTCTCTATTTCATAAATTGATATTTATATGTAAGCACCAGAAACATGTATGAATCTTTCATATCAAATTTTAATGGTCTAAAATTGAAAGAAAAATTGCAAATCAACAATACAATAAATAGAGATTTAGACACATCTACTATGGAAATAAAAATATGTTAACTATAGCTACTACCACAAACATGGGTGAATCTTAAAACCAGGCAAACAGAAAGAGTGAAAAAAAAAACCCACAAACAAAGTGCATGTATAAAGGCATGAATTGGCGTAAACATATTCTATATACAAAGATATGAAAAATTGTATTCTATATGTGTAATAAGAATTGTGATGCATCCCACTGTCCTAGAGTTAAAAAAATAAAATCAATAAAACTAAAAAAAATAAATAAAATATAATAAAATAAAATATAACCTTAAAAAAAAAGACTGATAGTAAATTGGGAGTAGGAAAGTAATTAAACAAAACAAAACAAAAAAGCAGTCATTTTGGATGAGTTTAAGTCAGCACACTATTGCCTGTCTACTAAATCCAGCTCACTGCCTGCATTTGTAAATAAAGGCTTACTGAACACAGTGACTAGTCAAAATCTGTCTGTGGTCACATTCCTGCTGAGCTCAACCTTTGCTATCTCCATGCGGGAATGTGGTTAATCTTGTTGCTGAGGCCCCACATAAAGAAAGGCTAAGGTAGCAGGAGGTCTCTCATCAAGGAGATAGAATTTAGTCTTTACTGGACTGGACCTGGATCTTTTTTCCTACTTCCAAATAGAGCCTGTGCAAGAGATTTTGACCCTATATTTATCTAATTAACAATTATTTTTCACATGAAAGTTTATCACACAATTCACCTCCTCAATACAACCTACAAATTTGAGTTAGGTCTTACTGTACAGAAATTGGGAAAATGCTACCTACTGTAACAAATAAACTTGAAAGAAATTAAAATACTTTAAAAATTCTGACTCAATTATAGAAGAATAATTCCAACATACAACTGTATGAAGCATAATACTTAAAATAGCACTCTGCTTCTTTATACCAGGAGTTTTCCCAGGCCTGTTCTAAGTTCTCAAACACTAAAGAGACATAGAACAGGAAAAAAATATGCTAGAATGATATCTGCAATTATGGAAAGGATAAAAAAAATGTGAAAATCTTGGAACTTACAGACAAAAAATGTCAGAGTCTGTAAACAAGTCAAAATAACACCTGGCATTTTGCCAGGGGAATGTTAGAGTTCATAAACAAGTCTGGATGGTGCCTGGCAAAATGCCAGAGGGAGTGGTTTGAGAAGTAACAAAAGTGAGCCATTAAGTGTGGAGATTCCTGATTGGTTGACTAATGTATCTAGTTTATGCTAATTAGATAAGCTGTGTGGAATGTATAAATACTGCTCCTGTCCTGCAATAAACGGCTCCCACTCCTGCTGTATCAATCTACACAAGTTGTCCGTCACCCCCCGGTTATTTTGCTGCAGCCGGACTGCGGCAAAAAAACAATTGCATTAGAAAACAATCATAGCTGACTTTGATGAAATAGGAGAAAGAGAAAAAAAGTGGTGATAAGAACTTTAAAAGTAAAAAAAAGTGACCAGATTCACAAGACTGCAGAGTACATTGTCACCTCCTCTTGATAAACCTAGTGAATTCCATTTATAAAAGTTATTTTCAACTGGTAAAAAAACCTAAGTTACTAGGCATAGTAACACTCATAATCTAACTTATTTTTCTGTTATATCTATAATTAAAATCACAAGTTTTTTTAATAAATTTCCCCTTTCAGTTATAAAAGATTAAAAAACTACTAGTCTTTATATTGAAGACCTAAATGTAATTAAATGGGTCACATTAAGTTAATCTTGTAAATATATCTTGAAGAAATATGTATATATTGATACTTTATTGTAGTTGCTTATGAATTTAATTTCATTGAAAACTGCAATTATATGAGAAAATTTCATGTATTCTGAAATAGAACTTATAATGTTAAAAGTTAGTTAACTCTTCATTAATTGAGGAAAACATTAAGGATGAGGGGAATAAAACGTAAAGACAATGTTAATTGTGTTGAATGGGATTAGTATTGCATAGTCTTACAAATCGTAATCCACTTAATTTTTCATAGTAGCTTTATTAGGAGAGATGGACATAAAGTGAAAGAATTATTTTTATTGACTATCTCAGATACAAAATTCTTAAAGTTTTGAACTTAACAGTAGAACAAAGTATGTGCTTCTTCAGTTTCAGTGCACGTAAACTTGAATATTACTTTCCAGACAGCATTCTTAGTAACAGAAAGAGCTCTAATAGAAAGTCTCATAGTTTGGTTGCTACCAATGAACTTTGCCTAAAATTGTGATTTTTTTTTTTTAAATATGAAAGTTGAATATTTTTCCCTATTGCCAAGTTAAGAACTTAAAACTAAATATTACTGCAGCAGCATTTGTTAGTAGGCTAATCCTTCTGCTACATTCAGTCATGTGCAAGACTGACATGAGGACTCTAAGAAGTATACTTGATGACAGTTCTGGCAAATGGAGATGAGAACTTATAAATGCTCCTGACAGCACCATCAGGAAGTGACTTCTGCATTAACAGCATCTACTCAAATTCTTATACAATTGCTTAGCCTTTGTCGACAATGACTGACCAGAAAAAGAACACAACTAAAAACCAAGTATAACATTTTAAAATGTTAAAAACATTTAAATCTATATCTTTACTATTGCATTTTTTTTTTAGTAGTTGTAACAATTTTGGCATGAGAAAATCAAGTTCATAGATATTTTTTGAGATCTGGAGAAAAAAAATTTAAATACCACTTGGAAATATATCATGTTGGGAGCAAGAGCCAATATGTTCTTAGATTATGTAATTTAAAGCAATAAATTAAGAAATATTGAAGATAGGCTCAACATGATCAATGGATACAAAAAGGGCATTGAAAAGACCAAAGCTGTCTTCTTCTCTTTTCCCTCTGCAGACTTTAATGAGCAGAATTTGGTTATGTTAACCTTTCCTTTTCAAGTCATCATTTACCTTTTAATGATGTTTATATTTCTCTAAATTCCCTCTAGTGACTGTGTGTTTTTCCTCCATGTTGACATAACCTTTAATATGGCTTCACTTCTGTGTGTATCTACAATAACTATGCTATCTTGTGAATAAAATGTTCTGCCTGAGTCAGGAACATATTTTTGGAGTTATACTGTTTATAATGTTTAGCAAGAGCCCAAGTGCACTGTTTTCAGGTAGCCTATTCATTCTGAAATATAAGTAAGCAAATTAATCAAACTCTTAGGACTCCACTACTTCCTCCTAGCATCACCCAGTTAGTTTCCAGTATCACAGCAAAAGCTGTGTGGAAATGCTGAGTGAAGAAGCTCCTCTCTCCTCAGTCACCCTCCTTTTCTATCACCAGCACTGTCACTATCACTCCACCCTAGATCCATGTCATCTTCCTCCTCAACATCGCCTCATCTCCAAAACTGCTATCATCACCTACACCGTCACCTCAACACCAGTAGCACCTCCTCAGTCACAGCCACCGTAGCTACCAGCATCACCACATAGACCTACACTGTCATGTTGTAATAACACATAGTGCCTCTCAGGAGTTGGAGAAAAAAAAAAAAAAAACAGTTCTCCCTTCCTCAAGCAAGGAAATCAACTTTCTAGTCAATTATCAAATTACTAAGAAAGCTAAGAATAGGAAAATTATTTGCATTCCTGATTTCAAAATTACTTTTGCCATAAGGTATTCAGAGAAAAATAATAAAATATATCAAAAGGAGTAGATGAAGGGGGCTAATATACTACTTGAAGAGGCAGTGTGATTTTAATACATTGGTCTTTTCCAAACTATGCGAGTCTTTATGCAATTGTTAATACATTTTAAAATTCAAATCAGGCTTCTACAAGAAACAACGCATGATATTAATGTAAGGGTAGACCTATATTCTTTGACTAAAAAGTAAAAGATGACTCTAAAGTAAAGCACAACGTACCACACTGAAGATAAAGATTTTGTTGTTGCTGTTTTATTTTTGATTTTAACCAACAAAGTTGATAGATGACCATAAAACTGGAGAAATAATGTCAACCTATTAGAGGTCTCTCTGACATAACATTAGTCAAAATTCCTGTGTTTCACAAAAAGCGATCACAATGCAAATTTCTTACATTATTAAGAATAATCTGGATACCTATGTTCATGCATAAAATGACAGGATATTTTAAGAAATCACTATATGCAAACAGACCTAGCAATGGAACTTCACAAATATAAGAAATTATCTCCCAGTTTGGTAGACTATAGGAAGGAATTACCCTTGAAAGAATATGGAATATTTTCTCTCAACTATGGTATTACTTCAAAATTCCTGAAAGGAATTTTAAAAAGTCTTCAAGCATTGTTATTATAAATTTCGAATCTAATAATGATTCTAGTTTAGAAATTTAAAATAATTTGCCATATGACCCAGCAATCTCATATCTAGTATTTATGAGTGAGAAATGAAATGATATGTTTCCAACCAAAAATTTAAAAATTAGGATTAGAAATAACTTTGCTCATTACTGCCCCAAACTGGAAACAACTCACATTACATCCTTATTAGCTTATAAATGTACAATTGTGGTACATCTATATAATGGGACTTCAGCAATAGAAAGGAACAATTTAGACTAAGTGAAAGAAACCAGGTATAAAAAGCTATATATTGTACAATTCCATGTATATAACATTTTACAAAAGGCTGACAAATAAGGTTGCTACGAAATCTAATTTTGAGATTTATTTTTTAAGTAGCAAGAGACAGATTTCAAAATCGGTAAAAATCAGTGAGGAGTAGCTTTTTTATGGCATATGCTATAACATGTAGAATCACATTAAAAACACATAGAACTAATGATCACACTATAACCAAACTAAGCAGAATGACAGTACATTATATTTCATAAAGAAGGAAGAAAATTTTTTTGCATGTGCAAATGTAGGAATTTGGCATGGGTTATGATTTGGATATGAGGTATTTCCCCAAAGCTCCTATTAATGCAAGAGTATTCAGAGTGAAATTATTATATTATGAGAGCTAAAACGTAGTCATCTTTGTTTGAATGGACTCTCTAGGTGGTAATTGTAGGCAGGTAGTGCATGGATGAAGGAGTTGGGGCATTGTGGGCATGCCCTGCAAGGGCGCATCTTTCTTATGGCCTCTTACCTTGCTCTTTCTGTTTTCTTTCTTATACCATCATGAGCTGAGCAGTATTCTGCTGGACCATTTACCTTGAGCCCAGAGCAACTGAGTCAGCCATCTATGAACTAAGACCTTTGAAACTATGAGCCCCAAATAAATTTTTCATCCTCTAAGTTGTTCTTGTTAGGTGTTTTGGTCACAGTGACAAAATAATAATAATAATAATAATAATAATAATAATAATAATAATAATAATTGACTAAAACAAGATGTAAAAGAAATGTGCTAAATACCAAATTATTTCTGAATTATCCCCCCACCCCATTCATATGTTGAATCACTAATCTCCAGTGTGACTCTATTTGAAAATATCAGTTCAGGCAGTAATTAAGTTTAATGAGATCATAAAGGTGGGATCTAAATCTGATAGCATTGGTAGCCATATTTCTCTCTTTCTCTCTCCCTCTCCCCCATCTCTGTTTCTCCCTCTCCCTCTCTCCTTCTCCCTCTCTCCCTATCCCTCTCTCCCTCTCCCTCTCCCTTTCTTCCTCTCCCTCTCTCCTTTCCTGCTTCCCAACAGCATGCTTTGAGGAAAGATCATGATTTGAGCACACAGTAAGGAGGGGGCCATATGAAAAGAAGCAAGTCCTCTCCAGAAACCAAATGCCCAGCACCTTCATCTTGAACTTCCAGCCTCTAAAAGTATAAAAAATAAACTACCAAGTCCATTGTTATATTTATAGCACTTTGAGCCAAGACAATTACAATTATTTTTCTAATTGTAAGACACAAAAAATAAGCGTAAGAGATGAAACATACCTCATTATCAGTTAGTATAAGTAGAAATGAAAATATATCAAGTTGGCATGCTGAAAAGATAAAGATCATGTTATCTCTAAATTTTTTATATTCTCCAAAGGTCAAAACTACTGCATCGTAAAAACTGTAATGTCACAAAGCTTTTAAATTGTGTGTCTTTTAATTCAAGTTTGCAATATATTATTGGAAACCTTAAATTGCTGAAACACGAAATGTCAAAATCAGGCAATGTTATTTGCAAACTTGACAATAGCCAAGACTTTTTTAAAAATATAAACCTAACCAAATGCCAGATTATGATGATGATAAAATTACCTATGAAACAAATTTTTCAGAGACTCACAAATGAAAGAGAATTGCATCAACCAATCTAAGAAATGAGATGATATATATTTCTTTTAAATATTTCAATTTTACTTAGGTTTTTCCTTTCAAACGTGTTAGTCAAGGGGCCTTCTCAACATTGTAGATTTGTATTTAAAATATCATTGAAGTTTAATTTTAACTTTTATTTTAAGCAAAGGCATTGAGAAATTCCTACTATGATGGTTTTATGTCTGTGTTGTGTAAAAAAGTAGCTTGAATAATTATAGTATTAACGACTATTTATTAAAGACTTATTATTTTCCAGATTTTGATATCTCTTCATTCTCATAATATCCCTGTAAGTTTCTCCCTGGTAGTGTCCAGTTCACCAATAAAACCAATATCTGTTCAACATTTACTCTGTACTAAACTGTACTTCACATGAATTGACTCCATTGATGTCTACAGCAACAAGAAGTTCCCCAGAGTTCAGCCGGAATCTATTAGCTAGCCATTACTGGTAGGTAGAGTCTATTCCTCATTTATGGATAAACTGCCCAAACACAGAGATATTAAGTAAATTACACAATATCATACAGCTAGTGTGGGTTGAACTATTCATGCTTTCAATATTAATCACACTATGCTGCAAGGAATAAATTCTTCAAAGTCTTAAAGTGACACCCAACTTATCCAAAATTGACATCAAAATTGATGTATTTTCACTATATACCCTCACTTCATGATATATGCATACTCACTACAATGCCTTTTTAAAATCAGAATATTTAGTAAACCATGTAAGACAGTGGCAAATTTATTAATTTTGTTTTAATACTAGAGTTTTAAAAACATGACATGTGATAAAATATGTATGCAAAGTTATCCATTGCATTCTATGCTTATATGAATATCTGCAATTATGAGTATTATTAATAAACATTTACTTAAGGTTTTAATGGAAGTGTTGTCATGCTGAGTAAAATATAAAACTATACTATATCTTAAAACATATAATCATCATAATTCTATAGATACCAGGATCTTACATGACTAAAGACCATAGTTATCTCATACAAGCTTGAAATATGGGCTGTTTAAACTATCTATTATACTGAATCAAACCGGCATCTGGCCAAAGAACTATGACATTTCACAATGGTTTTATAGGGCAGTCACATGCTCTGAATGGTGCAATAGAACAAGTGCTATTATTGATTTTTGGACAGCTGGTGTTTAAAATTATGGGATTCTTACTATGCTTACCTCTCCACTTCTGGTAGATTCTTTCAAAACATTATAGGAAAATATTTGTCTATTTTTCATAGATTATATTTCTATCATTCAACAAAATTGCATATTGACTTACATTTATAATTATTACTGCTACATATACAACCTTTTTTAAAATGGTAGCAAACATTAATTTTCAAGTAAAATGTGATCTGTCTGTATGTTATAACTTTCATTAAAAAAATTTTCACTAAACTATAAAAACAAATAAAGTCAGAAGGAACTTAACTAAAGCATATAAGTTCCAACCATTCAACTTACCCAAACACTTAACATGTCATAAGCAGAGAACAATACCCTGTTAAATGACTAAAGTTTTAATTCTTACAATTTTACTTTTACTTGAGAAATATAACACTACCTATTCATGGGATACTGTGTAATATTCTAATCTATATATGCATTAAAGGAAGATTTAATCAAGCTAATTAATGTATCAATCCTCAATGATTTATCTTTTTCTTTTTTGTGTGATGAGAAGTTTAAAATATATTTTAGCAAATTTGAAATATGTAATATATTATTAACAAGTGTACTCACGATGAATTACAATATATTAAGTTTATTCTCCTGCTGTAACTAAAATTTTATACCCTTTGATCAACATCTTCCTTTTCCCCATTCCTCTTCTTTGCAAAAGCCTTATCACCTCTTTACCTCCTATTTCTGAGCTAGACTTTTTAGATTTCTCATGTAAGTGAGATCATACAGTGTTTGTCTTTTTGAGCCTGGCTTATTTCACTTAACGTAATGTTTACCTGGTTAATTTATATTGCAAATGAAGGATTTTTTTAAGACAATATAGTATTTCACTGAGTATGTAACACATTTTATCTTTTCATCCATCATTGAGCACTTAGGTTGCTTCCATATCACAGCTATGGAGCATAATTCTAAAATGAACATCATAAGAGTGCAAATAGCTCTTCAACATGCTGATTTCAATTCCTTTGGTTACTTCAATTTCAATTGAAATTATTTCAATTCCTTTGGTTATAAATTTGCTAGATTAATTTTTTAAGAACTCAAAGTACAAAGCTACTAGAAGAAAAGACAGGGAGAATGGACTACAATGCTGCTCTGACCCATGATATCTTGAATAGGATTCCAAAAGCAAGATACCAGACTGAAAAATAGATGGAATTTCATCAAACTGAAAAGCTTCCATGCAAAGGGAAACAATGGAGTGAAGAGACAACCCATAGAATGGGAACAAATATTTGCAACACATATCTGTTAATGGAAAATATTAAAATATTTGGAATATTATATAAGGAATATTCAAGTATTCCTTATATAAGGAACTCAAATAATTCAATTATAAGAAAACAAATAACTTGATTAAAGAGTGGTAAAAGGATCTGTACAGATATTTCTCAAAAGAAGAACTATGAATAGTCAACATGTATACAAAACTTGTTCAACATTTCTAATTATCAGGGATATACAAACTGAATTCACATAGAAATAGCACAGCTGTTAAAAGGACTACTACCAAAAAGGTGAATAAAAGATGTTGGTGAGCTATGGAGGAAGAAAAAAAAAAAACTTGCATATTGTTGGAGAGAATGCAAATTATTATAGTCATTTTAGAAAAATTGTGGAGGTCCCTTAAAAAAAAAACAATGAAAAAGACTTTAATTCAATGCTTCAGTAATAAAGAACTCTGTATCTAAAAGCAATATTTTTCATATACATACTTCCCTGGCTATTTAGTTTTACATTACCCTGAAACTTCTTGCCTTAATTCTTGATTTTAAAATTCTGTATGACTGAAAAAGTCCTCATTTCTGATTCCATTATATTTGCCTCATTCTTAAGATCCATGTGGGATGCTTCATCGACCAGGAAAAGAATGTTTTTATTGTTTTTGCTTTTGAACTAGATCTAAGTAAATCAGAAGAAAAAAATCTTGTCCTTGAGATTACCCTCTTCAGCTTGTTCTGAGAAAACTGCTCATGTTCATGCAAAAATAGCCAGAGGGGTATGATGCTATGAATAATCCAAATCCCAGAACAGGGCTGGGCATTCTAAGAACTCAATAGATGCTCACTATTTGTATTAACCAACCTTGTTTCTATGTTGCCTCTGCAGTTAGAAGACAAACAGAATAAGCCAAAGAAGTGTCATAAAGGAAGCAGGGGTGATATTACTGAGAAAACTTCATAGGTGCTATTAACCAAGTATATCCCAGGACCAGCCCTGCATCTTCACTCAGTTTTCCTTTACTATAAACACCATGGTTTGAACTGGTTCAACATGTCTTCACATTCATGTGAGTGGAGAAGGAGACTATATATGTTTTTGCATTTTCCACTAAATTAATTGGATTTCTCTTTTGAATTATTAAGATTGTTCCAATTTACACTATGGCACCACCAGGTTCATTTTCTTTTGCAATCTTTGTGTCCTCCTCTGCTTCAATTTTGATAATGGCTATTGATTTTTCTTCAAGTTTAATGAAATTTAAAAAGTCCAATCTAACGATATGTCTCCCAAGTGAAAACTTAATTTTTAAGAAATTATATTTCTCAGTTGTACAAATTCCATCCACTCCTTTATTAAATATTAATTTTCCTACAAAATGTCCATTCTCAACCACTTAGAGCCATCATTTTCTTGTTTGCTTTAAGATATTTCTTTATCTTTAACCATGGATCCACATGGGAAACATTTTAAACAGAAGAGAGATAATCATCAAACATTTTGTATTTTTAAAGTTAAAGGATATATATATATATATATATATATATATATATATATATATATATATATTTCTTTTTCCAGCTGCTTTTAATAATTTTCTATCAGAAAATTATTTTGATATAAACAAAATTTGCATTTTAACTTTTACTGTACTTGCAGAGGTTATCAAATAATTTTTCCTTTTATTTAAAATTTTAATCAATAACCCCAATCCACTTTGAATAATAAACCAACCCTGCATTCCTATAATAAATCATAGAAAATCATTTACACTGTTGGTTTTTATTTGTTAATATGTTTAGATTTTGACATTAATGTTTGTGACTGAAATGACCATGCAATTTCCCACTCTAATATCATTGTGCCTGGTGTGGGAATCAAAGATATCTATTGTAATAAAATGAAGGTAGAATGTCTCTAGTATTTGACTATGGGATTATTTTTGAAAAATGGGATACATCATATACTGGATGTCTTATAGAACTTGACCTTATCCTAACCAGGAAAATTGTGTTATTTGTGGGGAGATTAACTAATAATGTGCTTTCTAACAGGAAAATGAAAATAAAGATTACTTTGTGGCTAGTTTTGGTAATTTATAGTTTGTTAAGTATACATTCATTTATTCAAGTACAAGTATACCAATATTAATTTGTTAGAACACTTTCTTATTTTGTTTAATCCCTGAAATATCTCTAATTAAATTGTTTCATTAGCTAATATTGTTTTTTAATGCCTTCCTATATTGATTTTAGTTTTCATTTCTTTTCTATTTTGTAAGTCCTTACAAATACCAATTTTTGTTATTGTCTTTATTGACCCTTTCTTTTGTATGTTTTCTATTATTTGATTTCTAACTTTATCATTCCCTTACATTTATATGTTTAAGATTCATTACATGTTTCTCTCCACGATTTAAAGCACTGGCTTGGTTCATTAGTTTTCAGTTATTATTTTCTAATTTAAATATGTATAACTTTAAATAATATATTTATTGATTTTGCTTATTGTACAAAATTGATTTGTTATAGCTTTGTGACATAATAATAAACAAATATTTGGTCTATCTCCGTTTCACACAGAACTTCCAAACTCTTAATTTCCTGAGTGATACTGGTGCTAGGAACAACTTTTGTCGGATTATTTGGTCTTTGACCCAGGTTGTTCATACAGAGCTCCTGAATCCCTTGAATTTTCTTGGTGCTAGTAGTGTGTTTTGTTGTGATGGGGCAACTCTTCGTGTGGTCCTGTAGAGTTTCAGAATTGGGCAGATCACCAAAACAAGCCAGGGAAGCCAGGGTTTGAAATTTATAACTCTTAAGTGCCACAAGCTCCAGAAATGAGAGCAGGGATGGCAGTTGATATTCTGATACTGCCTGTGTGTTGAAGGATCCATAAAAATTCCCAAACTACAGGAGCCCAAGAACTGCCACGTTGCTAAATACAGCCATCCACTGGAAGGGTGGTGTAGCACATCTTCATGAGGACAGAAGCTCCTGTGCTCCAAATCCTTCAGGGCCTATCTACTTCTTCATCTGGCTGTTCTTCTGTGTCTTTTATGGTATCTTTATAACTAGTAAATATAAGTAGAAATTTTCCTGAATTTGTAAGGAATTTTAGTAAATTATCAAACTGAGGAAAGAGATTATGGGAACCTCTAAATTTAAAGCCAGTTGCTCAGAAGTGCAGATGACAACTGAGGATTGCCGTAACATCTAAGTTGGGGGTAGAACTGTGGAACTGAGCCTTTAACCTGCCATTCCTGCACTAACTCCAAGTAGTTAGAGTCAAAATTAAATTGCAGATGCCCAACTGTTACCCATAGAAAATTTAAGAATTGTTTGGTAAGAAATACTCACACACTTGCTCTCAGAAATGTTAGTATAGAAAAATAAGGTTTTTTTTTTCCTTTATTCATGTTTGTCAAATCTTATTTTCTTCTAATTTATGTTAATTGTATCCTTTCTCCATAGTTTAGCAGTTTAAATATATAAGGTTTGTCTTTATTACCTTTATTTTTATTTCTGATTTAATTATTCTGCAGTACTAAGGAATATGAACTGTGTGAAATAATTCTTTATATTTTTAGAGTAGTTTGTGATCTACTATGTGATCAAATTTTGTAAATATTTTACATGTTATTGAAAATAATATTATTTTCTAATTGTTGACTGACACTCCAGTTTTATTTGTGAAATTGTATATCAACCAATTTGTATTTTTTGTGTAGGTGAAATTCATTTATTCCTACTGATTTTTTATCAAGCTGCTTTGTATATACATTATTAAGAGATATGTAATAAAATAGTCATGATAGTAAAACTTGTAATGTTTTCCTTGTAGATCTCTTAAATATTTGATTTATGTTTTTCTTTGAGGTTTCTATTTCTAAACTTCTTTGGTGATAAAAGTATATTTTTAATCTAGAAATGTCTTTTCTTTATTATTAGAATTATGAATTACTTAAATGTAGTATTCTCATTTGTTAGTTTTATTTTCCTCTCAATATTTTAATCTAGTTTTCCAAGATAATCTGAATATTTAACATGAATTTCCTTCATTATTTCTGAGAATTCAGTTTCTAATTAAATGCTGTTCCTCAAAATTTGATTTCTTTCTTTTGGCTCTCTTAAAACACATTTGTCTTTATTGTTCTGCACTGTTAGTGTAAGCTGCCCACACTGCTATTTCCAGTAAGTGAAGATTTTGTATGTTCTCTTTTGCTCTCTTTATTCTCTTTTGCTTCCTTTGGCTCTCAATCATGGCTCATTTTTCTCTTGTGTGATGTATGATTTTTTGAGAACTAGACATGTCTATCAGACTTTTAATATAGTGATTTTTAAAAATGTTTTCTTTGATACTTTAAAGTTGTTAATGTGATGCTATTTATTGTTTCAGTACAGATGTACACTGTATAATATTTTAATCAGGTTAAACATGCTGTTGACTCAAACACCATTTCTTTATCATGAAAGCATTCAGAATCCTTTCTTTTAGCTTTTGGAAATACACAGTACATGATTTTTGCCTATAGTCATCCTACTGTGAAATACTATACCAGACCTCTAACAAGAAATTTGTACCCATTGATCAACATTTTCCTACATTGCTCAGTATCTGGTATCCACTATTCTCCTCTCCAACTTCCATGAGATCAGCATATTTGCCATAACTAAAAGAGGCAAGAAGCTTCTTAAATGTCATTTTATAAATCTTAGGGCTTGTTTTTCATCTTATTCTGTAATATGTACCTTCCACTTCAAAATTTTTGGCTTCCTGTGGGGATTCTTTTATATTCTTACCTCAGGCTTTATTTCTACCATGGGTTATATCCTCAGTTCATGTTTTGAGGCTGTCAATGTGGATCCTCCCGGTAAACTGGGTTCCCCACAAAATTACAAGTGGAAGACAAACTTTAAACTCTACTACTTTCCAGTTACTCTGCTATCATGTGATTCTGAAGACTTAAAATTTCTCTTATCTTGTACCTTTACAGATCTGATTCCTTTATGGGTAATTTTAATACTTACTTGTTGTTTTTCAGTTTGCTTTCTCCTGAGAAATAGAACAACATGAAATCTTCAAATATTTTCTTTCTCCTGATGGATTTTACATTGTTTTGTAAGGATTTGTCTTTAACTATTGTTTTATCAAGAATTAAAATTATCCTAAGTAATGCCATGGGAATATCTATTTTGTTTTGTATTCTTTCACAAATTTCCTTCTAAAAAAGGTTACTCAATATGGAGATGCTATTGGAAATCTATAGTCTTTTTATAACAATTTCATATATTTGCATTCAAGTTCATTCATTGGATGAGTTTTCATTGAAACTAATATGCAAGTAGATTAAGTTTGTGATAACTGCTAGGTTTGATCTTCTTCTAGAATATTTAATTTCCCAGAATATTTATTTGAGGTACATTTCAATCAAAATAATTTGATACTCTTTCTAAACATCATGGTATATTCTGAATGCATGTAGTTAAGACTTAACTTATTCTTGGGTAGATTTTCTTCCCTTTTCCCATGGCTACCGTCTCATGTCCTAACCCATCAGAAAATTACATGTTAACTTTCTTTCCATTAATTTACATTGCTGATATTTTTTCTTTGTTTTCCTTTCAGAAGTGAATAAGGAAAGGTTTTAACTCAATCTATTATTAGTTAAAAATTTTAGTTTTAAAAACTAGGTTTCAAAATACATCTGGAAATGTTTCACAGTTTTCAATGAGAAACAGAAAAGATAGAAAAGGTGTAGTCTCCAACTTTCTTAACTTTCTCTCTTTTACTTCTCTTTAACTTAAACAACTTCATTGTGTCTGAGAAGCCCAGAAAAGACCCTTCATAAACTACTAATACAATAGAAGACTAAGGCATTACTATTTCATATGAGATGAGAAGACTTAAAGGAATTACCTTCCATATCCCACTTCTTTCTACAGCCTACTTAATTGTAAATCTTCTGAAAAGTATAAAGTAATAGATTTTTCTCCCAAATATATCCAGAAAACATACACCTAGGATCTAAACATGTTCATTGGACACATGCTGTAGTCATCACTATCTCTATAAATGGTTTTCTAATTTCCCCAAACAGATATTTACTGAATAAGATAATAATTATTAAGATCAAAACAATTTTCATTAATTATGTGATTGATACCTCTTATTATAATCATAAAGTTTGCTCAAAGAACACAAAATTTCATCCATAATATGCAAAAGCAGTGAGCTCTTCTAACCAGTTTGAAATTTACATAGTTAATTTTATTTATTTTTACTAGAAAATGTACTTTTCTAAGTCTATTAAGATAGAAACAAAGCCATAATAAATATTTTTCTCATCATGCATATTAATTTCTTAACAATATTCTCAGAAGATTCTTTCTTTTGTTTGAGAAGCATTGCATATCACTGTCAAGTTCCTCTGGCTTGAATTTTCCCAGGATACATATAAGGCTTAATTCAAGGCTTGATGACTGCCAAACCAGCACTGACCTCTCAATAGGGGTGACATTAAAGTTATTTTTGTGGTTTGTGCTTCTGAAGAAAGTAACATGTAACTCTGAAGTTCCCATCCAGTGCATACTTTCATAGCTGCTTGTTCATCTTCTTTCTTTTGTGTCAGTGACTTTTAGAAGGGAAAAATTACCTTTAACTCTAAGCTTTGCTCTTTTAACACTAGCAGATTGTAATATATATTTTTTCATGGCATCTACTAACACATAAAGATGATGGTATTATGACACATAAGAAAGAAAAAAAAGAGAATGAGTATGAGAGACAGGGCATTGGCTACTTTAAGGGATAAAATACTTACACAGTAGAATTTTTATAATAAAAACACTCACTTGAGAGGAATGAGTATTATTTTTTTTCATAGGTATGATGTTCTATTTTATTTTATTTTTCTAAGGTTTGATGATCTTCACTACTCTATGTAATATAATCTTACAAGGCAAAGGCAAAGTCTTGCGAACCACATTCCTCCTTGAATAATATAGCACTTAGTCTCTTGTACCATAAATGTCAGTAAGCACTGATTTATTAAAATGCATGCAGGTAAATGTGTTTATTCTTTCAGCATAAATTGCATAGTTGCTTAATTTTATTTACTACTGTAAAATACCTGTAACATCACTACAGATAGGGCAAGTAAATATTCAAATACATACTTTTGATAGATTTCTCAAACAAAAGGTGTATATCCATGACAACCAAGCCACTAAGATCAATCAAGATGTGAATAAGATACATTTTAGCATTATGTTTATAAAAAAAATCTGACTTATACTTACTGAGGACAAATTTATGAATGTGTAAATATAACTATATTATGTGTTGCTGATTTTATGATTTACTTGATCAAAAGCGCTACAACATTCATCCCTGAGAATGATACTGGCTAGAATATATTTTTTCTACTCTTTTTAAAGTTTTTGCTGGAATAAGAGAGAACAGAAGAAACAAATTCCTTGACTAGATTGTCAGATACAAAAGGGAAGCATTAAGTCCTTGTATTCCTGCTTCCAAGAAGAGGAACTATAGGGGAATAAATTTTCATTATATTAACTCTTTAAGAAAAAATCAAAATTTCTGTGCCTTAGTTGTTCCTGCAATTCTCGTTTGGTTATTGTAAAATGTGAATTATATTTAGTTAGCTCAGTTTTATTGTAGATAATTCTATGGTAATTTTGAATACTAATAATGTCTATATATTCTCTTCTTCCGTATTACTTCTTAGTAACTTCTTTTTTGTTTGTATATCTTTATAATAGTAGAATTTCCTTAACTGTTAAGTACATATTGTACATATTATTTAATTCATGTTGAAATTTGGTGTAGACTATATGTATGAAGATCAGAAAATATTAACAAGGATTAAGAATACCAGAAGAGCCTAAACTACTAGGAATCCCACTCTAATGATTTATATAAAATTATCTACCAGTTTATTCAGGCCCCAAAATGTGAAGTATCATGAAAGACTGCCTTCCCTGCTTCATTTAAAGACATAGAGATTAACTCTTAAAAGGCTATGCAGCTAAATAACTCAAATTTATTTTCCCTTATGCAGCCAAATAAACTCATTTTTTTTCTTTTTATTTTCCCTGCCCCAATACTCATGGCCCATGCGCAAATTAAAATGAATCAATAACATATGTACTTATCTCTAGGATCCAATACATATGGTCACATGGACACATGGTCAGCAATAAACATTAAAAATGTGAGAGATTTACATATCTGATAGAGCAAATCTTGATGTAACAGTATTTTTTTTTTAATAAAAATGTCCTGTGATTTACTTATATTTTACATGGAGGACCATCTACTAATGCCTAGGATAATGGTGACTGACTAAATATAAATCTTTTTCCACATTCTCCCCAAAATGTTATACATATCAATGAGATAAACAAAAATAAAATTGTACTCTTGTGATTTTCTTTATTTCAAATAGAATGAACACATCAGCCTAAAAATATCTGTAACTAGAGAGATAAACACAAAACACCATGATTATAAATAGTTTGTGCTGTCAGTACATGAATGTAAAGCATGAGGTGGTAAAATAGGGTGTATGAAAAACTGTACCATGGAAAAGAGGATCATTAAAATTCAAGGAAACTGTAAAATAAATGTCTTATAAATCCAGTATATTTCAAGACTATAGAAAAACCGTGTAAATGTGCAGAATTTCAAGACATATGGTGGTCTTGAATCCCTTCTGAGGAATCCAGTAGAGAATGAATTGCATTCAACTAAGACACAAATGAAAAGACTTTTAGCAAGAGAGTGGTGAGTGAGCATTTAACATTTTAACTATAGATTAACTGTAAATTAGAAATAATTTAAGCAACTTTTGAAGAAAGCATTTCTTATTCTGAGTCTAAAGGGAAAAAAAAATGTTAAAAGTCTTCAAGTTAACATGGTGTGTGTGTGTGTGTGTGTGTGTGTGTGTTTATAATAGTATTGGTACAGTGATTCTGAAACTATATTATGGGTATTGTAATTTTATAAAAATAATGATATACCTTGATGCTATTAGAAGCCAGAGTTCTTATTCTGGAAGAAAACAAATGCAAAGATGGAATGGCAAAAGTCAAAAAATTAATTTGTTGGGGTATATAGCAATAAGAATTGCTAGTACAAAGTCATGAATTTCAAATACCTAGCTCTGTCTGTCTAAAGACAGAGAGGAAATCATGTCCTGGGGGAGGTGTAAAGGAAAGGTCTCCCTGCAGCAGAATGTGGACCAACAGTTGTAGAACAAATGATAAAACAGAACATCGCTATTTCTCACACCTTAAAATTAGAATGGATTCAGGCAAGAGTGTTTAAGACATTCTAAAAGTAGAGAGTGAAAGTTTTACAAGGAACATATTTTTTATGATCCCAAGGTATATTCTACAAATTACTTCTTAATTACAAGTGGAACAGAGTACCTTCTGAGTGGATACATCTTGTGGATATTACAAGATCAGACCATTAATTATTATATCAAGTGCAGTATGATGTGATGATGCATTTAATAATCAACTATATCAGTTTTTGATAATTTTGAAGAATTATTAACAAGTAAAAGGAAAAAATCAATGGCAATTGTCTTAAGAAATTTAACAATGAAGGGCAGAACAGAGATTTGTAGCTAAAAGGAGATACAGGGTAGAAAGAAATATTTCTTAAACGTGGTAGATTTTGAGCATGTTGATATACTAAATGGGGAAAGCCATTAGTGTCCTGGTAAAAGTGTTCTTAAATACTAATGCTTACAGCTGGGTGTAGTTGGCACAGGCCTATAATCCCAGCAAGCAGGAGTATTGCAAATCCAAAGCCAGCCTTAGCAAAGGCAAGGTGCTTAGCAACTTAGTGAGACCCTGTCTCTCAATACAATACAAAATAGGGCTGGGGATGTGGCTCAGTAGTCAAGTGCCCCTGAGTTCAATCCCGGGTACCCTTCCAACCTCTCGCCCTCCAAAAACACTAAAGAGAATGTTTTTAACCTTTTATTGTTTATTTCTCTCTCTCTCCCCTCCACCTCCCGCCCCTGCACAAGCACACACACACCTACATACAATGAACATTTTCAAATTGCCAAGAGTTTAACCTTTATTAAATCCCTGAATATTTAGCAATAACAGCCATGATGCAAATATTATTAATGGAATCTCAAGCATCCTTGGAGGAATTAGCACCTTTGATGCTGAAGGAAAAAAAAAGGGGGTTAAAAAGGAAAAAAAATAATATATATAAAATATATATATATGTATAAATGGAACTGCATTTATGGTTGTTATCAAAGGAAACAATGTAACTTCACTAAAATCCTAGATTATCTCAAAAATAAGAGGCTACATGTTTCAGTGAGATAAAAGAAACACAGTTTAGATTACGTCTATGAGGAAAAGATAAATATCACAAAAATATAATAAGATAAAAGGAAAAAAAGTAAAAACTATTAGAAACGTTATCCAGTCCAACAGCAGAGATTATACTCAATGATACTTTCTTCAACAATATTCAGCACTTGTATTGAGTAAACTTCAATAGTTGGTTGGTCCAGAGTTAGAGGTCTACAGGGCACATAGGATGGAAGCACATGGTCTTAGTAGAGTCAGAGGCAATAGTGCATATTTTATTTAGGAGAAGACCATGGTGCTACTGTTGAATAGCCTGAGTAAATGGGTATCTGTTTAGTCTGCTTCTTGTTTCAGTAGAGAAATTTCTTGGCATACATCTAAGGCCTTGACTTGTCCCCACCATAATAAATTCCATCTCTTTTTATTTCCTAAAGCACTTTGTTTATGCAAGTATTCACTTTCTGTTATAAGTCAAACTCACCCTCTTCCTGGAAACATATATAGGTATACAAAATGCTTTTTGGTGTCCATTACTTCTTAATCCCTTATACTCACATCTTCCAGCTACAGTCCCCTTTCTCTGCTGTCCTTGATGTGGAAAAACACTGAATACTTGTCTATATACAGACAGCTTTGACTTCCTAGCCATGTCTTTTTTGATTTATGTTTTTAATTTTCAGCAAATATTTATTTTGTTTGTACTATACGCCAGTGACTAATTCATACTCTGGAAATGCAGAAGTAAACCAAATAGATTACATCTATGATCTTTTGAAGTTTATATTTCAGTTGGGATTGAGGGAGATGAAAAAAATGAACAAATACATATTTGGAGATAGTTGATGCTTCTCTGAATTATAATTATGCAACAGGCATTCAATGAAGAGTTAAAAGATGAACTAAAATTCATATTAATATTTCCTATTAATGCTAGACATTGGTTAATAATGATATTTTCTTATTATTAATGAAAAAGCCAAACAAAAGTTGTATGCTATGTATGTAGAGCTTCCCTACAAATAAAAACTGAAATTCTGTGTACTATAATGATAACCAATTTTGTTCTATTTGAAAATAAGTAATATTCTCAAGAGATTTTTAAGATGCATGTATGCATAAAAAAATAGCAAAACAAGTACTTGAACATCTATCATTTGTAGAAAAAAAAATGGAAACTGTTAGTGTCAGAAACCTCTGACAATGCTTTTTCATGATTTTTTTTTTCCTGTAGGAAGGGTTATATTACTATGGAGCTCAATTCAAAATGAAAATCTGGGGCCCCTTGTTCAAAAGTTATTGTGAATTTCAAATTGCTAATGGCATATCATTAAACCAAATGCAATGTCTTCTGAAGGCAGAAGCTGTGAAATGGCACAGGTCACTTCCCCAGATGAACTGAGTGTTCCTTCCTCCACCCCAGAGGCAATGCTTGCTTTCCCTGCATTGATAATAATCATTCCTTCACTTGCTTTACAGATGTACTATCATTCATGTTGGGTTAAATCATATAAAGTTATTTATTTTTATAGGTCACTTAATATTTTTTAGTGTACTCAGCTTTCGAAGTTTACCCAAATAAAATCTTACCATATTAATAGTTCTGACTTGTTCTTTGTGCTTCACCATTTTACTTGTGATACCAGTTGCAGGATTGTTATAAACAACCTTGTCATGAAAGGTGTTGATGTTGCCAAAAGTTTTTATTTTCTGAATCTAATAAACTGATTTTTATTCTTCATTCACTTAATGTAGTGTGTAACACTGATATATATGTATATCAGAGATAAATATTACTTGATTGTTGTGTATAATCTTTTCAGAGTTCTGTTGGATTCTATTTTTTGTTGAGCATTACTGTATCTGCATTCACATGGATCTCAACGTGTAATTTTTATTTGCAGTATTTTTTTTTAATTTGAAATCAGGATAAAGTGGACATCACAAAATAAGTTTGGAAGTGCTTTAAAAGGGTTGTCAGTAATTCTCTTGAAATGTTTGTTGGGATTCATAAGTAAAGTTGTCTGGCTCTGGGCTTTTCATTATTAAGAGAATTGTAGTTACTGATTGAATTTCAGTTTCTTCATTCATTATTGAGATATTCATATTTTCTATTTTTTCATCATTCAGTCTTAGTAGGATATACATTTACAGGAATTTATTTTTATTCATGGCTATCAAATATGTTAGCACATAGATATTGGTATCATTCTCTTATAATATTTTATATTTCTTTTGTATCCATCACAACATCTCAGATTTTGTTTCTAATATTATTAATTTGAGTCTTTTTTAATCTAACTAAAGCATTATTAACTTTGTCAATCTTTACAAAGAATTTTTTTTTTATTTCATTTTTTTTCTTGTCTTCATGTAAATCTTTCTTCTACTAGATTTGTACTTAGTTTATTCTTTCTTTTGTGAAGTGTAGTGTTATATTATTCCTTGGAGATTGTTCTTAATATAGAAATTTATTGCTAAAGATTTTCCTTTTATTACTACTTTTGCTACATTCATAAGTTTGGGTATGTTGTGTTTTCATTTTTATTTTTCCTGAAAATATTTTTTTCATTTTCATCAATTATTTCTTTGATTTGTTGGTTATTAGGGAGTATGAAATTTAATTTTTATAAATTTCCAAATTTTCCAAATTCCTTCTGTTATTTACTTCTAGTTTCATTCTGTTTTAATTGGAAAAGATACTTGATGTGATTTTAAAACATATTATGACACTTTATGGCCCAATATGTGATATATTGTGGCAATTATTTCATGAGTGATTGAGAAGAATGTGTATTTCACTGCTATTGATACAATGTTCTAGATATGTTTGTTACATCCATTGTGCTTATATTATTGTTCAGATCTACTGTGTACTCGTTGATATTCTGTCTGAATGATCTATTCATTCTTGAAAGTCTATTATTGAAGTTCTTTACTCTCATTGTATTTCTTGGGTATTTCTCTTTTCAGTTCTGTTGATATCTGCTCTATATAGTTAGGGTCTCTGATATTATATATATGTACACATTGTACACACATGCATACATACATGTAAATATATATATGTAATTATATATTCCAGATGAATTTATTTCTTATATACTTATATACTGGACTTCTTTGTTTCTTCTGTAATTTTCTTTTTTATTTAAAACCTATTTTGGTTAATATAAGTACTGCTATCCTTTCACTTTTTGGGTTATTATTTGCATAGACTGTCTTTTTCATTTTCTATCCCTCTATTATCAGCCTTTGTGTATTCTATTGATCATCTATATATCAGGCCAGAAATAAATCACTTATTATGAAATAGAAAATTAGAAAATTGGATGGCAGTTTCCAGGTTTTTGGTAGAGGGGAAATTATTGCTTAACAGGTATAAATTTTCAGTTACACTGGATGATTAACTTCCAGAGAGTTTCTGTACAACATAGTAAATCCAGTTCCTATACAAGAGTGGGTTAATAGTATTAATAATACAATATTGTGCACTCTCAAATATACTAAAAAGAAAAATTTCATTTTAACTATTCTTAATACACACATGCATACATGGAGACAGGAGAGAGAGTTGAAAAAATAGACATCCTTAGTATATCAATTATTTTGATGGTATCATGAGTATTTGCCTATTTTTAAATTCATCAAAATATATATCTGTGCATTTTGAAATATCAATTATAACAATAAATCTAAAGTAGCATGCAAACCTACCTCATTTTTAAGATGTTGTAGATTTTTTTGGTCTTTATATTTCTAAATATATCCAATTTTCAATTTTGCACAAAATTATTAGCTTTTCATTGGATTTGCCATGCACCTGTATATCTACATAGAGGCAACTGACATATTTAAATATTTACTCTTCCCAGTCATGAACAGAAGAGAGATTACTGTTAATTTAGATTTTATTTAATGGTTTCCAATAACTTCTAGACTTTTCTCTATACAAGTGTTATACGTATCTCTTTAGAATTTTCTTATTGGATTCATACTTTGATGTGGTTAAAAATGACTTTTTAAATAAAATTTTATTTTACCTCTCTTTATTAATGATGCATATCAAAATAGCAGACTTTCTTGACTGATCATTTACAAATAAACTTATAATTTATAACATAAATTTTAACACTCTTTAATTTATTATGCAATTATACTGCAATTAAATAACCTCAGTCATTTTCTTTGGTCCCAATCTTAATTTTTAAAATGCATTTTCATTTACTATGTCAGGATGAATATGTCATTACTTACATAAAAGTAAAATTTTTACTTCGGTGACTATAACTTTTATTTATAAATAGACCCTCATTATCTGTATTAATGATTTTGGCCACAAATATATATTTCAAGCAACATTAATACATTGTAATAAAAACTACTTAAAACTTAGGAATTGAGACCTGAGACCGACCGGGAGAACAGGCCCAGCGGCCCGCCGGCGTGGTAGACACATCACCCCAATTGGAGGAGAGGCACAGCCGCCGTCTGCGCCTGCAAGGTAGGTAGACCTGCAACCTGGAGAACAGGCCCAGGGGCCCGCCAGCATGGTAGACAGATCACCCCTATTGGAGGAGGGGCCCAGCCGCTGCCCGCAAGGTAGGCAGACCACGCGACCTGGAGAAGGGACCCAGCATCCCACCGGCATCATAGGCAGATCACCCCAATTGGAAGAGGTGCACAGCCGCCGCCCGCACCTACAAGGTAGGCAGACCTGCGACCTGGAGAACAGGCCCAGCGGTCCCCCCCACACACACGGTAGACAGATCACCCCTATTAGATGAGGGGCCCAGCCACCGCCTGCAAGGTAGGCAGGCTGCGTGTCCAGGAGAAGGGGCCCAGAGGCCAGCCAGCATTGTAGATAGAGCACCCCAATTGGAAGAGGGGCCCAGCCGCCGCCTGCACCTGCATGGTAGGCAGACCTGTGACCTGGAGAACAGGCCCAGTGACTCGCCTGAGCGATAGACAGACCTCCCCAGTTGGAGGAGCCCAGCCTCCCGCCAGTGAGGTAGACAAACCACTCCAACTGGAGGAGGGGCCCTGCCGCCCGCCCGTGCGGTCACCTGACCGAGCTCTTGACAAACATAAGGTTTCCCCAGCATCCCCACCTCATCAAACACCTTATGAGAAAAACTGATGGAACTCATCTTGGAAAATTCCACCCACCCTTAAAACCCACCAACCGGTAGACTGGCATGGCTACCAGTGCGGTTCTGCAGCGGATCAGGCACCTGGTTTACATCTCAGAGAATAAGAGTAGAGAGGCCACAGGTGGAAGCTCAACTCCTTTTACACTGACTACCACCACCATCCTGAACCCAGAGACTCAAGCTAGGAATAGAAAATGCCACCAACTGGAAGAAATGAGAACAGAGTTCTGAGAGACATTTTTTTTTCTTTCTTTTTCTCTCTTCTCTCTCTCTTTCCAGCCATTCACCCAGTCTCCTCTGCCCTTCCCCCTCGGGTCTTCGTAACCTCAACATATGTGAAACCAAAAATTGTACACGAAAAAGGTCTTTAACAACTGAATCACCAGAATAATATACTATACAGGAACTGCATATGCCCCACCTCCCTTCCCCCTTTTTATTCCTTTCTTTGTTCTCGTATTTTCTTTTCCCACTCTCTTTTTTCTCTCCCTTTCCTTGTTATCTGTTTTCCTCCCTCCCACTCCCTCTATCCCACTTGCAACCCCCTAAATTTTACTATTCATAAGTAGGGTAATCTTATAAATACAGATAGGAATTTGAATCTATACATTCTTCCATAAATTACCCATCTATTGGTTAGAGCTCTCCAAAGTTACTAAGTTAGATTAACCCCATACCCTCACTCCTTTCTCCATAAACATAACATCCTACACCTGAAATCCAGTTTTCTTCAAGCTACCAGAAATGGTAAGCCTTTCATGAAACTAATGACTATATTTGTAAACGATAATCATAACCAACATTTGGTAGACATAGAGTCTAGCTATAAATGTAGTAATAAGGAAAACGTGTGCTTAGATGATGTACTATTGATATTTAGAACTGTTAACATTGTCTTTCTCCACAAGAGGGAGAATTTGCAACTATACAAGAGCAATATAAATATATAGGGGGGAAATTCAATAACACAATAGTTTCACCAAGCAGAAAGAAAGGAGAGCAGTATGAAAAGACAAGGAAAGAAAGGACCACAAGCAATGCAGGTCAACTCAACTTTAGAAGAGGTAATAGCTGCATCAGATGGAATGTCAGATAAAGAATTCAGGATATACATGCTTCAGATGATCTGGAGTCTCAAGGAAGACATTAGACAGCAAAATCAGACAATGAAAGATCACTTCGACAATGAATTACATAAACAAATCCAAGAAGCAAAAGATCAACTATACAGGGAGATAGAGGTTATAAAAAACAAACAGAAATCCTAGAAATGCAGGAAGCAATAAACCAAATTAAAAACTCAAATGAGAATACTACCAGCAGAGTAGAAAACTTAGAAGATAGAACATCAGACAATGAAGACAAAGTATTTCAACTTGATAAGAACATAGACAGCTCAGCGAGACTGTTAAGAAACCATGAGCAGAACATCCAAGAAATATGGGATAACATTAAGAGACCAAACTTAAGAGTCATTGGGATACAGGAAGGTATAGTGGTCCAATCCAAAGGAATGAGCAATCTGTTCAATGAAATAATATGGGAAAAATTCCCAGACTTGAAGAATGAGACAGAATCCCAAATCCTAGAAGTCTACAGGATGCCGAATGTGCAAAATCATAAGAGATCCACACCTAGACACATTATAATGAAGATGCCCAACATACAGAATAAGGAGAGAATTTTAAAAGCTACAAGAGAAAGGAAGCAGATTACATTTAGGGGTAAGCCAATCAGGATAACAGCTGATCTTTCAACACAGACTCTGAAAGCTAGAAGATCCTGGAACAACATATTTCAAATGCTGAAAGAAAATGGGTTCCAACCAAGAATTGTGTATCCAGTGAAATTAAGCTTCAGGATGGAAGATGAAATTAAAACCTTCCACGATAAACAAAAGTTTAAAGAATTCGCAGCTAGAAAACCATCTCTTCAAAACATCCTCGGCAAAACATTACAGGAAGAGGAAATGGAAAATAACAATGAAAACCAACAGTGGGAGGTAGGACAGTAAAGGGGGGGAAAATAATCAAAGAGGAAAACAAACCATGTTTAGTAACAGAAATAAACAAATATGGCTGGAAGAACAACCCATATCTCAATAATAACCCTAAATGTTAATGGCTTAAACTCACCAATTAAGAGACACAGGCTAGTAGAATGGATCACAAAACAAGACCCAACAATATGCTGCCTACAGGAGATGCATTTGATAGGAAAAGACATACATAGGCTGAAGGTGAAAGGTTGGGAAAAATCATATCACTCATATGGACTTCGGAAACAAGCAGGAGTGTCCGTACTCATATCAAATAAAATAGATTTCAAGCCAAAGTTAATCAAAAGGGATAAAGAGTGACACTACATACTGCTCAAGGGAACCATACACCAACAAGACATAACAATCATAAATATATATGCCCCAAACAATGGTGCAGCTATGTTCATCAAACAAATTATTCTCAAGTTCAAGAGTCTAATAGACCACCATACAATAATTATGGGAGACTTCAACACACCTCTTTCACCACTGGAAAGATCTTCCAAACAAAAGGTGAATAAAGAAACTATAGAACTCAATAATACAATTAATAACCTAGACTTAATTGACATACATAGAATATACCACCCAACATCAAGCAGTTACACTTTTTTCTCAGCAGCACATGAATCCTTCTCAAAAATAGATCATATGTTATGTCACAGGGCAACTCTTAGACATTATAAAGGAATAGAGATAATACCATGCATCTTATCTGATCATAATGGAATGAAACTGGAAATCAAGGATAAAAGAAGGAAGGAAAAAAATGCATCACTTGGAGAATGAACAATAGGTTACTGAATGATCAATGGGTTATAGAAGACATCAAGGAGGAAATTAAAAAATTCTTAGAGATAAATGAAAACACAGACACAACATATCGGAATCTATGGGACACAATAAAAGCAGTTCTAAGAGGAAAATTCATTGCTTGGAGTTCATTCCTTAAAAAAAGAAAAAAAAAACACAACAAATAAATGATCTCACACTTCATCTCAAAATCCTAGAAAAAGAAGAGCAAAACAACAGCAAAAGAAGTAGAAGGCAAGAAATAATTAAAATCAGAGCTGAAATTAATGAAAATGAAACAAAAGAAACAATTGAAAAAATTGACAAAACTAAAAGTTGGTTCTTTGAAAAAATAAATAAGATTGACAGACCCTTAGCCATGCTAACAAAGAGAAGAAGAGAGAGAACTCAAATTACTAGCATATGGGATGAAAAAGGCAATATCACAACAGACACTTCAGAAATACAGATGATAATTAGAAATTATTTTGAATCCTTATACTCCAATAAAATACAAGGTACTGAAGGCATCGATAAATTTCTTAAGTCATATGATCTGCCCAGATTGAATCAGAAGGATATAGACAACCTTAACAGACCAATATCAATTGAGGAAATAGAAGAAGCCATCAAAAGACTTCCAACTAAGAAAAGCCCAGGACCTGATGGGTATAAAGCAGAGTTTTACAAAACCTTTAAAGAAGAACTAATACCAATACTTTTCAAGCTATTTCAGGAAATAGAAAAAGAGGAAGAACTTCCAAATTCATTCTACGAGGCCAATATCACCCTGATTCCTAAACCAGACAAAGACACTTCAAAGAAAGAAAACTACAGACCAATATCTCTAATGAACCCAGATGCAAAAATCCTCAATAAAATTCTGGTGAATCAGATACAAAAACATATAAAAAAAATTGTGCACCATGATCAAGTAGGTTTCATCCCTGGGATGCAAGGCTGGTTCAATATATGGAAATCAATAAATGTTATTCACCACATCAATAGACTTAAAGATAAGAACCATATGATCATTTCAATAGATGCAGAAAAAGCATTCGACAAAGTACAGCATCCCTTTATGTTCAAAACTCTAGAAAAACTAGGGATAACAGGAACATACCTCAATATTGTAAAAGTTATCTATGCTAAGCCTCAGGATAGCATCATTCTGAACGGAGAAAAATTGAAGGCATTCCCTCTAAAATCTGGAACAAGACAGGGATGCCCTCTCTCACCACTTCTGTTCAACATAGTTCTCGAAACACTGGCCAGAGCAATTAGACAGACGAAAGAAATTAAAGGCATCAAAATAGGAAAAGAAGAACTTTAATTATCACTATTTGCAGTGACATGATTCTATACCTAGCAGACCCAAAATGGTCTACAAAGAAACTATTAGAGCTAATAAATGAATTCAGCAAAGTGGCAGGATATAAAATCAACACACATAAATCAAAGGCATTCCTGTATATCAGCGACAAATCTTCTGAAATGGAAATGAGGACAACCACTCCATTCAAAATATCCTCAAAAAAAATAAAATACTTGGGAATCAACCTAACAAAAGAGGTGAAAGACTTATACAATGAAAACTACAGAACCCTAAAGAGAGAAATAAAAGAAGATCTTAGAATATGGAAAAATATACCCTGTTCATGGATAGGCAGAACTAACATCATCAAAATGGCGATATTACCAAAAGTTCTCTATAGGTTTAATGCAATGCCAATCAAAATCCCTATGACATTTCTTGTAGAAATAGATAAAGCAATCATGAAATTCATATGGAAAAATAAAAGACCCAGAATGGCAAAAACAACTCTAAGCAGGAAGTGTGAATCAGGCGGTATAGCGATACCAGACTTCAAACTACTACAGAGCAATAGTAACAAAAACAGCATGGTACTGGTACCAAAACAGGCAGGTGGACCAATGGTACAGAATAGAGGACACAGAGACCAATCCACAAAATTACAACTATCTTATATTTGATAAAGGGGCTAAAAGCATGCAATGGAGGAAGGATAGCGTCTTCAACAAATTGTGCGGGGAAAACTGGAAATCCATATGCAACAAAATGAAACTGAATCCCCTTCTCTCTCCATACACAAAAGTTAACTCAAAATGGATCAAGGAGCTTGATATCAAATCAGAGACACGCCGTCTGATAGAAGAAAAAGTTGGCTACCATCTACATACTGTGGGGTCGGGCTCCAAATTCCTCATTAGGACACCCATAGCACAAGAGTTAATAACTAGAATCAACGAATGGGACTTACTCAAACTAAAAAGTTTTTTCTCAGCAAGAGAAACAATAAGAGAGGTAAATAGGGAGCCTACATCCTGGGAACAAATCTTTACTCCTCACACTTCAGATAGAGCCCTAATATCCAGAGTATACAAAGAACTCAAAAAATTAAACAATAAGTAAACAAATAACCCAATCAACAAATGGGCCAAGGACCTGAACAGACACTTCTCAGAGGAGGACATACAATCAATCAGCAAGTACATGAAAAAATGCTCACCATCTCTAGCAGTCAGAGAAATGCAAATCAAAACCACCCTAAGATACCATCTCACTCCAGTTAGATTGGCAGCCATTATGAAGTCAAACAACAACAAGTGCTGGCGAGGATGTGGGGAAAAGGGTACACTTGTACATTGCTGGTGGGACTGCAAATTGGTGCAGCCAATTTGGAAAGCAGTATGGAGATTTCTTGGAAAGCTTGGAATGGAGCCACCATTTGACCCAGCTATTCCCCTTCTTGGTCTATTCCCTAAAGACCTAAAAAGAGCGTACTACAGGGACACTGCTACATAGATGTTCATAGCAGCACAATTCACAATAGCAAGACTGTGGAACCAACCCAGATGCCCTTCAATAGATGAATGGATAAAAAAAAATGTGGCATTTATACACAATGGAGTATTACTCTGCATTAAAAAATGACAAAATCATAGAATTTACAGGGAAATGGATGGCATTAGAGCAGATTATGCTAGGTGAAGCTAGCCAATCCCTAAAAAACAAATGCCAAATATCTTCTTTGATATAAGGAGAGTAACTAAGAACAGAGTAGGGAGGAAGAGCATGAGAAGAAGACTAACATTAAATAGGGATGAGAGGTGGGAGGGAAAGGGAGAGAGAAGGGAAATTGCATGGAAATGGAAGGAGACCCTCATGGTTATACAAAATTACATACAAGAGGAAGTGAGGGGAAAGTGAAAAAAAAAACAAGGGAGAGAAATGAGTTACAGTAGATGGGGTAGAGAGAGAAGGTGGGAGGGAAGGGGATGGGAGGGGGATAGTAGAGGATAGGAAAGGCAGCAGAATACAACAGACACTAGTATGGCAATATGTAAATCCGTGGATGTGTAACCGATGTGATGCTGCAATCTTTATATGGGGTAAAAATGGGAGTTCATAACCCACTTGAATCAAAGTGTGAAATATGATATGTCAAGAACTATGTAATGTTTTGAATAACCAACAATAAAAATTAAAAAAGAAACTTAGGAATTGCTTATTTGAATCATTTATTTAATATTTCCAGGTGACCACTGACTATGAGTAACTGAAATTGTGAAGGACACAGCTGTGGATAAGGGGGAATTACTATAATTAGACAACTAATTTTTTTTTTATTCTGGCAATATCACTTTTGATTCATTTAGACCATTTTTATGTAAGGTAACTATTGATATGTTAGAACACTAATCAGCTTGTTCTCTGATACTTTTCTTAGCTTTTGTTTTTTCTATCTTATGTGTTACACATATATTTTAAAACAATTTTGACTTATCCACAGTGTTTTTAACAGATTTATTGACACATGATTGATAAACTAGAATGGTACATATTTAAAGCATCCCAAATTAAAGAGTTTGTACATATGCAAACACCATGACACTGCAAACACAATAAAAATAATAGATATCCAGTGACCCTCAATGTTTCTTTTCTCTTTTCTTCTTGGTAAGAATGATTTATATAATATCCAATCTTTAATGTTCATAATACTATATTATTAACAATAAGCACTGTGTTTTACAGTGGATCTCTACAAATTATTCATTTAGAACATCAGAAACCATTGAACAACTCTCCATTTCCCCTCCTCACAGTCCTTTCAATGGTATATAGAATAGCATTATTATGCTTTCACCTTCTATGAGTCTACCTATTTTGAAAGGTTCTTATAATTGGACTCATGAAGAATTGTTTTCTTTTGTGCCTTATCCGTAGTGTTTTGATAGGAACTCTTTGTATTGATTATTCAGTGATTGCTCTACATTAAGTGTACATACCCTATCACCATACACTGGTGCTAACATATTATCAGTTCAAGTATGATATTCTTACCTCTTTTTATGTCCCCCAACCTCCCCCCGTCATAATTGTCTTCAATATTTCATCTACATAATTAGAAAACTACCTTGGAAAAATACAGTTTTTACTTCAGCTATCAATTTCTCAAGCAGAGAAACATCTTCCCCGTATATTTGCTTTTCCTCCTATTTCTTTATCCCTATGGTTTCAAGATTTCTTCCACTCTTTCTCTTCTGCTTAGGAAAATGATTCTGGCCATCCTTTTAGAGTAGATCTGCTAACAACAAATTCTCTTGCTTCATTAATCACATCATGTATTGATTCTGCTTCTTTCCTGGTGGGTATTTTCAGTGGGTATAGAATTCTAGGTTGACAGTTCTTCTCTTTAGCTCTTGAAAGATACTGTGCCCTTCCTTCTGTCTGCTATGGTTTCTGATGAGAAGTCACTGTCATCTGAGTTATTTCGCTCCTGTTGATAATGCTTTTTTTTTTTCTCTCAGACTGTTTTCAAGATCTTTCTACACAGTTAGAAGTTTGATAATGGTGCGCTTTGGCATACATTTCTGTAGATTGTTTTCTGTTTGCGAGTCAAGTCACATTTTTCAAATTGTAGATAGTCTTTTACCAAATTTGGGAAATGTTCAACTATTGTTTTCTTGAATACCTTTTCACCAACATCTACCCCCACCCTTCACATCATCTCCTTTGCTTTGGAAACTCTGATGAAGAAAAGTTAGACCTCTTATTATAGACTCTATATGTTCCAAACTTTGTGCATTTATTTATTCAATTTTTTTTCTCTGTTTTTTTAGGGAAGTGGTAATCTTGGCATTGACATCTGTTGGCTAACTTTTCTTATTAAACCTGAGATTCTTTTGATTATGATATGATGAGTGATTTATATTGAAATCTGAGACTTCAGGTTACATTTACATCTTCCATTTTAGCAAGACTCCTCTAACACAACTTTGGTAAGGTAAGGGTCACTGCTTCATTACTGCTAGTAAGCCAAGCTCCAAATTTGGCATACATTGACAATAGGTGGCAGTAGTCTCTTTACCAATAGGTGGGAATGACAGTTCTGATTTGCCATTAGGAATCTCCTGATGTCATGTCCACAGGGAGAAAGGTTACCCTATTACTGCCAAATGGTGGTGGAATTCCAGATTTTTTAAGATGTTTCTACTGACACCAGAGAGATTAGTGTCCTTATTACCTCTCAGCAGGGATAGAAGTCCTGGTTCTTCCCTCAGCCTTGCCTCACACTACACAGGTTGGAGTTTAGGGGCTTTCATCTTGATGGACAAGGGTAGATATCTAAGCTTTTCTTTTGACCTTAGCTGAGGCCGTTTTAAATTGGGTCACAGTTTTCTTGGGGATACTTGGCTAGATTAGAGCACTTATTATCACAATATTTTCTGCCTTGCTATGCTGGCCCTTTGATTAACACAGATTTTCTTGTGTCTTTTTATTGCCAGGATTTGTTTACATTTCTAATTCGCCTACTTCTCCAACGCCAAATCTGGACGTGTGGAAATGAACTTTCAGAGAACTCACTACTATTTCTTGTGTCCTGAGGTTTCCTACCTAATCTTCCTTTACCTCTCCACCTTTCTAAGTCTCAGAACTATACACAATTTTAATTATAAGGAAAAGAATGCCTATCTGTCTTTTGAAAATCCTAGAGTCCATGTTTACTAACCAGCATTTTCCCTGCTTCTTAGTGCACATTAAACACTTGTTCAATGTCTGATAATATAAGAATCTCCTAAATCTCACTACCTACGTGTGCAAATTGCCATGGAAATATTTATAGCCCAGGATTTCTGTGACTAGTAAATTATATATAGTGAAGAATGATTTTTGCATAGTTCTTGGTGTTTAATAAGTATTCAACATACTTTAGTTATGCTAATAGGAGCTGAACTTCAAAAGATTTCAACAGAAAAAATCTGGTAAAAAGAATAAGATAAAGATTAATATCATGAATAACAGTAGAATGAAATTAATATTAAACTTTAATAAAGATCCATAAGTGTTTTGAATACAAATTATGTTCCAGAGATTTTATAAGAGTTTAATGTTTAATTCTAAATATCATCTTACAGTGACATAATATTATCATGCCATTTAATGGGTGAGAAATCTCAGGAAAAGAAAGTCCCATTACCCAGCATACATAAAAGTAATATGTAAACAGGATTTTTAACTCTGTCCAAGCAAACACATACTAGAGTCTGTTCCTTTTCTAATCTGAAATATCTGAAAATTTCCATGCTGATATATTCATGGGAAGTATGTGCAATATGACTTTTTGACTCATTTGGACAAAATAATTTGGAGATTTTTTTATATTATTTAAAGATAATTATGAATATGCAATCCACCCCCATGCTATAGTTTTTATCTCAGCTACAGAACAGGAGCATAAAATGAATTATTTTCAATACTGGAAAAAATAACTAAAAATAATGGTTTCATGTTTAGAAAAAGATTTGAATATTAGAAAGAATAATAATTCTAATACAAATTAGACAATGCAGCAGTATCTTGCAAAAAAAATAAAAACTGAAATCACCATCACTCTAGATATCAAGAATAAAGCATTATTTAACAGCACTAATGCATTGTTACTTTATAAATCTCTCCCTCCATCATCATGCTAAAACTCAGAGAAATGAGTGTAGAAATGTCCTGTGACTATAATCCTATTCAACTGTGGAGTATGCAATTCTGGATATTGAGGTTGCCTTCATCTGCAAAGTAAAATGACTAGTGTCATAAACTTATTCCATTTGTTCACTTGCTTTTTTAAGGGATTAGAGTAGGAAGGTGTAGAATAGGTATAGGCATAAGTATAGTAGGAAGGGAACATGCAGACTGTGTTCAATTTTACAGAAAATATGTGTGTCCAGTCAATAACAAACGTCAGGTTTTCTGATTTAGAAAATTGCTTATAA
This sequence comes from Marmota monax, assembly GCF_021218885.2. Taxonomy (NCBI): domain Eukaryota; kingdom Metazoa; phylum Chordata; class Mammalia; order Rodentia; family Sciuridae; genus Marmota; species Marmota monax. The sequence goes on from NW_026692907.1 coordinate 21,223,151, forward strand.
GGTGTGACCTAGAAATTTGCTTAACATGCCAATTTTTAGCCTCATTTCAAATCTACATCAAAATTCTAAAGGCAGAGTCCAGAGACCTGTGCTTTAATAATCCCTCCACAAATCTCTTATAAATGCTAAAGCTTGAAGACCACTTGTGTAGAAGCCACACACCAGCCTCTTGCTGACTTCATTCCTCTCAGCTGATTCTGCTAACTTCTACATGTCAATCAGTGCAATGGAATTATAAAACCAGTCACAACAAGAACAGAAACTTAAGAGGCAAGCCCTGTAATACATTTTATTGTTTGAAGCTGAAATATGATTTCATTCCAGGAACACTGGACTCCATCTTTCCCATTAACTTAGATCCTGTCAGTGACCCCTACCACCTTTCTCATTTCCTTGATTTTGCAAACTGTTTGGATACATTTGTTTTCTCCATTAACAATTAATCTTCCTTTGAAGTTCACTTCTCTCTTGAAACACTATTCCTTCCTTCCTTGAATCTCAGACTGATTGACCAATACTCTGGTTGATAATTTGTCCAGATTCAGTCAAGCTTGAAATTTGGGTATATTGCTTTTTTGTTGTTGATATTCTACTCTACTTCAGTGACTGAGATTATGGAGATAAATAAATATTCAAATTTACTATTTTTGTAGAGTACATAACAAATATCAACATAACATTAATTATGAATGTTCATAGTGGAGAAGTTTATGAAATTGTAGCTTATAATAGGATAATATATTCCAGATTGGAAATTCCCAAAAGACTACCCTGATAAAATTAATTTTCAGTATCCTAGAGCAGATGAACATGAAATAGGTAGATGTAAGACATGACGGGCAGAATATGGAATATGTGTAAAGATCCCAAGGAACCCAAGTTATTCAAGCATCTGAAAGAAGTGTAGTTGGCCAAAATTAATGTGGGTATTAGGTATGGGAGGATATATATTTCTATGGTTTTTGGCCAGAGAGTTAGAGACTAAGGGCCTTGCAATCAAGGTAAGTGATATTAAACTGAATGACAAAGACAATACAAAAAATATGTGATTAAAGATGAGTAGCATGAGGACATTACACGTTACGAAGTATTGCTCAGAAGACTGTAGATACTGATTTTCAGGAGAACAAAGCAGATGTCTGGAAAAAACCAGAAGGGTACTGAGGTCACTTGAGGAAGAGATGATAATGCCTTGAAATAGATTCCTCATTGGAATTTTGCAGTGGATTTGCAAAATGACGTTACCAGGGACAATCAAATATAAACCTGGAAAATACTATTTATATTGGTAATCCTAGTATATTACTCTTAATTTCAGTATTGCTACAATCAATTTAGTTCTAGAAGTATTTTTCAAATATTTTACAGCATTTGAAATTTTAAAAATATTCTCTAGGTACCTCATTGAATTTTCTCCAAAATGTATAAAAAGGATTATTCTTGAGAAAGAGTTAAAAATCTTAACAAGTGCCAGTTTCATCATAATAAGTACCCGTTAGTAATATTCTCAATATTGTACACAGTGCTATTTTGGACTTGAAATAAAAATTTTACTTTCTTTAAGATACTCAATGTATCACCATGAGGCTGAACAAAAGCACTTGAAATACCAAGTAATTTGTTATAATTCTTAATATAATTAATTTTTAAAAAGTTTTATTTCTTAATTTACAAATTACAAATTCCTTGACAGCTTAAAACACTTTAGGAAACCTTTTGTCATATCTGGTGTTCATTCATTTTAGAGAACACTGATAAGTAAACATAGTGGTCACAATTTTTACTTTTACCATTAATTATATTAAAATTTAATCAAGATCATGAAATATCTTTTTTTCCTACTAGTTGTATTCTGGATCAACTTTGATATATGTATCAATAATCATTATTGCTGCTATATGAATGGTATTTCATGTGCATTGATACTATGCATTTCTTGCATTAAACTCACAAAAAAATCAACTGATAAAAATCTCTTCATTTCTTATCTTATTTTTGATATTAAATTGAAAAACAAAAGGCAGTATCAGCTTTAAAATGTAGAGAACTTTAAAAAGTATGGCTTCCACACTTAGAAAGTAGATGGACGGACTACAATTGAATATTTCCCATGGTATCAGCAAAGCACTGAGGTTTCAGAGAATGTAAATAAACTAAAACCTGGAGAGAAATAAATATTTTCCACAAGAAAGAGGACTAGAATCACTGGAAGATTTTCTTACCGGGGGCAGAAATCACAAAACACTCCTCTATAAATTACTAAGAAAATTCAGTTAGGAATCTTAAGAAATGGCTTAAAGTTCAGGGTGGGCTAGCATGAGTGTGAAAATCCTGCTACTGGAAGGCAGAGATCCATGCTCCCTTTCATGCTTTTCCATAAAGAAACTCATAAGACTTCATGGGCTCACAGGGAAGTAAAGAAAGAACCAGGCATAGTTTTCTTTCTGCTGCTGACTGAGGAATGGAGAACAGAAGTCAAACTGTATTCATAACCATTTTCTTAACTTCACTAGAGAATAAAATCTGTAATCTGCACTAGAGGAGCCCCGCTCCCCAACAAACAAAAACAAAAGCAAAATATTTGAACATATAACCTGAAAGCATTGGTAGCAACGTAACATAGCTTGGGGAAGGGAACATGATAAAAGAAAAATCTCTACCTTTTTTTTTTTTTCCAGTAAAGGAAATGAACCCAGGGTCTTGTTCATGCTAGGCAAGCATTCAGCCACTGAGCTACATTCTTGCCCTGAAAAATCTCTACTTTGTGTGAGGAATAGTAACACATGCCAACATCACATCTATAAGAGGACAGGAAGTTTGTGAAGACTACAACCATGGGTTCATATTTACAGTGCCTTCCACAAACCATGGCTTAATCAAAAGATGCCATCACCCACTTCCACACACATGCACACACACACACACACACACACACACACACCATCAATAAAATAAAAAGCATTAGGTAAAACTAAAACTCAAATACAAAGTTACAATACAAAGTTTCTTCTTTCTGGAAGCAGCACAGGGTAGATACAAAGCCTCATGGGTACCGTACTCACTAAAGCATTTTGAGGTCTCTGGTCATGAGTCAAACAACAAACTTCAACCCATCCAAAACTCCCCATTAGATGCAAATAAACCCATATACTAAAGACCTAACAAGAGTAAAGATGTAGTCATCTCCAAGCATAAATTATTATTTTTTATTACCTACCTTATATAAGTATCGCTTTCAAAGAACAACATATAAAATTTTGAGATGCAAAAAGCACAGTATGAAGAGTCAGTCAGTCCTCAGACCAGATGTAGATATGATACAAATATATCCTGTTGCTATCAGACAATGACATAAAATAATGACCATATATATATTAAAGACTCTAGAAGACAAATTGACGATACGATTCAGCAGATCAGTAATTTCAGCAGAGAGAGAAACTATAACAATCATCTAGAAATGATAAAAGTTTAAAATTCAGCAATAGAAACAAAGAACATCTTCAACAGGCTTATCAGTAGACTTAGACAAGAAAACAATCAGTGCATATAAAGGTAGTTAATAAATGTTACACAACCAGAGTGTAAAAGTAAAATAGAGTAAAAAATGCACAAAAGCAAACACAACCAGACCAGAACATTCAAGAGTTGTGGACAATTCAGGATTTAAAAGAGAGAAATAATAGATAAAATCAATAAAACCACAATCCAATCATTTGAAAAGTTTCATAAAATTGATGTACCTCTACTCTAGCCAGGCTAACTCAGAAAGCAAAATAATAAGAAGAAACACATTGCCAGTGGCAGGAAAGAAAGAAGGGAATTCATTACTGATCTCACAAGCATTGAAAGTATAGTAAAATGATAAGATGGTAACTCTAGGTTAATGAAATTAGTACTTTACCTGAAAGGCAGAATTTAAAAAAAAATAATTAAGGAAAAAATATCGGAATAAATGTCTTCTATAAATATGAAATTTGAGAACTCTAGGACTAAATACATTCACAGGTGAATTTTATCCAATGTTTCTTTTTTATTTATTTTAATTAGTTACACATGACAGTACAATGATCTTGACATATCATATATTTGAATCAGATGGGGTATAATTTCTCATTTTTCTGAGTGTACAGGTTGCAGAATCACATTGTTCATGCAGTCACATATATACATACAGCAATAATAATGTCTATTTTATTCTGCTGTCCTTCCTTTCCCCCTTCCCCTCCTCTCCCCTCCCCTCCCGTCACTTCTCTCTACCCAATCTAATGTGACACACTTTTTTTTCCCCTCACATCGTCATATATGTATTCTGAATAATGATGAGGGTCTTCTTCCATCTTCTGTGCAATTCCTCTTCTCCCTCCCTTTCCCTCCCACCTCTCTTCGCTATTTAGTTTATCCAATATTTTAATAAGAAATATTGATTCTACATATCTGTCTCTATAATAGAGATGAGGAAAGAATACTCACCACTTTTTTTTATGATGTCAGACTTACCCTAATTTCAAAATCAGGCAAAAGTAAGAAAATATAAAACTATAGCTCACGAACATATACACAAAAATCCTTTACAAAATATTATTTAGTGAATCGAATTCAACAAACTATTTTAAAAACGGATTAAAAAGTGTAATTAAGTGGGGTTCAGCACAGAAAAACAAAGCTGGTTTATCAATTAATGTTAAATTATGTGTTATGGAGTGAATTGTATACCCCCCAAATTTTTATATTGAGGATCTAATGTGAATGTATTTGGAAATAAGAACGTAAGTGAATATTAAGATTAAATGAGATCGTAAGCTACAATCTTAGTCCAGTGCTCTTATGACAAATGGAGAAGATACTGGGGTTACACATAGCAAAGGCCACTTGAGGATACAGAAAGAAGACAGCTATCTGCTAAGCCAGGGAGAGATCTCAGGAGAAGCCATGCCGGTTGACACCTGGTATTGGTCTTCCAACCACTAGGACTGTAAGATAATAAATTTATGTTTTTCAATAGTCTTTTTTCTGTTTTGCTGTAACTATTCTAGCAAAATAATGCATCATGTTAGCAGAATAAATTAAACATCAACAGCAAAAAAAAGAATGAATGATCATTTCAGTATAGACTGCAAAAAGATGCACAAAATTTCCCATTATTCATGACAACAATATAAATTCCTACAAAGATAAGAAAGAAAGGGAACTTCTTTCTCCTAGTCAGGATCATCTATTGAATCTTAGAGCTTATACTACATTTAATAGTAATATACCAAATATTTCCCTTCAAGCTAAAGATGTTATCTTATTACTTCTAATCAAAATTACATTGGGAATTCTTGCTAATGAAATAAGCCAAGGTAAAAATACAGACAATATAGATATAAATTTGAGTCTAAAATTTTTTATTTTTTTATTGGTTGCTCAAGACAATACAATGATCTGGATATATCATACATTTGATTCAAATGGGGTATGAATTCTTATTTTTCCACATGTACAGATTGTAGGATCACGTTGGTTATACAGTCACATTTATACATACGGCAATACTAGTGTCTGTTGTATTCTGCTGCCCTTCCTATCCCCCTCCTCCTTCCCTTCCCCTTCATAATCAAAACAATTCTGACAAAAAAAATATATCTGGATGGTTCACATTTTCTGAGACTTTTTATATAGCTGAAGCATAATATTACAGTCTGCGTGAAAAATGTAGATATGGACATCAGTGTAGGAGAATACACAGTCCAGAAATAGATTCACAAAAACATAGGCAATTAATTTTAACAAAGATGCAAAGAACATTTGAAGGACAAAGGACAGAATTTTCAACAAATGATGTGGAACAACTAACTTCATATGCACAGTAACTAACTTGAACATGTCTCACATTTTATATTAATGATATTCAAACTAAATCATGATCCTCAATGTGAAATGTAAACCTATACAACTTCAGAAAAATGTAGGAGAAAACATGTATGACCTTGGATTTCAGGATTCAAATACATAACAGAAAACTCATGATCCTTAAAAGAATTATGGATCAGTTTTATTATATTTAAACTTTTGCTTTGCAAAATAATCTATTAAGAGAATGAAATTACAAATTTTAGATGAGGAGAAAAGTATTTGTCAATCATATATAAAGGGTTCACATAAAAATTAAGAATATTTTTAACTCAGCAATGAGAAAGCAAATCATAATCGTTCCTTAAGGAAAAGCAAATTAAAGCCACAATGTTAAACACAAAAAACATTAGAATGACTAAAATATAGGAAAAAAAAACCTGTTACTATGAAATGTTAAAAAGAATGCAATAGAAAACAATAGGAATTCCTATTTATTGGTAATAGGAATGCAAAATAACAAAGGCACTTTAGAAAACAGATTTAAAGTCTCTTATAATTTTAAACATACAGTTAAAAAAAACAGTGATTCCAGTACTGGACATTCATTAAGTAAATCAAAATTTTCTGTTAATAAAAGACCTACTTGTGAAAGTTTATAGAGACTTTATTGATATTGACCAAAGACTGAGATTTGAAAGATGGCCCTTCAACAGTTGAACGAGTAAATAACAGTATAGTCATGAAATGTATCACTCTTCAGACCTGAGAAAGTGGTCTAATAGTTCAGATTAATTTACAATGTATTTTTTTTTACTTGAAAAAAGCCAAACTAAAAAGGCTGTATATCCTATGATTCCATTAGAATGGAATTCTGAGAAAGGTGAAACAGTGGGTTAGAAGACTAATCAATCATTGTAGAGGTTACCAAGCACATCATTAGTAGAGGAGCCCCATAAGAAAATTTTTTTGATAATAGAACTATTCAATATGATACTTCAGTTTTGCATAAATGATTGTAAGCATTTTCAAAATCAAGAGAACTGTAATACCCATGGAATAAGTGTTATGCAAATTATAAGAAAATCAAAAAAGGACATCCATCCAACTATGAAATTTAAACAGTAACATAAACTAGTTCTGTAACAAATATATCCACAATTCGAATGAAATCTGATTAAAGTATATAATTTAGCACTCTTTGGAGAGGAGAATCTGACCTAAGTAACTCAAAAATAGCATTTTGACCAGACAACTAAGGCTAAAGACAAAAGAACAATAAACAAACAAAACTCAAATCAACTATATAATAACACTGTAGTTGGTAAACTTGTTACTCACAGGGCTTTACTTAGCAATTCTGAAATTAATTTGCATGTATGCAAACAGTTAATTGCTAGTGTTAGAAACTTTATCATTGTCAGAGAAAAAAGGTTACTTTTAAATACATAAATAAGCAAAGAGGAAGATGTAAACAAACCCAATGATGATGGATTAAAGTAGAATATGCTGGTTTGAAATCATGTATATTTTAATATGCATGCAGATAAATACAGAAATATGAATAAGTGTGTGATATATATTAGCTTGCATACATGTATTTACTATCTCTGTCCATAGAGAAGGACTTGAAAGAGTGACTCCACAAGTAAAAGAAGTACTATTAGTCCCAAGATCTTAGATTCTAAATTCCAATCTCCAATTAATGAATCTTATGACTGATACTAAGTCTGTGTTTGAGAAAATACAAGACAAGCCTAGAAACTGCAGTACTAAGAATAAGGGAGTACTCGAAAAATGAGTCTCCGTATATGTTAAGAACAACTTCCAATCATCCAGCACAAAACAACTCCTAATCTCCGAAGATGGAAAATTTTAATAGTAAAATAAATCATTATAATGTTGTATTATAGACTGTCCCAAAATCTCAATGACTTGACTTAATTTTTCCACTTTATGACGGTGCAAAAGTGACAGGCATTTAGTAAAAATCTTACTTTGAATTTTGAATTTTGAACATTTTTGGAGCTACTAGAATGGTTAGGATACTCTCTTGAAATGATGGGCAGTGGCAGCAACTGTAGTCATGAGAATAAACCACCAATACTCTTCAGTGTACTATGTTGCTAAGCTATGATGTTCAGTTAGGTGTATGAATGTATTTTCACCTTAAAATGAGTTTATATCTTCCACATTGTAGATTGAGAATCATCAATATTATTCAAAGAATAAAATACATATCCACCAATGTACACTGATGAAAACAAATGATTCATGAAAAAATGTGAAGGTAAATAAACAAATTTTCTCTTTAGTGAATTCCAAATAAGAAAGAAGGGAAATAGGTTACCATTTGGACACCAATTCATTGCTGCTGACAGAATCTAAGGAAAAATGCCATGACCAGCAGGTCAATATTATGGAGAAAAATAATTTCATTACCTCAAAGTATTTCTAACATATAAATTCTTAATTGCTCATATTTTGTAACAGATGACAATAAAGAATTTGATGTATCTCTGTCTCCAAGAAGGAATCCCCCTCTCTTGAATAAAGTATAAAATGAATGACTTAATTCTAAAATAGATAGGGAAAGGGATAATTAATTATTTGATAGTGGAGAATCCTGGCAGAAAACACCTAAGTTATACGGTCAAGGTGCAACTGATCACCTTGACCAAGTATGTTGACATCCTATACTCCCATGTGATGCAATAAGAAGAAAATTCATAGTAATCCCCTTCAAAATCCCAAAATGACAATCAGAAAGAATCAAACAGACCCAAACTAAGGGACAGTCCTAAAAAAAATGCTATCAGTAATTTCCAAAAATGTCAATTTATGAAAGATAAGTTGTTATGATTTAGATTAAGCATCTCCCTGAAGCCCATGTGTGAAACAATGCAAGACAGTTTAAAGGTGAAATGATTGGATTATGAGAGTCTTACCTCATCACTGGATTAATCCCCTGCTGGGAATTAACTAGGTGTTAACTGTAGGCAGGTAGAGGGTGGCTGGAGGAGGTGGGTTTGGGGGGCATGCCTTTGGGGTTTATATTTTGTCCTTGCTGAACACAGCTCTCTCTCTTTCTGGTTCCTGGTGCCATGTCACCAGCTACTTTCCTCTGCCACTTACTTCTGCCATGGTGTTCCACCTCACTTCAAGTCTGGGAGAATGAAAGTGACAGTCCATAAATGGAGATCTCTGAAACAGTGAGTCCCAAAGTAAATTTCTCATCTTCTAATTGTCCTTGTCAGATCTGTTCATCATGGCAGTGAAAAGGCTAAAACACAAATAAAACCGGAAATTTTTACAGATACAAAGAAAAATTAGGAGAAATGAGGACTAAATGCACTGTGGTATTCTGGATTACATACTAACACATAAAGGGGTCATTAGTGGAAAAAAATATTGAAACCTGAATAAAATATAGAATTAATAAATAGTATTTGTAATATCAAATATATTATTAGGATATTTGGTTACAAATATTATGATATAAATGCAATAATATAATATTATTTCCTAGTTTTGATAAATGTATCATAGTTATATAAAATGGATGCTGTGGAAAGATGGAACTCTTTATATAATCTTTATAAATCCTTAAAGTTATTTCAAAGATAAAGGTTTAAAAATAACTTATTGAGCCTTTTCTCTTTATAGTTTCTACATATGGTCTAGGACTGACTTGTACTCTTGATATTAGTCATTTCATACAATCTAAATTGGTGTATCTGTTAAGATATATTTGTCTATGAATTTTTCTTCTCTATCACATACCACTGATAGTATGCAATGACCAAGAGTGCAATTTTAGAGAGTAATTATGTCAATTGCTAGTTCTGTATTCTCTCTGTGCACATTATTTGCCTAGATTTCCAAAACTCCTAGCACTGGTTTATATCTGTTAGTGCTATATGTGGAGAGCAACTTTGACTTACTCTTATATAGTAGGAATTTCTTGCATATAAATGCCATTTTTTTTGTTTTAATTTGAAAATAGTAGTTTGTAATTTCTTGGTAAAAATAAAAATAATTCCATTAGCTTACTGGAGGGATTATTGTACTTATTCAGAAACACCTGGCCATCTGTGATGATTTCAGCCATTTTTTTTTAAGTTTTATAAAATACATTGTACTCTGAATTGAATCAAACTAGTCATTCTTCTTAGTAATTACTTTTACAAGTACACTAAACTTTCAGATTCTCCTAACACAAAGAGATTAACATCATGTAGGTTTTGTGATGTTTCTGTAAACTGTGAATAAACTTTAATTTTGAGTTCGACTAGTACATCACTCCTTTTCACTTCTTCAGTGAAACACATAAAAGCCATAGATACATCATTATTAATTAGTTTTTTTTAGATTTATATTGCTGCATAAATTGTGAACACTTGAAGGGCTTAAAACCACAAACAATTATTTGATTGTGTTCATGGATTAGGAATCTAGACACAATTTTGTTGCATCTTTTGTTCAGGATGCCACAAGTTTTAATTAAAGTATTAAGAATGCCAGTGTTAGTTTTTCATCATTGAAAATACCTGACCAAAATACCTGACAAAAAAAAACACTTAGAGGAATAAAAGTTTATTTTGGACTTATGATTTCAGAAGCTCAGACTGTGCTTAGCTGACTCTACTACTTGTGGGCCCAGGGCAAGGTATAATAACATTGCAGAAAGGTATGGCAAAAAGCTGCTTAGTTAAGGCAATGGGAAGCAGAAAGATAGGAAGGGGACATAGAAAGAGATAGATAACCCAGTTTATGACACCACTGACCTAACTCCTCCAGCCACACACCATCTGCCTATAGTTATCATCCAGTAGTTCATTCAAATTATTAATCCATCAAATGTATTAATCCATTGGTAAGGTTTTACAACTCTCACAATCTAATCATTTCCTTTCTAAGAATTCCTTCATTGACAAATGCATGTTCTTATCAGGGACATTGAAGATCCAAACCATAACCTTCCATTTCTAGCTCTGAAGAGCTCATGTCTATCTTTCAGTGCAAAATGCATTTAATCCTTCTCCAAGAGTCCGCAGAGTCTTAACAGTTCCAGCAATGCTCCGAAAGTTCAAGTCCAATGTCTCCTCTGAGAGTCAAGGCAAACTCTGGCCTGTGAGCCCCTGTAAAAACCAAAAGTAGTTTACATGTATCCAATATACAAAAGCATAACCATCCCTGTTCCAAAAGGGAAGGCATAGAAAGAAGGAATGGAACTGAAACAAGAACAAAAATTAGTAAGGCAATCATGTCAGATAGTTTCACATCCAGCATCTCAGAAGATATGAGCACCAAAGCCTTGGGAAAGCCTGCCCCTGTGACCTTACTGGTTACAGTCCCCATGGCCTCTCTCTTGGCCTAGCATTCCTACCACCTTTGCTACAGCTCGGGCTTTATTCTCACAGCTTCATCAATTGCCCTTTCAGGGGTTGCCTGGAGGGATTCTGACCCTGCAGAATCCTGGCCACTTTTCCTGACCTCTCAGGCCTTCCTTAGAAATCTCTGTGGAAGTGTTCATGACCTCCCTACTCCAGCATCCTACATTTCTACAGAACTACCACCATGTGGACAATGCCAAGGTCTCCTATTAGCTCAAGAAATATATGGATTCCTTTGGGCCACAACTGCAGCACCCATTGCCTATGCAGCTGAGCAGGGTGAAATGAATCCTGTGGAAACATCTTCCTAGGAACCCCTGTGTGAGTAGGGTGCCTCCAAACTCTTTTTGAGTTTTCACAGTTTAGCCCCTTGAGCCTTCCATAGGTGTGGTCATAGTGATTCCTCAGATGCCCTCAAGGCAGATTCCCTATGACCCCTGAGCAAAGTACTTGGGTTCTGTTTACTAGCAGTAATATTTTCAGCAACCACAGCTTCCATGGTTTCAATTATACAGGTGCTTTTCTGACCAAACTTAAATCGTTTTTAAATCATTCTGCTATGTTATCTGCCACTGATTCTCACAATAAACCTGGCTAAAACCCATCGGCAATACCTTTGCCACTGACTGAAATTGTTCTGCCTTTAAATTTTCTCCACAAGATTAATTAGTCCATCACCTTTAAATCAGACTCACAGAAAGACTCAAGGCATAGACAAAATATAGACAAGTTCTTTTTCTACCCCCCTTAGGATATAACCCAAATGGCCTCTCATTTCCCAAAGAGTCCTTATTTCTATCTGGAACCTCATGAGCATGGTCAGCATTCTTATGGACATTCTGGTCTTCTGAGCTCCCAACAAAATTGACCATTAAGTACTGCTTATAACCTTACAAGGATTCTCCAGCCTGCATTTCCAGATTTTTCCAAACTCCTCCACAAACTAGTACCAATTGCTTCTGAATGTTGTGGTCAGGTTACTCACAGCAACAACTCCACTTCTCAGTACCAATTTTATGTTAATGTTTTTGTCAGTGTGGCCAAAATACCTGAAAAAGAACATGTTATAGGAATAAAAGTTTATTTATGGCTTAAAATTCTGAATGTTCAGTCTTGACGTAATGCCTTCACTCATATTACTTGCCTAAAGTTCCATGCAATAGTCCATTCGTATTATTAATCCAGTGAGTTGATCAGTCCACTAATGGATTCTCATTCCCTAATCATTTTACTTCTGAACATTCCTGCACTGCCTAACACACAAGCTTTTTAGAGAATATTAAAGAGCTAAACCATTACAGCTGCATCCTCATCTGGAATCTAGATTGGGAATAATCTGTTTCCAAGCTCACTTGGGTACCTAAAGAATTTGTTTTCTTTTATTGCATGAAGGATGGCTCTAGATTTTTGCAGGCTAGAAACTGCTCTCAGTTCCCAGAGGCTCTCCACAGTGCCTTGCTACATGTGTTTCTTCAACTTTGTCATTACTTTTAAGAAGTTTGCAGAGAAACTAATTATTTGCATTCTATCCAGGTAAAGTATTATATAAAGATCACATAATCATGGGTACAATATCCTGTCACTTTTTCCATATTCAATTGTTTAAATCCAAGTCATAGGTTCCATTCATACTCAAGGGAATGTGATTACATAAAGGCTCATCAGTAGGTATGGATCACAAGGAATCACAACAGAGTCTCTGGCCATATCTAATACATAAATCTATCAAAGCACAGATCATAAGAAATTATGTTTGTTGAGAGTTTTCATATTCAGGAAACAATGCTAGCTTAAAAATTTCTTTAAAAAACATTTGTGGGCTTTATGATTACTAATAAAATAATTGTATGTGGAATTAAAATTAAATTTACATATCTTATGTATTCACACAAATTATTTTTTCTCTGAAACCAGCAAAATTTCTATCAGTCACTTAATAGATCACCTGGGAAGTCCAGTGTTCACCACACTGTTCTTTAAGAAACAGCCCCTGGAGCATAGATAGATCTCTATTTAGATAATTGTCCCTGTTATTTCTTCAAAATAAAGATGTAGATTTGGAACCATTTATTTAATGGTAAAATCGTTTTTATTTTTTCTCTTTAATAGAGTCCTTTTGGAGTAATATTATACTGAATGCAAAAAATCTGGTAAAATTGTTGCAGTATCCAACATCTTACTCTTTTCTGGTAAAATATTTTATGTTCAAGGGTGAGTACATATCATTGTTTGATTCATTACTATGCCAGAGCTTCAGCCAAGTTGTGAAAATGTACAGGAGCAAGTGAGACAAGAAACCAGATTTTCTGACTATTTAAAGCAGACAGTATTAAAGTGTAACATGGCAACTGTTCATGTAAAAGATGGATAAGAATGATCCCAAAAAAGGAGATAAAGTTAATCACTTATTTTTGAAGAACTTTTGGGGTAGATTTGCTTAGCTCAATTGCTAGAAGCAAATACCATCCTCAGCTCCATAAGGAAAATGAATATATTGTACTTGTAGTTCTTTTGCTAAAGACATGTTGCTTTCTGTGCTTTCTGTGCTCACTGGCCCATTTCAAATATAGACATTCAGTCTGCTAGAGCACAGGCTATTGTCCTTAAGTTATTTCTTTTCCCCAGCCTACAAAGCCCAAGTATGCCATTAAACTGCGTAGAGAAATAGATACAAAAAGGTATTAAAAATATAAATGGAGTACTTCAAATATGGTACTATAATAAGAAAATGATGTCTCTTTTTATATGCCTCGATGAAACACAAAAGTAGGTGATTACAGTCAAAGATTTATGCAATATTATAGTATTTTTTTATTATATTAGGTTTTAAGGTATAGTTTTCCATCTTCCTTGAACTAACTACTACTTCAGGTGGTAGAATTAACACATAATATACTGTTTAATTTCTATAGCTAAACTTTTAAATGGTATAAATGTACATGCCTCTGAAGCACATGTTTGCTTTATTTATAATATATCCACAGCATTATCAAGATACTGGTAATGTCTCTAGATATGCTTAAGTCATTTCATATAAAGACTACTATTGCATTCACTTTGTTCAGATTTGATAGCTAGTTACAATAAACCTCATCTAACTGTGGCAGAAAGAAATAAAATTAAATATTATTGCCATATAATGATTTTATAGTTAAATAAATTTTACAAAGGTATGGGTCTTTCATTGTTTGCTTTCCCTTTAACAATGTTTCCCTGTGATTAAGTCAGAGATCAGATAACCTTATGCAGTATATACCCAATAGCAACATAAAATTCAACATCTGCTGTAATATTCTATAGACTTATCCCACTTTACATATAAAATGAATACAAAATAGATAAACCAAATACAAAATGTAAACCGTGACCATTTATCACTTGCAAATATTAATGGAAAGAACAAAATAAATAGAACAAACCTTGTGATGTCAATAAAGAATAGATAAATCTACAATTTTACATTTTCTGTTTAGATTTAAGTGCTGTTGTTAAAGCACAGATGTTCTAAATGGATTTATAATCATTTAAATTAATATACATTTCTACTGCTGGCTGGATTTCATATTCATTCATTTCTATTTTCTGAAAATTCCTGCATTATGTTTTTCAAACAAAATGCTTATGTTATGGGGGATAAACTGGTTGTAGTCTATTAATAGATTTAAAAGCTACCAATTAGGCACTGCAACTTGCCTTTCTAGTCATGTTAGATATTTTTATTGTCATTAAGATTTCTATTAAATGTTGGTTATGACATGGTTTAGTGATGAAAGCAACTGTAAAGAGTTTGAGAGTTATGTAGCGTAAATGCTCTAGTTGAAGTAAAATTGGGTTGAAAATTTAACTTGTTTTATAAAGTTTATTGATCCATATACAGGTAATGTCACAGCCTTTAGACAGAAAATGTCTTCCAAAAGTTTTACTTGGCTTAGATCTTTTGAATGTGGACAAAAGTAAGATCTGTGTTACATAGACAAGAACCAAACTAGAAAAAAATCAATTTGTTCTACTTTCAGAACATATTTAGTCAAAAATCACATAAAGAATTGCCAAGTTGAAACTTACAAATTTAAAACTCTTATATCCTCCACAACCTTGGCAAATTAGACTAAGATGAGTAAAATATTCCTTTACATTGCATGCTTTTTATCCATTTTTATAGCTTTTTACTCCCTCTCATCATTGTATACAATAATTATTTTGCAGTTTTGACAACATCATTTGGCTTTATTAGAAATTATGTTTAATTTCCTACTCAAGAATGGTATTTGTAATATCTGTTTGTGTGTGTCCTACATTTTTTTTCTAGGCTTGGCTTATCCCTATAGGGATATCAGACATTAATCATACTTACCATTCTTAGCAACATGATTCTCAACCCTTTAGGAACAAAGATAAATGAGTATATGTTGTAATATTTTATCAGCAGATACAAGTTACGGAATTTTTAAAAATGGAATATTTTCTAGTTCTCAAAAATCATAGATTTCAAATAAACAAATCCTCCATTTCAAGGATTTCTGTAAAAAGGTTGACATCTATTTTTCTTGTGCACTTTGCCATTTACTTGAGTGGAGGCATTTGGTAGAGATACCGTTTAGTGCTGGGAATTTTACTAGGTGTTATGGATATAGTTGAGAGATGATCATTTGTTCCACCAAAAAGCATACTGCCCAATAGAAGAGACAGAAAAATTCAAAATATTTTAAATGCTATGACTGAGATAGTCACAGTTCATAAGGAGCAAACAGGAATTCAAACTGAGATGGAGACATGACAGCAGAGCCAGAGAAAGCCACCTGGATGAGGCAATACCTGAGACTTCTGGCATGGTCAAAAAAAATGATGCACTGAGTTTCAACTGCAATCTTCTACCTCCATAACAACTTCAAAAAATATACAGTGAGTTTATTAAAACAGATATGGTCATAAAATTGGATAAAATCTGCTGTGGAAGTTTAGGAAGCTCAAGAAGGAATTACATCAGATACCCAACCTGACTTGAGAAAGGGCTCAAAACAACAAATAACTGGTTGATGTTGAGAACTTTAACCACCTCTTTTTGTATCCCTGCTATTGTCTTGAATGATTCATGACCTCTGAGTACCATTTGGAGAAGTTCTCCTGTGGATTAAAGACATTTTTGCCATAGGTATGATCATTCAGCTCAGTTTTCCAGAGTGGAGCTCTATAAATGGTAGTGGCATTATGCTAAATAACTATAAAAAAGATCACATTATAAAACAGAAGCATTTGAAAGGTAATCCAAGTCCCTAATACCATAGGTGTTTGCCCTTCCTCCTAAAGGGTTAAGGTAGTAACAGCAAATTGAAGTAAGAAAGTAGGTGCATGAGGAGGTTGAAAAGAATGGTCATATGTTTGGAACAGGTGCAGACCAGTTGGCTAGTGCTTGCTCATTATTCATCACCCAAACTATGTAATTCCAGCAGCTCTGACATAAGTTGATGCTCCCTGTCTGAACAGAGTTTGTGAAATAAAAAAACAAAGAATAAATTACCTGTGCAGTATTATGCTGAACTTGCTCTAACCAGTATAGCTTTATGCTGTGAACCAATTTGGTACATTTTCTGATCTTTCTCTTCTTTTCATTTTTAAGTGGGAGAATATATTTTGCAATTCAATGCTGTCATTCAGCATAAAATCATCATATAAAATGACAAGGCAGGGATATGTTGTATTCTAGGATGCTAAGGAACACAAACAAAATGTTCTATGAAAGTCAAAGTTAAATAGTGGGAACTTTGCCTACAGGAGACTATATTCATTCTTGTACTACACTAACTAGATAAGAAAGAGGACTTGAAAGACAGATTAGTGCAGGTCATCAGACTCACACTAAAGGCATGCCTGCATATTTGCAAATCATGACAGATCTACACATAAAAAAAAACCTGGAGTTCATAGTTGAACCTGAATGGGAGGAGGTAGCAGATATAAATAGATAATGGGGAATGATCAAGAGATGACATACAAATACTAGCTCTATAAATATGTCTTCAAATTTGAAGTAAAGAAAATAAATTGCATTTCATGGAAGAAAAATGCTGTAGGGAAGAGATAAAAAAGTATATATATATATATATATATATATATATATATATTACCAGGAATCTCAGTCAGAAGACATAGTTCTAAAAACTATAAAAACAATATCTCTGCTCTTGTTCTTTTGGTTTTTTTGTATTGGGGATTGAACCCAGTGGTGGCCCCACCGAGCCACATCCCCAAAACTTTTATTAGTTTATTTTTTCTTATTATATTTTGGTACCGGGATTGAACCCGGGGGCACTTAACCACTGAGCTACATCCTCAATCCTTTTTTGTATTTTATTTAGAGACAGGGTCTCACTGAGTTGCTTAGGGCCTTGCTAAGTTACTGAGGCTGTCTTTGATCTTGCAGTCCTCCTGCTTCAGCCTCCCAAGCCACTGAAATTACAGGTGTGTGCCATTGTGCCTGGTTAAATCTTTTATTTTCAAGATGAATGTTTTAAGACTACAGTTTACTTTACTGGGGTCTTAAAAATCTTAGAAACAATAGCTTCTACAAAAAGATGTAGGTAGTTTTGGAGATGAAATCATTAAGACAAAGATGCAAAGTATATCACAGTAAAGCAGAAAAAAATTAAGATGCCCAAAATGCAATGGCAATTTTTTTTTCTGTTTATATTGGTTCATTATAATTATACACAATAATGTTATATGCAACATGCATATAACAGTTTGATAGTATCATTCCTAATACCTTCTCTGTCCTTACCCTTCTTCTTCCTACTGATTCCCTTTCTCCACTTCTATTTTTTTTAATTGGTGCATTATAATTATACATTAAAATGAGATTCATTGCAGTGTATTTGTATATGCAAATAGCATAATTTGCTCAGTTTCCAGTATATCTCCATTTATTCCTCTCCTTTCTTCTCCTAACCCCCTTATTATTTCTCCTTTCTATTTTCCAGAGATTTCTTTTTTATTCATTTTTCTCTCTAGCTTCCACATACGAAGCTTTGCCTTTTCACTTAACATGATGTTCTCCAGTTCCATCCATTTACCAGCAAGTGACATAATTTCATTCCTCTTTATGGCTGAGTAAAACTTAATTGTGAATATATACTGTATTTTCTTTGTTCAATTATCTATTGCATAATATAGTTATTGTGAACTTTTCTTACAAATATTGGTAAGTATGCATACCTACTATATACTAATTTTACTTCTTCTGTATAAATAACGAGCAATAGCAAAATTTAACGTAATATATAATACGTAATCTGTAATTTAATGTGTTATGAATTTTGAATATTAGAGGCAGAACAATATTAAAGAGAATATCGTATTACTGATGATCAGGAAACTGAAGAATCACATCAAAATTACAAATGAAGGAAAAAAAAACAAAGAAGAGACTAAAAGCATAAGAAAGAAGGCAATAAATAAAGATAGAAAATGTAAAGTCCTAAGGATTGGTTTCACAATAAGAAAAGAGAAATAAGAAATGAAAATCCACTATCTAAAATTCAATAAAGGTGATAAAAAATGGAAAAGGAGGAGGAAGATGGTAGTTACAAAAAAAAAAATGATGTTTCTCTTATTTAGTATCTGCTAATACAGGTCCTACTTACAGGTGAAATTATGTAATACTCAGAAAATTTAGAACTTATATATGCTCTCTGAAAGTACTATATCAATAGTCTAACACTCCACATAATGTTATTTTAAAAAGTATATTCATGATTTTAAAATCTTAAAATTATGAAGAGAGACAGAGAAGAGTATATCAAAATTGTCTATTTCATATAAATATGGGCCAGAAAGTATTATTTTGTTTTTTATTTTGATATCTGCAGAAATTTGTGAAATGGGCACATTAAATTTTAAAACTTGAAACAATCACTAGCTGAATTAAAAACTGGATTTCTATCTTCAAAATCACCATGGAAGTAATCTGATTCACTTTTAGATTCTGAAGGAAGTGACACGCAAATACATGAAAAAGTAAAAATCTGAATAATTATTTCAAATTAAGGAATGGAAGAAATTTTTAGATAAAAATAGGTGAGATCTTACTGAAGAACTACAAAGAATTTCCTGTCATCTCCCCCCCTTATTGAAAAGAAGAGAATGACATGGAGAGCAAAAAATGACAAGGACAAAATATCATTACCAAAGTCAAGCTTGAGGAGACTAGATTCTGAGGCAGCAGATAAAAATGTAAACACTGCATGCTCCAGGAATGGATGACTGCATCAAGGAAAGCCCCAAGGAAGTCTTCCTCCTGGGAGTTAGCAAGCACAAACAACAGTTTACCCTAGGGCAGGACAGGAAAGCACTTTTTCCTAGACCAGAAAACAGAAGAAAAATAAAGAAAACAAAACAAAAAAATACATGTATTGTTATACACAAATAGGTATTTGGAAATAGATGGATAGATAGATAGGCTTGGATGTATAATGCTTTATTTATCTTATTATTTCACATTGTGTTTTATTAAAAAAAAAAAAAAAAAAAAAAAAAAACTTCCCGAAAATTTTAAACAAACAACAAAATACCAGTGAGATAAAGGAAACTTTATGACAAAAATCTTCCTCTAACATCCCCTACAAGTATATTTGTACATTAGAGGAAGTTTCACACACAAGATTGTAAATGGAAGCCCTGAGCATAATAGCAAACATCTGGAAACTATCTAAATGTCCATCAAGGGGAGACTAATTATATAAGTGATGGTGCTTCAAGACAACCATATAGTGTACACTATCGGGTTTAAATGAGTTAGACCTCACTGTGCTAGAAGATGTGTAATTAACTAAATGTAGTTAAGTAAAAAAAAAATGAATACGCAGATTAATGCCAGTGACATTCCTACATGTTCATACAGACCATAGGTAGGCATATCTATGCATGAAATATTTTTGTAATGAAGATCAGTGAACTATTAACATGATTTTATGTTGGCACTATACAACAGAAAGACTGAGATAATTTTTTTCATTGAATTATTTTTATATTGGTTGAATTTCATGTGTAACATTTATTTTAATGCATCTTATACTAGAAATCTCCCTGACAATGAAAGAGTTGACCATACATGAAAGGATTATGAACATATTAAAACTGCCCAAATATTTTCAATTAAAATATCTGTCATCATGTGCTAGTATCATACTTCATTATTTTGATAAAAATTAAATGTAAGGATTGTCCGATTTTAGAAGACAGACCAGACTAAAGATGTGAGATGATTTGTTTTCTACTCTAATACTCTTGGTCAAAAAACACAATTTTGTCCTTCCTGAGAGAACTTCTATGGAGCTCAGGCTCTACAAAAACAATTGGCCAAATGAAAGTCATTAGCCAGTTGGAACTTGACTGTGCAGGCATTTGGGTGTTGAGTTGGAGAATAGTGGCCAAAACATAACAGATGAGGTTAAAGAATTGGCCCCAGATCTCCAGATACTAGAGAACCATTGGGATACAACACACAACAGGAGCCATACAATGTTAAAATGTGACCTTGAATGGAGTGAGGGAAGAGAAGCTAAATCGTTTTTTACTGATTTGATTTTTACTAAAATAAAACAGGATTTTGAGGAGTAGATTCATGTAGAACTTGGCTATATGGCTCAGATGCATCTTAAGGCAGGTTTTGCCTCCAAAAACGTAAAAACATTTAAGCATTAGTTCTTGGTGTCTGCCAGAAAGTATCTTCAACTCTTTTTTGACAGACTGTTGGCTGGCACCCCAAGTCTATAAGCTTTTTTTTTTCTCCATAATAATTTTTTTTTGTGAAGCATGTGGCCCCAACTATTTGCCTAACAATTCTTAGTTTTTCTCGTGAATGAGTTTGGAACAAGGACTAGACTCTTACCAGTGAAATGAATGAAGTAATAATATGTACAATGACACCTTGGATGCTTAAAGAAAAATGACTTGCTCTAATCTCCATTTTTCTCCTATCCTGGTCTGGAGCACAGATGGTATCGAAGTAGTTTCAACTGTGCTGATGTGAAAAATTCCCTAGGAGATTCCCCGGCAAAAATGTGTAAGATACCCAGGACCTTGACTTCCTTCTGGAACAAAATTTTTAGAATGAGGAATTAACTCATATTGCATTGCAACTCTTGTGCTCGTGGGTTACTTGTAAAGCAGTTCACGCATTATCCTACGTAATAAATCTTTATTCTAAACAGAAGACTGAAACTCTGATACAGTGGACTAAAGTCAGAAGCAGAGTCAGTAATTGCTTCTAGTAATTCTGATTACCTTTGCCCATATTCCTTCTCAATATTTTTTTTGAGCTGTATTTTAACTTGAATATTTTCCTCTTTCTGATGGAATTAGAATAACTACTTGTCTCGGGGTTAATTTTAATTTTTCTACACTAGTGGCACTCTGAAAAAGGACTTTCTAAGAAAATGTATAAAATTGTTCATTGTCTGAATTATACAGAGCATTCAGTGGGAAAAATAGCCTTTGAAAGAAAGCCTTAAATGCATCCATATTTGAAACTAGACACTTATTATGTTTTGTTAAAGTACAGGTGCATTCATGTCATCAGAGCTATAAAAGGTGAATTAAAATAATGGGTGGAAGTACCCCACACAGTATTGAGCATTAGGGAGTCTCCATAATATAATTATTCCCTTTCTTATCTAGATATTCTCCAATCTGTAGTCCGAATTTTTAATCTAATTATTTCCTTTAAAACAACATCAGTGGGGCATTGTGATTCACGCTTGTAATCCCAGTGCCTTGGGAGGTTGAGGCAGGAGGATCCCAAGTTCAAGGCCAACCTCAGCAAAAGTGAGGCACTAAGCGACTCACTGAGACCCTGTCTTTAAATAAAATACAAAATAGTTCTGGGGAAGTGGCTCAGTGGTCAAGTGCCCCTGAGCCCAATCCCTGGTAACAAACAAAAAACAAAAACAAAAACAAAACAAAACCAACATCAACTAAAATCATCATAGCTAATATTTTTCCTAATGGGAGAAATGAAGAAAAAATATATAAGGCAACGGATACTGTTGATAAAAACTTTGCTTAAAATACAAACAACTCCTACGATGTGCTTAATGCCTGATCTGAATCAGAAAGTGAGGCAGTAGCTCTGAGTATTGCAGGAGGTGATAGCCAAGAAAACTAAGAATTATAGTAACTGCGATTGAGTTTGAATATATACTTCAGATATTTAGTTTGGAATTTACATAGTCAAAATTTATGCTCTCCTAACAAGTATTATCAATTTCTCACACTTGGATATTATAAAGGTCTTTATATTAGCTTATAATTCTTCAATAATATTTACAATTAAAATGTATGAATTATTATTGTAACAAGATAGCATATTAATGAGAATTCACATTAAATAAATATGATATGAATGGAAGTTGAATTCAAGTTATTGTTATCTATTTTATAGGACAAAGAACATTGGAAAATTCTAAGTAGAAGATAGATTAGGCATAACAACTCATTGTCTTGTAGATTTTACTTTTTTTGGTGGCCATCTTTCCCAAAAATTTCTTTAAGTAAACTATTCTAATCTGGAAATGTTATTCTACTCTTAATATACTAAATAAGTTTCCATAGGTGTGTGTTTTGGCCTAAAATTTCTAATAGTAAAAATTTCTCACTCCACTCTTATTCAGATGGCCTTTCAACCTAGCTGGTACTTCTCTACCACTGACCCTTCCTCAGACATATTTTTAGGATTAGTATTTGATACTTTTTAAAAATTCTCTTTTGATTTCTACACTTAAAGGAATTTTGAAACATTAAATATCAGAATGATATTCATTTGGCAGATACTATTAATGTTTTTGGAAGCCTTCTTATGAAGCTACTGAGACAGAGTCTAATGTCATAAGCCCGAAAAAGTTTGAAACCAAATTTTTAAATCAGACTCTGTGACTTCAAAGCACTCTGTGATATAGAATATCATGGACTTTGGAGAAAATTTTCACATGTTCAAACCAAGGGAATGATATCACCTTGAGAACTGTAACTAGAAAGCAATTATTCACTTTCCTATAACACTATCAATGGCATGAGAAATATATGGTAAGTGGATTTGGAGTTACAGGAATGAGGAATACTGACAAAGTCACAGGCATCGTGAGATTTTATCCACTTAAAGGAAATACAAAAAAAAAAGATTATTGAAAACAATAGGAAAATGATAAAATAGGAACATGACAAAAGTTAGAGGCAGTAGATTTCCCATATTAGGCCAGCTAAGCCTCTCTGAGACATGTAATCACTAAAATCCAGCCATGAAGTTATCCAAAGAGAGAACATTGCAAGCAAAAGATACAGCAAGAACAAATGATCTGAGATAAGAGAAAGACTGGAAGATTTGAGAAGCAATCAGGAGGCCTGTACAACTGGAGGGTCCTGTGTAAAAGTGGGACAATATAATGTGAGGTCTAAGAAAACTGGGGCCAAATTGCATAGAGCAGAAAAAGAGCTTAGATTTTCATGCTACACTCAATATGAAATCACTGGAAGGCTTTAAGCAAAGAATGATATATGTGTTAAAAAAAATCTAAGAATAGGTGAAAAGTGAATTTATTGGTGTCAGGAGAAACAGTGTGCAAGGAAAGATCAGTGAGGGTGAGGAGACTGCTATGTTAGTCCAGAAAAGAAAAGATAACAGATAGAACATAGACGGGGACAGGAAAAATTTCATGGATTTGGGGCTCCGTTGGTGAAATAGTGTCAACAAGATTTGCCAATAGATCAGATGTGGGGAATGAAGAATAGAGTGGTATGGTTTGACTGTTTTTGTTCACTTCATGCTGAAACTTAAACCCATGGTGGGGCCTGATGGGAAGTGTTTAGGTCATGAGAGGTTTGCCCTCGGGAATGAATTAACGATGCTGTAAAAATTGGTTTGTGGGAGTGGTCTCTCTCACTTTCTCCCTTCTAGAGGATACAGAGTTCAAGCACCATCTTGGAAGTAGACACTCGGCCTTCAGCTGACAACAAAACTGCCAGGCCCTTGATCTTGCACTTCCAACCTCCAGAACTGTGAGGAATTTCTTTATAACTTATGCAGTCGTGGTTATTCTCTTGTAGAAGCACAAACAGATGAAGAGAGAAAGGAAAGTAGGAAGATCCTTAGTAATATGCATTAAAGTCAAGTAAGATTGAATTCAAATCCAGGGTATGCTATGCGCTAGTTCTATGCCTTTGGTAAAGCAACTCAGTTTCCTTGGCAAATTGAGACCATAACCATCTTCAGATATGATGAGTGGATTGATTTAAAAAAGTAAAATTTAAAACCTGCTGGGTGCAGTGGCACATGGTTGTAATCCCAGCAACTCCAGAGGCTGAGACAGGAGAATAGCAAGTTAAAAGCCAGCCTCAGCAAAAGTGAGGTGCTAAGCAACTCAGTGAGTCCCTGTCTCTAAATAAAATACAAAATAGGGTTGGGGATATGGTTCAGTGGTCGAGTACCCCTGAGTTCAATGCCATATACCAAATAATAATAATAATAATAATAAACCAAATCCTCAGCATAATGCCAAATACATAGTAACTAGTCACTAAAGGTAGATATTAATGTTGATATTATTTTTACTAGATACTTAAAAGTACCCATTTTTGCTGAAATCATGATTATTTCAAATTTGTTAAATTGTTTCAAGTTTGTTAAAAACCAAAAGTTTAAAATCTGAAATGGAAAATGATACATCAAATAGTGATTGGTAGTTACTTACTACAATAATAATTATGGAAAGAACACAAAAACTAAAAATAAACAAGAAAAAGTACTTGCTTTTGAAGATCTTCAAAGGCTGGCCTGGGAAACATGCAGGTAAAAATAATCACCTTAACATGAGTTACATACAACATTGTAGGTACGCATGAACTACTGTAGCAGGTATTCTATGGGTAAAGAAGCATGTATTTTTAGAGGAAGGAGAGAAATGTTAAGAAAAAAAAAGATTATGAGGAAGAGGAATAGATTTTTCTGGGTAATACCATAGAAAAGGGAGTAAAAAGTAGGAAGTCACTCTAAATTCAAAGAGCATCATTAGCAAAGAGATGCTGGAGAAAAATGCTTGGTGAGTTTTCTGAATGGAGAATAGTCTAAGGTAATGAGGGGTGGGAAACATGGTGAGCAGGACCAGGCCCCTGACCTCATTTGTGTAGCTCCAGGGTAGCTGAGGCAAGAAAGGTAAAGGGCTTTAAAAGCCACTCTATGGAGTGAGATGTTATTTCTACAGCCAAGGCAGTAGCAAAGCTATCCAAGAGTTTTGAGAATGGTTAAATTTATGTTTGAAAAATATTATCCTTTTGGCTTTTGAAGCCTATGTCAGAGAAAAAGTGTCTAAAGCACAGAAATGAGTTTAGAAACTGTGTGTGTGTATGTGTGTGTGTGTGTGTGTGTGTATCTTAATGGAGGTAGAAGTAGTACACACTAGGTAATTATTATATTATTATACACATAGAGTTTTTATTATGCTTTATTTTTCCCCTTATAGTCAGTCAAGGTCAAAAAGCAAGTTAGGAACATAAATTCAACCCTGAGCTCTGGATTCTCAGTTTAATACTTTATGTGGCTAAATAATGTGAAAATGTGCCTGGATGCTGCCTGATAGAGGGAAGGTTCCATTTTATACGTAAAAATTACCTTTATATGCACAAAATAAATTATAAGGGCTATGCCACTTTAATCAATCTGTATTGCTAGAAATAGGCTCCATAGCTATTAAAAGACTTCTACTTCTCCAGACTTCCTCATGCCATGCAGCTTAGTCATGCTTACTTGAGCACATGGAGGCATGAATAAACTTTAAAAGAGAAAGAGGAATACGCCTTCACTGGTTTTGTAAACACAGCAGCCTATGTGTTTGCCCTAAAGGGAGAGATCTGCCACTCTGTAAGTTAAGCCTGAGTGAATCGCCAGGCTTCTAGACAGATACTTGAGGAAACACATTAACAAAGTTTTAAAAGAAACTCATTACCCTCCTTCCAGAGTACAGGAAGTATAGGGCAACTGGCTATTTGGGAGGAAAGGATGAAAGGTTCAAACAGAATGGTTGGGTGCTTTTTGTAATCACTGAAGTCTGTAGAGGTAGCATCATACAAAGACCTATTTTTAAAATGAGGAATCAAAATTAACATAGAGTCCCTGGTCCAAGGTCAATGAGTTATGTGAAGAAATCTAGACTGCAACCCTGGCCCCCTGGTGGCACAGGTGGTGGATTTTTGTATGCTTTAGATCCATGTGAAGACAGCAAGGACAGGGATTGTGTGACTACCTCCACTGGAAATGTCTATCTACACAGGTATTTCCCCTTCTTGCTTTCTTTCTGCAATGGAAAAAAAAATACATTCTTTACAATCTCAAGCTTAATTTCCAACTAATGCATCTTGTTATTCACTCATCAAACATTTTTTAAGCTTCTGAGTTAACTATTGTGACAAAGTCCTAAAGGAGTTCATAATCAGAAGATAGAGGAAGAAAGATATCAGACATACAATCAACAAAGAGTGGGGAAAGTACTTCAACAGTTTTTAAAGAACAAGAGTTGCATTCATAAAATGGAATTATTAACATTTATCCTTGCCCTTTAAATTACTGAAAATGCATTGCTTAAGATTTTGTTAAGCCCAAAGGAAATGACAAGTACTAGATCCTGATGTATTCGGACTCATTGCTTAACCTTAATATAAATGAAATGAAATATCCTGCAAAATACCTCCTGGTCTGCCAAAGTTTGAAATTCTCATAATTTGGAACACTAAGTTATTAGAAAACAAAGACAGCAACACAATTTTAAATGAGTGTATCCCAGTTAAAATCACATTAATTCACTAGTAGGATTCATTTTCTTAGATTAAATTGTTGATAGATCAGAACCTTCAGACATTAATGATGAAAAAGGTGATCCAGTGAGCATTTGGACTGTCAACAGATATGTCTTCCACACTCTTCTCTGGTGTCTCAGAAAGAGTTCTCAAGAATAGAAGGCTGACAAAGGATTTTTGAAATGAATCAGTTTTTAGGAATCCTGCCCTCTCAAGAGAGGAAAAGACAATAGGCCTCTGCTTTCCCTCAAACCATACGAAGACAAATGACTTTTAAAGTAAATCACTTGAATTTACAAATCCACTTGCTAAGAGTAATTAATGTCATTTCAATTTTTATACAAAGAATTCACTCTGGTCTGATATCATAAAACCTTGAAGTTGTGAACAAGTTGCTATTTACCTGTGAAAGAGACTTTAGAAAACTACAGGTTTTCAAGTTGCATTGCTTTCAATACTTTGTTCTTCTTCCTTTTACCATTTAAAATGAAGTAAACAAAGAACATTTTATAAGAAGAAAGTATACTTCTGTTAACTATAACATTTATTTATTTACTTATTTACTTGGGGGAGGAGTGCCAAGGACTCAGGGGCACGCTACCATTGAGCCACATCCACAGTCCTATTTTGTATTTTATTTAGAGACAAGGTCTCACTGAGTTGCTTAGCACCTCCCTTTTGATGAGGCTGGCTTTGAACTCGCAATCCTCCTGCCTCAGCCTCCTGAGCCACTGGGATTACAGGTGTGTGCTGTGCACCCAGCTAAATTATATATTTAGGTGTTATATATTGAATTAAAATATGACTGCAATTTCCTGAAAAGTTTGAAAATTTCCATTACATTTTGTGTATGTCACCTTATTCAAATCCCATAGTGCTTTAAAATCTCTGCCCACAGAATCGAATAACAAAAGTAAACTATTTTATACTTGCTGTGAGCTTAATTTTTGGTCATTAACTTTAAAACTTTTTTTTTCCAGTTTTAGGAAGATGTTTATTCTAGTCCTCTGATGAGTGCACTGCTGATGATGGTGTGTCTGAAGCTTCCCTGGCGTGACAAAACACATTGGCACCAGCAGGGCCTGAGCCTGATGGCTGAGCATCAGACATAGTGCATCAAGCAACAAAGTGCTAGCACTGACTGGGATGCAAAAAAAAAAAGGAAAGAAAAAGAAAAAGAAAGAAAGAAACATAAAATAAATAAAATTGCCTTTGTAATTTCTCTAACTACTCAGGAGCTATTTTTGAGATTGTACTTCTGTAGCCCTGTGCATGTCCATCTTGCTTGATGGGCCCATTAACTTAATTATGGACTGTCTTCTCCAACATTTTGCAGACCTTATTTCTATCAAATAAATTTCACAAAGTGTGTCTCACAAACCACTTGCACCAGAATCACCTGGGAAACCTGTTAAAAATACAGATTATTACACACCTACTGCTTGAGGGTGGAGCTGATAATTCATTATTTTTTTTAAATATTTATTTATTTGTTTGTTTGTTTGTTTATTCCAGGGATGGAACTCAGGGGCACTAAACCACTGAGCCACATACCCAGCCCTATTTTGTACTTTATTTAGAGACAGGGTATCACGGAGTTGCTTAGCACCTTGCCTTTTGCTAAGGCTGGCTTTGAACTCGCCATCCTCCTGTCTCAGCCTCCCAAATCCCTGGGATTACAGGTGTGCGCCACCATGCCCAGCAAAGAACTCATTATTTTAAACCAGTATATTGAGAGAGGTTTTTGTTTGTTTGTTTGTTTGTTTGTTTGTTTGTTTTGCAGGCTAATCAGCACTTAAAATATAACATGTTTTTCCAACAGAACTTGGTCAAGTCTTTAGCCAAGAAATCCACACTAACATTTCACTGAACACTCAGCTTAATGAAAGATTCCCTATTTCCCTTTTTAAGTTTTAGAAATGGCATAGTTATGAAATAGATGGGATCCAAAGTATAAGGCAAACCTAAGTTCAATTGTGTCTATATCTCTTCACACACAAAACAGGTAAATCAATGCCAGCTCATGGAGATGGTTATTGTCTGTTTTTATTAGGACATAAAACTTCATTAAAGCAGGGTCCTAGAGTATCTAATTTACTCTTTATCCTCAGCACCTTGGACAGTTAACAACATGTAGTACTTCTTCAAAAACATGTTTACTATGAGTTTTAATAGGAGTTAATTTGAGGTAATATATATAAAATTATAACGGAACCCCAAAGAAAAACTCTGCTATTATTATTATCATTATTACTTTAAATATAAAAGATTCTAAAAATAAGTAAATTATTAATGACAATAGGTAGGCTCTGGTTTTAGTCTTTTAGGAAGAAAAATAAAGAAAGATCAAATTTTCTCAAGAATACAAATTTCAGTTCAACAAAGTAGAAAGATGATTCTACTTCAAAGAAAAATGATGTCATGTAGTAAAAATCACATAATTGGGCTTCAGAAATGAATTATTTTAAATACATACACACCTGTATTTATGTGTGTGTGTGTGTGTGTGTGTGTGTGGTGTTCTTGGAAATTCCTCCTTTTATAAACAGTTTAGATTTAGAAATGTTTGAAAAAAAAATCAAAACTATAAAAACTATCTTTTGTTAATGGCTTAGAATAATTTTAAAACTGAGAAAAAGATATTTACACCTTTCCAGATAAGTGAACTTGAACTAAGTATATCTGTATTGCTAGGGACTCACAAACAGAGCCTAATGGTGTCCTTGAAAAAAACGAATGTTCCACCCAAAGTTATCAGGAAGCCCACCTAATACTGCCATCTGTTATCATCAACTCACTCATGCACCTTTATAGTTCTCTGTCCAAACATTATCTGATTAAAGAAGCATTTCTGGCATCTGTGGATGAATATAATAACCTGTCCCTCATTTCTTTTACCACTTACCCTTATTGACTTTTCTCTATGGCATTGATCACTATCCAGTCCACTCTTCCTTTCAATTCATTTATTGTCTGCTTTCTCACGGAACATAGGATAAGAAAGAGGTCTGGGCCAATGGACCACTTAGACCACTAGCAGACTATTGATTCAAAGTTAAGGAAAGATTGTAACAAAAAAAAAAGTTTGTTGAAACACAGGCTTGGACCCTGAGTTTGGAATAATTAACTCCAATGAGAATTAAGAATTAAAGCCAGTTTAGAAATACAGAGAATGAATTGAACCCCTTTGGAAGCCCTAATAAAATACCATGTAAACAGTGGTCTTTAAATTGGAGAAGAGAATCTTTCTCTAAAGGTGGTATAAGCTGGGCCTTTGAAAATTCAGGTCAATGAGATTTGACCCCAGATAACAAATTTAGGTTTCTCCCTAATGTCATTCTTAGAAGATACATCCTCTTATTAATTGTGAGTTTGGATTCTGGCAATGGACCTATAATACCCAATGATAACCTCATATGTATTATTAATTTTATTTCAAAATGGATATCCTACCATTTTCTGACTTTGTGTTCCATCAGGGTAATCACACTGGGAAAGAAAACATTTTACTTGCTTATTTCACTGATTTAAATGCTAATCTCTCCCAGAAACACCCTCAAAGACATATGCAGCAATAATGTTGTCCTAGGTACCAGGGTTTGCCATTATCTAGTTATAATGATGCTTGAAATTAACCATCACATGTACAATGGGGTCCTTGAAGTGATCATGTTTATTTCATTGCTACTGAAATAGACTATTTTGATTCATATTCAATATAAACTGGAGGGAAACATAGAAACTAAATTGTGTGGGTTTTGTTTTGTCTTGTTTTATTTTACAATTAGAATCTATCCAAAAATCACTTTGAAACCTCTCAAATGTAAATGACCTCTTCCTCACTAGTTCCTGACACTAAGAAAACTGTTAATATTCTAGAAGACACCTGAGCCTGGGCCAATAAATCTCTGCTCTGTCCCTTCCTAGGTTCTTCCTGTCAACCTTGATGGGCCTTTGAAGTCAGCACAGGGATGGAAATGGTGCTGTGTTGGAAACAGCAGCAACATGAGCTCCAGATGTTCTGACAGGTGGTCTCCAGGAAGGCTTCACTATCAGGGCAATTAATATGGATATGACCTTCATCCTGAAATGAACCAAACAGGCTTTTTGATATTTCCCACATTTCAGGTCTGAGACTATTTCACAGCAGTCAAGATCAGATAGAACAAGCCTATTAAGGGTCCCTGGTTTCAAATATACAGTAAGCTGAGAGAAGTGAACATTTATCACAGAGGGTCTAAACTATTTTAGGTTTTTTTCCTTCCATAAGTGACAAAAGCATACCTATAAATTTCCCTCTCCCACCACCATAGTTCATAACATAACACACACACACACACACTCTCTCTCTCACACACACAGACACAAATCTGCAAATACACACATTATGCACACATGTATTCCCTTACCCTACTTCACTGAAGAACATAAGTATATTTAAAATTCTAATGATGTAGAATTCTATTTAGTATTATATAGTATGTACATCATTCCTCACCTAATGGAGTTCACACAGAATATATTTATGCACTTCAATTTGAAATACCTTACTTATATTACAAGTCTTAACTTCAATGTTCAATGTTCAAAATCTTCCTTTAGCTTACCTTTATCTTAACTGATTCTTTTCAAAGAATCCCAAAACCACATGAGTCGTTTGGATGCCTTATTATATCACGGTGAATTATGATTAAGTGTCCTATGGTATAAAGATTCTTCATAGTACAAGTTCTTGTATTCCCAGAACTAACCACAGTGTCTGAAACATATCATGTTCTCAGTGCTCCTTAACAGAATTCATTCTCATCTGAGTCTGTGTATGTTAAGCAGTAACTAATCCAGACAAAACTGTTGAGTGGAGTGTCAAATGAAAATATGTTAATGAAAGAGTTAATGTACTATTTGTAGTCCTATGTATATGTAAGAGACTTCTGGTAAATTCACATTTGACTTACATTTTCCAACAGAAGTGGTTATCTGATCAAATATTTTTAAACAAGAAAAGTAACCATAGTTTATTACTTTGCAGTGCTGAATCCTAAATTATTTATTTTATAGTATAGAAACCATAATCTTAAAATAAAATCAAAGAGTATAATTTTATGAATTAATTATCCCTCTGCTCAAACATTAAGCACAATAAGGTCAAAAGAAGAATTTGTTTTCTCACATTCATAACTTTGAACATTTTATTTCAATCAAGCATGCTTATTATCACCAAAAATTATGATGGTTACATGTGATTTATATTTGGC
Source organism: Marmota monax (assembly GCF_021218885.2). Classification (NCBI taxonomy): domain Eukaryota; kingdom Metazoa; phylum Chordata; class Mammalia; order Rodentia; family Sciuridae; genus Marmota; species Marmota monax. The sequence goes on from NW_026692907.1 coordinate 21,255,474, forward strand.
TTGCAAACATCTTTTAGAATTATTTATTTCTATCTCTTGAAACACCTTGTCTGGGTTTTCACAGTTGAAATAATCATGCTCAAAGAAGGGCACTCCTTTGGAGAAGTGAGATTGTAGGATCATGACAGCTGTCATATGGATTATAAATTTCTCACAAAGTACTTTTATTTTCCATTATTGTCACACTTTAAACACCTATTTTACTCTAGCCCCCAGAAGAACTGATTGAACTGTCACAAAATTTAAAATGTTTAAATATGTAGCTGAAACTACTTTTCAACCACACACACTATTTTATGCTCACCTGGGAGCATATCACCTAATACTCCATTTGGAGTTTCTCCCAATCCTTTCAAGTATTTATTCATAAAGGTGTCTTAGTATAATAAGCAAACTTTACCAACTTGATATCTACTTCTTCTTTCAAATTATTAATAAATGTAGCAGAAAACCCATCTGTATTTCTAATCTACTGTTAATAGCCTGAGGCTTATTCTGTGCTTCAAAGTTGCTTCAATTGCCCTTTACACTGTGTTAGCTCTTTCTCTAAATGTAAACAGTCTCTTGTTGAAGTCCATTGTTCATTACGAATTGTAAGAAAATGACTCACCTGTCTCCCCAAGGGAGCAGCTTTCCACACAGAGACAAGCATTTCCTAAGATGATCATAGACACAGAACTACCACCAACTACTCAGAGCCTCACACTACAAAACTAACTGCACTGCTTCTGTTTTCCTTTCTAGGTACCAAACAATATATCCAAAGAAGCAATTTACTCAGGAGAGCAGGAAATTAGTTCTTGCAACAATCTTGCCATAATTGATTGCTTAAATGTATGATTCTGCAGTAATTAGGCTCATTCCTTATTATTCTCAATATGAGATGATTCTGTACCTTATTGTTATTTGATTTATGACTTTTGCTTTTCAACAGTGGTGAGCATTAACCACATTTTCTTAAGATCTCCCTCTCTTTCTTTTTTTCCTTTTTGGAGAAAAATGATAAAGTCAAAGGACACACTACAACTAGGATACTTCATGCAATAACCAGGAATGATACCAGTTTCCCCAACATGGCAACTACAACATTAAAAATAAACTATTGGAAGATTTTTAAAAAAGAAAAAGAAAAACAAGAATCTCATATTTTATCTTTTTTATAATAGTGATCTTAAAATTAAAACAATAATTTGTTTTTTATGAGTATATTGGAGTTTAATTTTTTTCCTGCATGTTAAAAGATAACATTAAAACCCATGTTTAGTGAGTTGTATTTAATGTTAGTATTTAATAGAAGTTATAGTTAATAGGTCATGTTTAATAGAAGAAGTATTTAATAGGTTGTGATTTTAGCAAAAATATGCTTGTATTTAATGAAAATAACTATCAAATAATTTTCTAACAAAATAAGATCAAATGATTCTTACTAATGACACTATAAATAATGGTGGTGACACATTAGATGGTTTAATGAATTAAGAAATAAATCAGAAATTTTGGTGTGAGTTCTTAAAAAAGTAAACTGGAACTACTATCTTTTTATTTCTTTGGCTTCAAAGAAGTTAGAGAAACAGATGTTACAAGTTAATTTATAAATTCATACCAATAATCTCTGTGAAAAGGCAAACAATCCAACACCCTACCTATGAGATCAAGGGAATTGTTTCTAAGAAGTTGCTTTGAGACTGGAAACTGACTCTGATCAGAAGGTTTCCTGCATTTCAGGAGGGATGGAGTCCCCTGAAGCACCTTAGTCAAGCTGAGAGGTTTGTGGATCTTGTCTCTTTCCCTTCCCAGTAATGCAGGTTGTAACATAACTAAGAGCTTGATAAATCCACCTTGATAGACTAGGCCAGTATCCACAGACAACGCTGTGAAGAGGGACTCTGCCACTTGATCTCTAAGATGAAGAAGTCAAATTCTTCCAACCTTTAATTATATTTTCTAATACCTCTTCTTATCGGCAATGTTCTTCCTGTATGTGGGAGAACTCATTCTCATGGCTCTGCTGGCTTTTGAGATAGGGCCTGGAACTTAATGCTGTCACCTTCAGTTACCAATATCTACTGCTGCATATGTTTCTCCCTGTCTTCCTACTGGGTTCCTCATTGCTCTTTTTTTTTTCTTTCAGTTTTACCATCTATTTTTGGAATTGAGTTACTCCTTTCATGCTATTAGATTTTGAAAGATTCATTAGTATAAAACATCAGTTCAGAAGAGTACACTTGAGTTTTTGGAAAACTTGAGTTTTTGGAAAGCTGTATAATAATTATCTACATGAAAAAAAAATTGTAAGGTTCTTTGAATGTGCATTGGGGCTAGATATAACTGGGGAGCATGATGCAGTATTATTCTTGATTTTCTCAAGCAGAGAACACTCCTGGACTTAGTGTTTCTAAAATTCATAGTATCATGATCCTAGGAGTAACTTTGGATGCAAGAGAAGATATGATAGATCTAGGGAAGAGATTATCAACTATCCACTGATCTATTCCTCTATCAATTAATTAATCAAACAAATCCATGAAAAAAATTGTGCCTCTTCAGGACTTTGTACATTTAGCATATACAAAGAAATGAACTAATCAATCCACATGTAAATATTTATATTAATATGAGAGATGATATGTGTAGTAACTAATCATATAACTTAGCACTGTAGCATTGGGCTTTGTTTTAGGTGTTTTGAATTTTGTTGTTGTTGTGGTTTGATTTTCTTTTTTTTTTTTTTTAAGACAGCAGCTTCAGGGACTCAGTTCTGTGATACACTTAATCAGCATTTTTCATTTGGCCCCCCAGTTCATTCCTTAGCATGCTCAACACGCTGGCATTAATAAAAGCAGGGGGGGGGGAAGAAACAGCATTAAAGTACAGAAGTTTGGATGACAAATGCTTTACACTTCTAACACAAAGGTCATCTTTGAGATATGAATCTGAAATCTCTTTTGAGGTTATATCATCCTGAAAAGTTAGGGAGAGGAAACAGAAAAAAGAGTAAAAAATAAAATGCCATGAAATAGTGCCAGAACAAAAAGGAGACACAGGCCTTACCGTGGTGTCTGCCCTGCATTGCATTTCTAAAACATAACAAGGTGAGCCCTTCATTATTGGTAGTAATGACTACTTCAAATAAGTTCAGAGTAGTCGAGCAATCTCCAAAATCATTCGTCTAATAAGAAGAAAGTCAAAGAGTTAATTCCATGCTCAAATAAGCAGAAGTCTCCCCTGTGCAGGGCTGCTCAGGTGTGGTGGAGGGTGGGAGGATGTGAGAAGCAACAATAGTAATAGGCTTTGAGCACTCCATGCTAAGCACCGTTCTAAGCACTTACATAAATCATGTCATATATTCCTTTACAGCAATATTCTGGAGAGAAATTACTATAATCCAATTAATTAGAAATAAAGGCAGGGTATTTTAAAAAGATATAACTAACTTGCTCATTTTGTAAGTGGCAAAGTCACAGGTGAGTCATTTGACGTCAAAAAAAAACCCCACAAGTTATTAGCTACTATTATTCTTAATACACAACATCTGTACTCTTAAAAAAAAAAAAAAAAAAACTGCATTCTAGTTTGGAACCAGAATTCCATACTTGCCATGTTCACTGCATTCATTCAATGAACATTTATTAAGTGCCACTCTGTATGATACTCTATTAGCAAAAGGGAATTCACATAAAAGTGAACCAATAACAACACCAACATTACATCCAACCATAGAAGACTACTATCCTTACAGGAACCACACCAGTCAAAGTCAAAAATCCTGTGCTGGGCAAAAATTGAAAAGTATTAGACTACTAAATAAAAGAAGAAAGAAATTGTGGTATTAATAGCTGATACATGCAAAGTCATTTTGTCTGTCTAACAATTTTCTTAGAGCTAACCCTCAAAAAAGCATCTTGTCACAGGCCCTTTTTAGGTACTGAGAAAAGTATTAATAAATAAAAATTACAGAAAATAATTTCCCTATTCTCAGATTTGATAAAACCTTATTTGTCTTTTTTCTGTTATCTTTCTCAGTGGAAACCTGGTTAGTCTAAGTGATATATAAATATAAATGGATAAGACATTTGCTATTGACTTTAGATAATTTCAGGCATATATGAACATTTTAAAAATATGGAATTTTATAAATAACTGTTACTCGCTCTTCAGATCTATTGATTCACACAATATTTGACAATGAAGATTGAGGACCTTCTTATCTCCTTCCTGGTTTGAATGCCATAATTTTCCTCTGGTAGACAGTAAGATAATGCTTATTTGTAATTTCAAACCCCTCTGTTGAGCTTTCGGTTTTAATCCCACCAGTATATATGCACTTGAGTCTGCCTGTTAATCAGGCTGTCCCTTTCTTTCTTCTTAGTGACCACCCCCCTAACTGATTTAGTTCAGTTAATACCTATTGTAAATTAGGCTGCTCTATCTCTACTATAAATTTACACCACATTAGACTTTACCTAAAACATCCCTTTTCTCCTAGAATTTCCAAAATGTTTTTTCCTCCACATGTGTTATGCTTTTGACCTTATGACAAAATAGGCAAATTAAATGTGAGAAAACAAAGGTACTGCCCAATCTGGCTTAAGAGCAAAAGTCCATTTAATTCTACTGCTCTTCCCAAGCAGTTCCCAGGGTCCACACTGAATGGATATAATTTTGTAGCTACTAATTTTCTCAGGGATTCAAAAGAAGTCATGAGAAAAAATGTACATGGCCAAAGAAAGAGCCTTTTAATGCATTTTGCAATTTATGCAAATCTATACCTACTATAACTTGCCATTTAGGAAATTACCTTAAACCATTTTCCATTCACACACCATTAACCTAGCTTGACGAATGTCCACTAACGTCCCCACAGTTAAGGAACTGCTAAATCCCCATTTATCCCACCAGCTGGATTTTATTCTACTCAAAAGACTCCTGCCATCCCCAATGGTCACCACCCAGTATGCAGAATCTCCTCACTTTTGTTTTAGTAAAAATCCTAAAAAGAAGTATACAAAAGCAAGTGCTTTGAAACTCTCCTCCCTAATGTCTCTCACATAACACTGAAAACAAAGCTCAAAGATATTTTTTTCTTTTAATCTTATTTTTTTTTTCTGTTTTGATGCAATTGTACGTACAGGGCTGTGCAGTTTGGGAACAGACTGATATGAATCATTTCTGATGTGTAAGCATCCCTGAGTGATGCATATACTGTTGCCTGTTGGCATCTTTCTCTCCCTGCTTGAGTTTACCTGTCAACTCTGAAACAGGCGATAGCTGATTTTCCATCCAAACTCATCTGCAAACAGAGAATCAGAAAGAAACTGAAATAGAGGGAGGCTGAGAGCTCTTTCCACATGATGCCTCAGTTCCTACGGAAACCATTTTTTGCTTGTTTTTGCAGGATCAGACCTGTTTCTTTCCTAAGGAAAAGTGTGTATTGTTTTAATTTTTTTTTTTGTACTTTTTGATCCTTAGACTATGATTGTAAATTCTGATTTTGGTCACATAGAAATTGTATTATTTTATGCTTTTTTTTCTATATAATTATCCCTCTATGAGAGGACTTGATTCTGAACTGAAGCAATTGGAGACAACCTTTCATATAGAAAGTTTAATTTTTTATTAGGTCACCATGAATTTCCTGAGGACAAGCAGCTAAATATGCTTGTATCATTGCATGATGGTGTATTGGTATAGTATCACAAGAGGAGGCAGTCTGTGGGGGCTTCAGAGAAAGAAGAAAAATGGTTTTTATAACATGTATAAATTTGTTTGCATATATGATAAGAAAAAGATGATGATATGCTCTCATTTCAAATGCATTTGGTCCAAAGTTATTGTTGGTCCCCTATATATTGTAGCATTGAAAATCAGATTGGTTTTTATACTAAGTCCTCATTTTTCTTTTTCCCCTTGGAAAGAAACTGTATACATTTTTCAATGAGTTTCAACTGAAATGCTAGTTACTCCAGGTTTTCAAAGTCCCTGGAAGAAAGAATGAGTCTCACACTGAGAATCCTTTCTTATACCACATTTATATATATATATATATATATATATATATATATATATATATATATATATATACACACACACACATATATACATATATATGTATATATATGTACATATATATGTATATATATATTTACATATATATGTATATATATACATATATAAATATGTATATATATACATATATATAAATGCACACACATATATGATCTAATGTTAATGTTCCTTAGAAAATAATAAGTTAACTCAATAATTTCTTTGCTTCTGAGAAGTATTCTGAAATGCAGAAGCTGGCTCTGGAAGAAACCTGGATTTATTTTTCTCAAGTGATTATAAAATCAATGGAATTAAGAATCAGAAAGTATAAAATAATTGTGCAGTGCCCCGATGATTCTCCTTCTTTACTGTCCTACTGCTTATCAATATGTAGGAAATAATTATCTCATTTTTTCTTCTAAATAATACCTAATGGCTTTAGAAACCTGGTCCACCCTGCCCATTCTCAAGGTGGTGTCTCCTGCAGTTGATGTTCTGGGCACATGATCCAAAGGAGGTTTGTTCTCCATTTCTTTATTTTTGCTGTCTCTCCAGTATAACTATCATTCAATAAAAATAGTATATAATTAAAGCCCTCTGCTCTCTGAACTGACAGGACAGCCCAACAGCAGTCAAGTTCCTATTACCTCTATGGTTTGTCTGTGTCTGTTCTGCTTCTGTTGTTACTTTTTAATCATCACTCCCACCAGGCATTGTCTGCCTGTTGAGACAGTGGCTAAATGAGCTGAGAATTCTATCAGGTTTACATCAGCAGTGGGCACTAGAGACATTACCAACTCATTAGAAAAAGAAATTCAAAAGAAACAAAAAAGAACTTCTTTTTTTTTTAAATCTCACTTTCAAAAGATTTCAGGCAGCACTATCTAACAAAGACTGTTCATAGTTCAAAAGGCAGAGAGGCAAGCTATCGTGCTGCACTGGATAGACTCGTTATTTTTGTTTACACAATATTCATAAATGTTCAGAAAAAAAACGGTGTCCTATTGTCTCCTTCACTTCATTGCAGACTTCAGACATGTGTTATATGCCTAAAAGATTTCTAATGACTCTATGTTAACTAAAGTACAAAAGTACACAGCATTTCAAAAAAAATTAAAATCAAATCAAATCACTATAGTCTGTGATATATTTCATATATACAGTCAATTCTGGTTAAGAAAGGGATGGGAAATCCAAACCATTGTACCCTGCGAACAAAAGCTGAGTTTATCACCAAGTTACTTTTTGTGTGGTTAAAACCATCACTTGATTCTACTAAAGAAAGATTTTTATTGACATACTCAATACCTTATTCTTCTATTCAAAATTTACCTTCCCTAATGCAATCTTAAAAAAAAGTGTCATTCCATTGTCACTTAATAGCTCCATCTTTCCATAGCAACCCACTATACATTTAGGCACTTTTAGAATAAAAATAATCATACAAATCTTGTGCTTAGAATAATCATGAAGATGGATTTTTAAACAAGGACTGTGTTAAGAATTCTCCAAACAGAAAAGGATTTTCATAGAGTTATCTTTGTCTATACTTGTACATTATCAAACTTTGTCATATAATTCTAAGACAAACATACGCCCAGCATTTATTTAATAAGACTGATACTTATCAATATAGCTATATCAATAAACTACAAGCATATCCTTAATAGTCTTCCTAGCTACATTTTATTATTTTCCTTGACCTTAATGCTTAGGAAAAATAATTGTCTATAATAGAACATTCTTTGTTTTAAGATCAAAACTTACCAAATGTATTATTTGATAACACAGATATTACCTAAATACTTGTTATTCTTTCAAATTTTAACAAAACCTAGTTCACCCTTCTGGAAATTACTATAAATTATCATTTTAACTAGATTAAGCTCTCAATAATGGCAATCATTTTTTAAGTATTTTCTAGTTTAATATACTTATAAAATGATAACAGCTAATAATCCAATCAAAAAAGAGGAAAAACAGATCCATCCCCAACAGTCCACTGAATCCCCAAGATCCATCTGGTCTATTTGCCTCTTGATTTATCAATTTTGATGGCAAATCTTATAACTTTTAAGGATTAAAATAAAATTGATATCTTTATTAAGGATCCAGGTTAATTTTTTAAAAAATATACAAAAACATTTGGATATTCCCTGTAGAAGTTACCTTCAAAAATCTTCATTTATAAAGTTGTCAATTTACCCCAAATACTTTGGAACCTTTCCTAAAAAGGTTTACTTTAAGCCTATGCTGTTAACTGTTATTGCCAATTATGGATTGTAAGAATGCAATCTGGGTGATGGCATGCAGGTAATTTGTTTTTGCATTGGGTGAGCCTGAGTTTAAGATCTAAATTGATCAGACATAACCTTCCCATGTTCCTAAATGAACACACAACCAGGATAACTCCATATCATGTACAACCACAAGAATGGGAAGTTATATTTCAGGTATGTATAATATGTTAAAATACACTCTACTGTCATATATATCTAAGAAGAACAAATTTTTAAAAATCTAGATTCACTGTGTCAGTAGACTTATGAAAAATGCCGGAGTCTCTCTTTATGTCAGTTGTTTATTTGTAAAACACAGTTCTTGATAATGACATTTAACTCTAGATTGTGGTGAGGATTAAGAAAGTTTTAAAATGTCAAGAGTTGAGTATATTGTTTGGTACATAGTGAGATCTCAACAAATGTCAATTATTTTCTATAAAATAGCATCCTTTTCAATAATCAAAGCCTATCCTGGAAAAACAATATCTGTAATACCACCTTTGAGGAAAATCAAAACTATGTGTGGATGTTTAGAAGAGAATTGCAATTAAGGGGATCCAATGACTTAATGACTTAATCTTTACAATTAAAAATGACTTAACCTTTACAATTAAAATACGTTGTATTGTGACGGTAAAAGTGTCACAAATTCTTATGTATACAAGTGCTTTTATGTTTGGGGAAATTTAGCCCATTTACCCTAAAAGAGTAATTTTCAACTTGTGTTTACAGAGCCATAGGTTTCAGTAAAAATGCCTCAATTCCTGTTACCCAAAATAGTGGGTAACAGGGCCAGGTTTCCTTGCAGGGCTTCACATGAAGGTTTATATATAGGGGATGAAAGCACTCAAGGTAGAAACCAAATATTTAGAAGAATCGAGAGTGGAATATGGGACAGAGTATTTCCAAAGCATTTTTTCTTATTAAAAGATAATGCATTGTCATTATACAAGATGAAAGGGAGTTAATAGGATGCACTTGAAAGAGCATTGGTTTGAGAGCAAAGGAGAATGGGTTTGATTACTGCCAGCATAACATAAAAATTCTACAATCCTAACCCAGTTACTATAAGTGTGAGATTACTACACATCACTGAAATAATATCCCCATAGAGTTGCTGTAATATAACATACGTAAAGCTATCTATACCTGTATAGAACATGTGAAAGTAAATCCTTCACTTCTAAAAGAGTCACACAAGCATGCTCAGCTAAGGTGAATAGGAAAAGACAATATATGTGCTACTTACAAATATAAAGAACAAATAAGAATTAAATTTAAATTACAATGGCCATAGCAATAACATGATTAATAAAAGTATACAAAATATTTTAACCTTTTTTTAAAATTTTCAGTCTAAAAATGTCTAAATGATACTCTTTAATATGTGGATATCAATAAGAAGACACATAAAAGGGCTTTTTGTTGTTATTAGAAGGAAGAAGTGAGTGGTGTATTATAATATCCTGAAATATTTTAAAAACACGAACATTTTAAAATGTTATTGTTTGGGTCATTGGATGAGTTTTTGCCAACCCCATATACTATGGTGATTATGCAGTACTTATTATTATTATTATTAATGATCATAATCATAATTAATCATTTCCAAAAATTATTTTTCCCCTAACTTCTATACAAATTGAAACCTTTATCATGCCAACTCACTGTCTTTTCTCCTTCTTCTAGCACAAAGGGTACTGCTTAAGGAGAAAACCTACAGACAGCTGAGCAGATTGACAGTGGTATAGGTTTGCATTCCCTAACTTCAGCAGGAATCTGGGCTGTGGCCACCATCATTCCAGTTATTTGCCTGTGTTCTGCTTCCATTTTTAATTCCAGCTGAAGTCACTCCAGAGTTTCTGCAGTCTCATTAGGAAACTCACAATTCACTTTACTTTAAGTCAAGGCTGTTAACTGTTATTGCCAATTGTGGATGGTAAGAATGCCATCAGTCTTTCTTTCTGGTACCTACGAGTATATACCTATGCACAGGTCCTTTTTGTTCTACCTCCCCTCTTATTTTAGTCAATTTTGTATTATTCTTTGTATTCTGTATTTCAGTGTACCTCCTCAGAAATAAGCCTTTTCCTATTTTGCAATATTATTCCTTCTACTGACCATTAAGGACATGAATACCCTCACATATTTTTAATGGTAAAATTAACAAGAGCCTGGGGATAGAGCCCAGTGCCACAATATTTGCCTTGCATGAGCAAGGCCCTGGGTTTAATATCCAGCACTGAAAGAAAGCACCACTTAACCATCACTCAAGAGATAACATGAAAAAAGTCTACTGTCAATGTCACCACTTTTTCCACCATACAGTTATGCCTCATTTCACTGCATCTGGATGCTTTTTACATCCACCACCACAGAAGATATCTGAGATCAGATATCTTCAGTGCCCTTTCTTACTTTAAGATTATAAGTTGTTATACTTTTTAAAAACATACAAATTATTTTCTGCTCTGCCTGGAGTTATAAGCAATCCACAGCAAAGGGAGCACTCCCAATCCACAATCCTAATGCTCCAAATTCCAAAACTTCTTGAATGCCTACCTGGTACCATAACTGAAAAATTCCACACATGACCTCATGAAGTAGACCATAGTCAAAATGCTGGTACATGAAACTATTACATAAAATTATCTTCAGGTTATGTGTATAATGTGAATATAAAACATAAATATATGTTTTTATATGTAAAACATAAGTGTTTGTTTTTATATAGCTCAGTTGTTAGAGTGCTTGTCTTTAATGCACAAGGCCCTGGGTTCAATCCCCAGCACCAAAATAAATAAATAAATAAATAAATCGATTTCATGTTTAGATTTAAGACCCATTGCCAAGACATCTCATTATGAATATACAAGTACTACAAATTCTGAAAAATTCTGATATCTGAAATACTTCTGGTCCCGAGCATTTTAGACAAGAGGTACTCAACCTTCAACTGCAAATTACCATGGACACCCTTAAGTTGTTATCATATTTGACACTTTTATGGAATTGACATTGTTAATCATTTTCTTATTCTTAAAAATTTGTCTTACTTAATTTATTATGCCAAATAGTCCCCATGTCATGTCATCTTTCCTGACCTAACTTTTGAAAATTAGAGTCTTGAAGAATTTTGTTCTCAAATGGTTTGAGAAAACTAAACTGTCCCATGATATTCAAATTTTTATTACTAAGTCGAGTCATTACCTTCAATGCCATTTTCTGAATATCTTCATGTAGTTTTCTCACAATTGCACCTAACCCAGTAAGTTTTTCTAAATGAAATTCATTATATTAGTAATAAAATTCATTCTTGCCTATACATATTAATTTTAATAAATGATACCAGTCAGGTGCTCAAATTTGAGTGTTTACTCATTTCATTGCCTCCCAAATTCAATTATTCACTAGGATTTTTCTACTTACACTTAATGCATTCATGCTTCCACTATCCCATCTTCCCAATCCTGGTCTGGCCTTTACCATAGTTGGTTGAACTTGGGGACAATTAGCAAATGATGACCTACATCATTGTGGACTTTTATCACCAGCACCTCTGTCAAGGGCCTCATTTAGCTTTTTCTCAGGTGATACTCTGAATCTGAACACAGCCATCTAGCAAGGAAGATTGCTAGCAGGAGATGAGCAATTATTCACTGTCACACAACTTTCCTCTGACTCCCATGGTCCCTTTCTGGCTTTCCAAATCAGATTCCCATTGCCAAAGTCAACTTCATGGCATGCTCACTTTTGAAATTCGAATGGTGTATCTTGTATAACCTCCATGAGGGAATAAGAGGCAGAAAGCTGGAGGAAAAAGACTGTTTTCTCAAAAGAAAGTAAAGAATATGTTGGGATATTATAATCTTCTATCAAATTTTGAGCTGCCTAGAAACTCTCTTCTCATCTACCTCCCTGTACTAATAATATCCAATGTTGAAGAGAATTTAGATCTCTCAACTAGTCTTGATTAATATCCCTGACTTTTATCCATAACAGAGTACTCTCAGTCCTACCTCATGCAAGTGTATGGAACCAGGAGACCCATGCTACCATCAAAATACCCTCTGTCTAAGCCTTTGAGCCTGTCTCAAAACCCATTCATTTCTCTAACAGAGGTTAAAGGAGACAGACACATGAAAACTGACATTGACTCACCTTCATATTGTTAGAAAACAAGGTCAACTGAGTATTCCTTATTTAGTAAAAATACATTTTAAATAGAAGAAAAAATAAAGACATTTTCATATAAACCAAAAGTGAGATAATTTATCACTATCAGATCAGGACACAGATTAATGTATAAAAGTTCCTTAGAGAAATTGTAACAGACAGAATGTGGGAATAACCATACCAACATAATGGAATTTTAATTTTAGAAAAATTAAATCTTAAGTTATGATTTTACTTTGTTTATTTGCTTAAAAATGATGAATCATTGCAATAATATGTACTGTTCTCTCTTCACCTCCCTACATACAAGTAAAAGCACTAAATGTGATTTATAAAACTATTGAATGTCTCTGAAAAATGGAAAGGAGAAACAAGCTTGGGATGTTGGGTCATGAGGAAAGATATAATGGTGACTTCCTCAGGTTGTTTTATAGATCCCAATCTAGGAGATGAATAAGCTGGAATGACCAGCAGGAGCAGAAGAAAAAAGAAACAAAACAATACAAGAACAGCAACAACAACAACAAAAAACCCAACATCCAAAGCCTCTTCTCTATAGCAAAATGACTAAATAGAAAAAAGAGATATTTAGACAACAGTCACTCTAGTTCAGCCACACATCTCATCTCAGGGGAAAAAAACAAAACAAAGAAAACCTCTGACTTCAAGTATCCCAAGTTAGCAAAGAGTAAGTAAGACCTGCACTTTAATGGGCCTGTAAAAATGTGGCCCAACATCCTAATGGAGTGATTCCAAAGGCAACAAGTATGAAGCCAGACCTTGTTTTTGCAAGTCAGTATGAACTCTCGCTGTGAAAGGGTACGAGGACACCACTTGAGGAGCCCCAACTCAAACAGATTAATAATAATAAATTGAAAAATACTTTTAATGGGATCACTATTACATTAATAACCTATGTATCTTGGGCTGGGGATGTGGCTCAAGTGGTAGCGCACTCGCCTGGCATGTGTGTGTGACTGAGGTTCGATCCTCAGCACCACATACAAACAAAGATGTTGTGTCTGCTGAAAAACTAAAAAATAAATATTAAAAAATTCTCTCTCTCTCTCTCTCTCTCTCTCTCTCTCTCTCTCTCTAAAAAAATAACCTATGTATCCAAAAACATCAAAAATTGGGCAGAAAGTAAGGACAGAGTATCTAAGAGCCATGGAATAATATATTTAAACAATAATACACATGTAACTAGGATATCAGGAATAAAAAGAAAGTAGAGGGGAGATATTTGAAAAAATGACAGATGATTGCATGCCCTGAATCGATGAAAAACATAAAACCACAGTTCCCCACACATTTCTGAGAATGCCAAAATAGGGTAAATACCAGATACTTGTGCATGAGCACATCACACACTCACACACACACACACACACACACACACACACACAGATTCTATTCAAACTGCTAAATCAAAGATAAAGTATCTTTAAATAGGAAGAGGTAAAAGACATGTTGTTAAAAGGAGGAAAACAAATATAAAAATTACAAACTGTCAAAACCTTTTAAGCCAGAAGACAACGTAGTGATATCTAATATCTTTAATATAATAACAGAAATAGAGGAAAAGCAGTTTCTTAGGTGCCACAGTCTGGCTGGGCAAATAACCTGGAGGTGACAAGCAACTTGAAGGTTGAATCAGGAACTGCTTTATTGCAGAGCAGCAGGGGTATATATACCTAACTGATTACATACAGCTTGACTCAATTAGCATCATCCAGTTATAGCAATCAGCCAATAAGGAATCCCCACCAACTTAATGGCTTGGTGGCATTGCCTTACAAACCACTCCTCCTGGCAAACTGCCAGGTGCCATCTTGACTTGGTTGCAGCCCTCAACATCTCCTCCCTTTTGTTTTATTAAACAACAAGTATGTGGTTTAGGGACCGTGCCTGTTTTAGGTTGTCCAATACTACATATGGTCCCTGCCCGTCATTGGATGGTCTGATGCCGCAGTCTGGCTGGGCACACAATCACGAGCCACCACACAGCTTGTAGATTCAAACAGCAACTCTTTATTCCCGCACTCACACCAGCCGTCTACAATCACGTTCTGGGGAAATCCACGTTCTCTTCCCAAATCCACCTCCACTGGGCTTCTATCTCCAAAATATACTGTCTGAATCCCGTGAGAACTCAAGGGGAACTCAGGCAGCAGGATACCCCCTATTCCCAGCAGGAATAATCTTAAACCTTAAACCTGGAACCTAAACTGGGAACGCCCTAAACAGGATTATCTTAAAACCGGGAACACCCTAATCTGCCTTGGTCCTTGAGCAAGGTCACCTACATTCAATGTCACTGCAACATGTCAGCAACATGGGGTACGCTGGCAAGGAAATTGTCATACCTACTTGGCTAATGGCTCCCAGCATCTCCCCCCTTCTGATTAATTAAACAACAAGCAATGTGGCTTAAGGACCGTGCCTGGTAGGTTGTCCAATTCAACATATGGTTCTTACCCGTCATCGGAAAACTGACCTTTAGGCATCAGCCTCCTGTCTTAGGTTGATACCACTGCAATTGGATCATACCCGTCACTGACTACCGGTCCAGCATACGCCATTGGCCCCCAAATTTTAGACCATCACTAGCAGAAGGGAGGAGGATACAGAAATGCCACGACACCAAGCCAATTGACGGCTCCTTGGGAAAAATTGCATCACTGGTGACATCATCAGCAAAGATATGTCAGCACTACCACAATTAACATGGGGTGTGCTGGCAAGGAAATAAAAATTGCATCACTAGTGACACCATCAGCAAAGATATACCAGCATTACCACAATTCGCTGCACCAAACTATAGTTACATAGTCCAGGCAAGTTCTGCAAGCAGTTAAAAGCGGAGGAATCTATCAATATGTCCATTTCCTCCCAAAATCCGTTTCCTCCCAAAGTAAGTTAACTCCTTGATTGAGCATTACTTGTTGAGTTATATTCATTGATGCATCAGTTTATACAGTTTACTGTGATAGCTATCATAAAAGCTGTAGTCTGGTTTTATCTTTGTCTTCACCAGCACTGGGATGGAGATAGGCATTCTGGCAATGATGCTAAAAAGACATTATCCTGAAAAGAATTATTAAATATAATGAAAAGGAAAGGTGAAAGTAAACAAACAGATCTGTTAACCTACTTTAAAAACAATCCTTAACAGCTTTTTACCTAATTTAAATTAGTAAACAAACAGATTTGTTAACCACCTTTAAAAACAATCCTTAACAGCTGTTTACATAATTTAAATTAAACCATTTAAATCACGTGAATAAAAAAATAATAATAATTTGGATCCATTTTTTCATGAGCGCTCCTCATATAAGAAATATGGACATACGCACATACAGACATACAACACAAAACACAAGAGTGTACACAAACGTACAACACATAAGAAAATAGTAAAGGCCTTGTAGCTTTACCTAGGTGAAATCTCCATTGCAATGTTTAAAAACTCCACAGTCAAAAAATAAAACTGATCAGAAAAACATTAACCTAGGTTTGTATGAGCTCAAAAAATAAAAATAGAACCTTATGATGTGGAAAAATGCAATAATAAAATAGCTATTGAAAAAAGCATCCTGGTTAATCACTGTCGCAGATGTAAGAATGGCCAAGCTGGAGTTCTGGATATCAGCTGTTATGGATTTGAGTCAAATCATCTTCTTTTCGATCTGTAGAAACTGTTTTAGTTAATCTCTCTGGAATCCAAATGGACTGCTGTTCTCCCTGTGGAAAAACACAAACAGACCCCCGACTCCAGACAATCACTGGGTCAGGACCTTTCCATTGTCCTGTTAGAATATCTTTCCAAAGTACTTTAGGCTTATGTACATTTTTTGGATACATATGCCTTTCCGCAGCACTAAGTCCTGATGAATCCAAATTTAAAAAGTTTAGAGTAAAAAGCGTTATTTTAAGTTTATCTTTGGGGGATATATACCCCCTTCCAATTCCCTCTTTTTGCTTTAATAAGTATGTTTTAATAGTTTGATGAGCTCTTTCAACTATGCCTTGTCCCTGTGGATTGTATGGGATTTCTGTTATATGAGTAATACCAAATGATGAGCAAAATTGTTTAAAAGAGGTAGAGGTATAGCCAGGACCATTATCGGTTTTTAACTGTTTAGGAACGCCCACAGTGGCAAAATTTTGTAAGCAATGAGCTATAACATCTTTAGTTTTTTCTCCGGCATGAAGGGAGCCCATCAAAAATCCAGAAGAAGTATCGACTGTAACGTGTAAATATTTTAATTTTCCAAATTCTGGCAAGTGTGTGACGTCCATCTGCCAAATATGGTTAGGTATCAGTCCTCTAGGATTGACTCCAAGATTAACTTGTGGTAAAAATGTCACACAATTTTGACATTGTTTTATTATATGTCTGGCTTGTTCCTTAGTTATTTTAAAACGCTTTCGTAAAGTATTAGCATTAACATGAAACCTTTTATGAAAATTTGTAGCTTCTTCAAATGTAGAGAAAATATGTATGTCATGTGTAGTTTTATCTGCTAAATCATTGCCTAAACTAAGGGCTCCAGGCAATCCTGTATGTGCCCTAATATGTCCTATAAAGAATGGATCTTTTCTGTCCCAGATTAGACTTTGTATAGTGGAAAACAAAGAGAAAACAGTAGAAGAAGGGGAAATCCTACCAGCATCTTCAAGAGATACTATAGTTGGCGGCTTGTACGGGGAACTTCTGAAGCTTGGAGGTAAGTGAAATTGCTTGCCCCTGAGGAAGAGCGAAAGAATGGGTGACCAATTCAAAAAACAATGTGTTATTGTTTTGATTTATCTTGTTTTTGTTTCAAGCTGCCTATCCCTGGAAATTTCTCAGGCAAACTGGAAAAAATGGTTGACTAAAGGTTTGAAGTTTGTTGGCCCTGAGGAAGAGAAAATTGATACAACGATTTTTTATTCCATTTTTGTTTCATTCAGTTTCGGTTTTGTTTTGTGTTATCTTATTGGGTTGCGTTATCTTTATAGTAGATTAGAAATTAGTAAAAAACAAACCGAAGAGATGTTAAGTAAATTGTTAGAGGTTCAGACCATGGAGAAAGACATTTTAGATCAAGCAAAAGAGAAGCTCTCTCGAGCTAGTCAGACAGAGGAAGAAAATTTAAAGGACAAGGGGTTGTTAGGAAAAAGGCCACAACAGGAGGCTGTTACTAACTCCATTTTATCACAAGAGGGCGTAATTCAACCAACAGCCCCACCGATGGAGACAGCTGAGTGGCCCTCAAACCCCGTAGTTGATAAATGGGATCCTGAGACAGGACCTCAAAGATTAGCATGCCCTGTACTTGAACAGGCAGGAGGGCAGCGAATTCACCGTGCTTTAGATTTTAAAACAGTGAAGCAGTTAAAGGAGGCTGTAACAACCTATGGCCCCCAAGCTCCCTTCACGGTAAGCATGGTCGAGTCCATTACTAACTTGGACATGACGCCAGCAGATTGGGCTAGCATGTGTAAATCTGTACTAAATGGAGGACAATATTTGTTATGGAAGGTTGCCAATGAGGAATTTTGCACGGAGACAGCTAGGCGAAATGCAGCAGCCGGTTACCCTCAAAGAAATCTAGATATGTTGTTAGGAAAAGGACCTTATGAGGGTCAACGGCAACAAATTGAATATGATCCTGCTATATATGCACAAATTGCTGCAGACGCAGTTAGGGCATGGAAGACTTTACAAGGACATGGAGATTTACAAGGTCAGCTATCTAAGGTAATACAGAGAGCTAATGAACCTTACGCTGACTTTGTAGATAGGCTAATTCAAACGGCTGCCAAAATTTTCGGGGATACAGAACAAGCAATGCCATTAATAAAACAACTGGCTTATGACCAAGCAAATTGTTGCTGCAGAGAGGTTATTAGACCATGGAGACATGAAGATTTAAACACATATATTAAATTATGTAGAGATATTAATGAACAAGGGCAAGTCTTGGCAGCTGCAGTACAACAGGCTTTAGATGCCAGGCCAAAAACATGCTATGATTGTGAACAAACAGGGCATTTTAAAAGGAATTGCCCCATAGGAGGAGGGTTTAACAAAAGTAGGTATCAAAGGAATAGAATACCGGGTATTTGCCCACGATGCTGTAGAGGGAGACATTGGGCTAATGAATGCCGCAGTCTGGCTGGGCACAAATGCTGCAGTCTGGCTGGGCACACAATCACGAGCCACCACACAGCTTGTAGATTCAAACAGCAACTCTTTATTCCCGCACTCACACCAGCCGTCTACAATCATGTTCTGGGGAAATCCACATTCTTTTCCCAAATCCACCTCCACTGGGCTTCTATCTCCAAAATATACTGTCTGAATCCCGTGAGAACTCAAGGGGAACTCAGGCAGCAGGATACGCCCTATTCCCAGCAGGAATAATCTTAAACCTTAAACCTGGAACCTAAACTGGGAACGCCCTAAACAGGATTATCTTAAAACCAGGAACACCCTGATCTGCCTTGGTCCTTGAGCAAGGTCACCTACATTCAATGCCACTGCAACATGTCAGCAACATGGGGTACGCTGGCAAGGAAATTGTCATACCTACTTGGCTAATGGCTCCCAGCAGTCTGACCTCAAATTGTCAGCCTCCTGTCTTAGGTTGGTACCATTGTAATTGGATCTTACCCATCATTGACTACCGGCCCAACACACTTAGCCATACTTGACTAGAGTTCCTGGGCCTCCATCAACGTATGCCCTAACTGTTCTTGGTTTTACTGGGGTGCCTCCTTCCTCTAGCAACCTACTTAACACTCTTTCGGTCTGACTTCATTAACTTCCGATCCCACACCTCTGCAACAAAGACAACACAACACACTAAGATAAGACACAGCAAAAACACACTGTATCAATCTTCTCCATTTTCTTAAAATGGCCATCCGTCCCCTCGCCCTATCTGCTTCCTCAGGGGCAAGTAGGCTTCCTCCTGTCCTGTCTATTTCTAGGGATGGGCACTTACCCCCCGGCGTCCTGGAGTTCCCCTGTACGGGCCACCATTTGCCGGCTCAGAAAATGGAGAAGATTGATACAGTGTGTTTTTGTATTTTTTTTTTATGAAGGTTGAAGCGGGAACTACTTTTTTGCAAGTGAACTCAGTGGGAACTGAGTGAGAACTCAAAAGTAGCGGGCACCCAACATAGCAGGAGCTTCGTCTCTGCCGGACAGCAGAGGTATATATGCTTAACTAATTACACACAGCTTCACTTAATTAACATCATCTAGATACAGCAGTCAGCCAATAAGGAATCCCCACCAACTTAATGGCTCCGTGGCGTTGCCTTACAAACCAGTCCTCCTGGCAAACTGCCAGGCGCCATCTTGACTTGGTTGCAACCCTCAACAAAAACGAAAATTGTATTAATAAAGTTCCAAAAATTGCAATGGAAGAAATGCTAAAAGAAATTCTTTAGAGAAAAATGATATGATATATACAAACAACTTCAGTCTACATAAAAAAATGAGTTGTTTTGAAAATGAAAATTAACTAAATATATTCTTTTCATTTTTAATTGCCCTAAAAATAAATGCCAAAGCAAAATGGAAGCAGAGTATTTTATGCTTATACAATCTTTAGAAGTAAATGTTTTAACTACAGTAGCACAAAGAATGAGTGGGGCTTAAGCATTCTGCTGGAAGGCTGTTATACTACATGTTCCATGGTATATATGATTTCAAACTAGACCATAACCAATTAAAGAATCATTAAAATTCTGGGACAATTCTAATACTATTCTAAAGATGTATATAGCTAAGCAGGTAAAAATTGAGGTAAAATGGATTCATAAGCAATACTCAGTCATAATAAGACAGAAAAAGAACAAAACAGAAATATAGAACAGATGGGAAAATAGGATAAGAAAACAAGACTGCAGAATAATCTAAACCAAGAGAAAAATGGAATTCCAATTAGTACTAAAATTGTTCTAAAAATCAGTTTATGATTTAAACATATCAATAATTACATCAAATGTAAATATTCTAAACATATTAAATAAAAAACTGGAAGTGTTAGAGTTCATTAAAAAAGCAAGTTGTAATATTTGTTATCCCCAAAAACCCACTTTAAGTGTGAAAACATATAAGCTGAAAGAAAAAGGATAAGATTGTGTTATATAAATATAATCAAAAGAAAGCTACACATATATCCAATGAATAGAATTAAAACTAAAAAAATATTGCTAGAAATGAAGGTTGATAAGTGAGGCAACACAACAAAAGAGTATGATAACCCTACATGTTAATGGACCTACAGTAAACTTTGAGATACAAAAAAATTTGTTACAATGGAAAAAAAAATGTTTTCATGTTCCCTAATTATCAGTAGAAATTCCCAAAATGCTTAATAGTACAACAATAACAGAAAATCAATGAGGTTACATAAGACCTAAACCATCCTATGAAATAATTTGACCAACTAATATTCGTAAGACTATATTTCAGGATACACATTTATGTCAAACGCATATGTTACTTTCCAAAGATAGACCATATTGTGAACCATAAAATTATTCTAACAGATTTTAAAACATATTGTGAACATCTCCAAGTATTTGAAAATTAAGCAAAATATTTACCATTGTACCAAAAAAAAAAAGAAAAAAGAAAATGAATTAATAAAAGAAAAAAATTTAAAAAAGAAAGAAAGGGAAATCACAATGACAAGTAGCAAATATATTGAACTTAAAGAAATAACAAAATTCCCCCAAAATGTCATATGTTGCTAAAGAATTTCTTAAGAAAATTTATAGGTAAAATGCCTGTATTAGAAAGGAGAAAGTTTAAAATTATTAATTTTAATATGCAATGTAAGAAGCTAATAGAAGACAAATCATACAAGTAATATAGAGTGAGCAAAATGACAAAGACTTGAGAAAAATCAAGTGAAAAATAACTAAAAAGTAAAATCAATAACACATTTGCTTCTTGAAAAGATCATTATGATAATCACCTAAACAGACTAATTAAACAAAAACAACCTTAGAGAAAACACAAATCACAGCTATCACAACATAAAAATGTAATATTTATATAGATCTTACAATTATTAAAAGAATGATGAAATATTTTAAAGTCTCAGAAAAGAAGTTTGATAAAATATTATGGGAATATTATTATTTAAAAGGTAAAACCAATCTAAACCAAGAGAAAATGGAATTCCAATTAGTACTAAAATTATTCTAAAAATCAGTTTATGATTTAAATATGTATACAAAGTAAACTCTAGACTCAGATGGCTACGCTGGTCGAATTCTTTCAAATATAAGGATGATGTGGAGTGACATCATTAAGATGACAAAATAGAAATTCTCTGGTGCTGGACGTAATGGTGAATACTTGTAATCCCTACTACCTGGGAGGCTGACACAGGAGGATCACAAGTTCAGGACATCCTTGACAATTTAATGAGATCTTTTTGTTGTAGTCAACTTTTTTGCTGCTGTGACTAAAAGTCCTGACAAGAACAATTTTAGAGAATGAAATGTATTTGGGGGCTCACAGTTTCAGGGTTTCAGTCCTCCGTAGCTGGCTCCTTTCCTTGTGGCTTGAGGTGAGGCAGAACATCGTGGTGGAAAAGTGTGGTTGTGGGAAGCAGCTCAAATGGTGATCAGAAAACAGAGAGAGATTCTACTTGCCAGATACAAAATATATAACCCAAAGGAGTGGCCCCAATGCCCACCTACTCTAGCAACTCTACCTGCAATCAATTACCAATCAGTTAATCCTCATTAGATGTTTAATTCACTGATTAACTCTCGAAACCCAATCATTTCTCTTCTAAACCTTTTTGCATTTTCTTACATAAGGGGGGGTGTGCCTCATATCTAAACATTAACACTGTCTCAAAATTTAAAAAATGGCTGGTGTCAGAAAGTAACTTAGTGGTAAAGCATTTCTGGCTTCAATTTTTAGTACTACAAAAAAAAAAAAAAAAAAAAGACTCTGGCTCTAGTTCCCTACTCACACTCACAGAAATCCAAGTAGAAACTATTTACTGACAATAATACTTTCAATAATATCCCAGATCTCAAGAGTAAAGCAGAGAATTGTAGAGCAGAATGTAAGAACAGTTGAATTCTAAGGGATGTCACCCCTGACCCAAGCTGACCCAAGTACCAAAAAAACAGGATTCTCCAGTGCTCAAAGTTTTGCAATGGGAAAAGACAATTGGGGGTAGACATCAAGATACCCCACTATTTTAGCACTTTAAAGAATGTTTACTCCTGTCTTCTTGTACTTGTAGGAGTATTGAAGGGTTCTGCCACCTGACTTTGATTAAAAATAAAGAGCAGGAGTGTACTCAAAACAGCCAGAATATGGATATTGACAGTATATTTACAGTCTAGCCAGCATTTCCCCAGAGAAATGTCAACAGTATCATTTTACAGAAAGCACAATCAGTAGGCCCATCAGGATCAAATTTATAGGCAGTTTGCCTACCAAGTTCTGGGGTTCTGCTTGAACATTACTAAGACTTGGAGGCATGTACAGATCTGTGAACATTCAGGGACATTTGGTCCTGTTCCGCTCCACAGGCTTAGTAGCAACCCCATTAAGCAAAATAGCATGTCCATGAAGATATTTTGAAAGGAAAACTGGCTCCACCCATCCTCAGAAGCTGAGCTGCAACCTCAGTGACCTCATTGAATATGTGGCTCACTTTGATCTCCTTCACAACCATCAATACTATAGAGATAAGAAAGATACTATATAAACCTGCTCAGTCAAAGGAGTTTGCAGAAATGAGCTACCAGCTCCCTTCACTGAAGTCTAGCCAGAGATCACAACAGATCATATAGCACAGCCAGTGGTTCCACTTAGCCTTAGACAGCAGCCCAGCCCACCTAGTAAATGCAAGAATATGGTCTGCCTGACCAGGGTTGCTGTTGGTGATCCTGTCCAAATATCCAGAATAAACTAAATAATCAACAACACCATTAATGAACACCTGCAGTGGCTGGAAGAGTTATTCCCTCAATGCATAGACATGGATTCAAGAGCACAAGATTTGTGAAGAAACAGAGAAATAATACATTACCACCCCCAAAATTCATAAAGTTCTATTAATGGACCCTGAGCAAATGGAGATCTAATAAAAAACCAACAAAGAATTAAGATTAACGCTCTTAAAGAAGTTCAGGGAATTATAATAATATGTGTACAGAAAAATTAGGTAAAACTTGAAAAAAATGACTAATGAGCAAAATGAAAACTCTAATATGAAAGGAGAAGTTGAGAGCAAATTTATCTCTACTATAAGAGTTATAAGACTAAAATTTTTTTAAAAAACTACAGTTACAATGTTCATGTTAAAGTATATAAATTAGTAAAAGATTTAAAGTTTGGACACCAGTATCACGAAAGTTGTGGAAGGTGAAATTGTAGAGTTTTTAAATGCATTACACTAAGTTGTTCTCAGCTTTAGAATGACCTATTATAATTATGCTTTCTGTAAGCCTCACATTAAACATAAAGTAAAAACCTGTAGTAGTTGCACAAAATATGAAAAAAAGGATTCAAAGAAAACAACCAAAGAAAACCATCAAGCCACAAAGAAGGACAATAATAATGGAAGACAATAACTACCTTTAATGTAAATGGTTAAAAATCTCCAGTCAAAAGGGAGTGACTGAATGAATCAATAACAAACAATGACAAAAAGAAGACCCAACTATAAGCAGCTTCTCATTTTGCCAGTAAGGAAACACAGATTGAAAATGAAGAGATAGAAAAAAATATTCAATGAAAATGGAAATAAAAAGACTGTATGGGTAGTATACTTATAGAAGACAAAAAGATGATACAAGTCAAAAACAACAAAAAGAGATGAAGAAAGCCTATAATGAAAAACAGGTCAGTCAATTCAGTAGATATAGCAAATTTAAAAATGTATGCCCCAATATCAGAGTATCCAAAGATATAAAGCAACTATTGGGTGATCTAATGAGAGTGACAAACTGCAATGCAAAAATTGTAGGATACCTTCATACTTCACTTTTAACAATAGATCATCTAGACATAACATCAATTACAAAAATCAAACTTTGATAACAGACCAAATAGATAGAAAATTCCACCTAACAGCAGTAGAACACACATTCTTCCCAAGGCACAAAGATCATTCTATAGACTTGATCATATGTTATGTCACAAAATTTAAGAGAGTTTGAAATTATATTAAGCATTTTCTTCAATCATAAAGGGATGAAACCAGAAATAAATAATACATAATAGGAAAAATCTGGAAATTTTTCAAATATGTGAAAATTAAATATTTTTAATCAACCAGTGGCTCTTTGAAGAAATAAGAAAATCTTGAGACAAAAAAAAAGAAAATGGAAACACAACATACAAAAATGTATTGGACATAGCAAAAGAAATCCTAAGGAACAAAAATAAATAAATAAACACATGCCTTTGTCAAAAAAGAATGGACTCATCAAAATAGCTAAACTGTGGAACCAACCTAGATGTCCTTCACTAGATGAATGGATAAAGAAAATGTGGGATATATACACAATCGAAAATTATTCAGCATTAAAAGAGAATATAATCATGGCATTTTCAGGTAAATGGATAGAGTCGGAGAATATAATGCTAAGTGAAGTTAGCCAATCCCCCCAAAAATAAATGCCAAATGTTTCCTCTGATAAAAGGAGGCTGATTTTTAATAGGGTTGTAGCGGGGAGCTTGTGAGGATTAGATAAACTCTAGATAGGGCAAAGGGGTGGGAAGGGAAGAGAGGGGACATGGGATAAAAAAAAAGATGGTGGAATGAGATGGACATCATGAATGTACATGCATGAAGACATGAATGGGGTGACTATACTTTGTATACAACCAGAGATATAAAAAATTGTGCTCTATATGTGTAATGAACTGTAATGCATTATTCTGTCATATATAACAAATGAGAATAAAAAAGAATGAACTCAGAATAACAATCCATAAAAAAAAAAATCATTCCTCACCTGCCTACAATTTCTACCACCTCCCATTAGCTCATTCTGCTTTCAATTAATTAATTCACTGATAAGATTGGAGTTCTCATGATCCAATCTCTGCACACACACACAAAATGCTATCACTGGATATAGCTGTATTGGGACCAAGACACATGAACTTTTAGGGGGACATTCCAGAAAAAACTATAACACACATAGAACAGCCAGAACCACATGGTTTCACAACTTAAGTCCACTGAACATTTAACAAACTAATACCAATCATTTACAAATCGAAGCAGAGGGTATAGTTCCAAATACATTTTACAAGGTTAACATTACTAAACTATGAAAAACAAAGTGGCTATTGCTGAGGGCCATTGCTAAGTAAGAATGACGCATGGCATGACCCAGGTCATTTGCAGTGTCATTGCATGTAAGGTGACCTTGCTCAAGGACCAGGGGGGATCTGGGTTTAGGGCAGATCGGGGTTTAGGGCGGTTCCAGGTTTAAAGTGTACCCTGCTGGGAATAGGGCGTATCCTGCTGCCTCAGGCACGCCCGCTCCTTGAGTTCCCATTGAGTTCTCCTGAGATTCAGAGAGAGTATTTGGGATTTTGCCCAGAACGTGATTTGGGCCCAGAATGTGTTTGTAGAGTGCTGGTGTGAGTTCGGGAACAAAGAATTGCTGTTTGAATCTACAAGGCTGTGAGTGGCTCGTGATTTTGTGCCCAGCCAGACTGCGGCATTTAAATCAAAACAAAACAAAACAAAACAAAAAAGAGAAAGCCACAAAAATGAAGACCAATATTTTTAATGAACGTTTCTATTATTTGGATCCAGAAGGTCACTCAAAGGCTTATGTATGAAAATCTATGTATGAAAATTATGTATGAAAAAATCTTGCTCCCCTACATAGTACTATTGGGAGGTTGTAAAAAGAGATTGAACCAAGTCATTGAAGACATGTCTTTGAGGGATATTCTAAGACACCAATCTCCTCTATTTTTTTTTTTCCTGGCTGCCATGAAATGATCAGCTTGTTCCACCACGCACTACCCTCCACTCCACGGTGTACTTCCTCATCACAGGCACAATGGAAATGAGGTCAAGTTGCCATAGGCTGAAACCTCTGAGACTTGAACCAAAATAAACTTTTTCTCCTCATAAGTCAATTATCTTACCTGTTTTTTATAGTGATGGAAGGCTGATTAACACAAACAGATGCAAAAATCCTCAACAAAACACTAGCAAAGTAAAATCAGCAACCATATCAACAGATCAATCTTCATGGGCAAGTGAAAATTATTCCTAGATATAAGAATAGTTTGATATACACAAATGTATAAATTAAAAACACTACATTAACAACATCAATGATAAAGGCCACATGATTATGCCAACAGCTTCAGAAAAAGCATTTGATAAAATTCAATGCATTTTTTATGAAAAAACTCTCAACAGATAACTTATAAACAAAATGTACCCCCCCCCAAATAAAGACAGCATATAAAAAACTCATAGCAACTATACACTCAATTTTGAGAAGCTGCAAGATTTTCCTCTATGATCAGGGAAAAGGATGCTCATTCTGACCACTTATTTTCCAAAGACTATTATAATTCTTAGAGCAATTGTCAAGAGATAAAAATAAAACACATCCTAATTGATAAAAGAAGAAATAAAATTGTCTGTTTGCTGATAACATAAAAATAATAGAAAAATTCTAAAGACTTAACCTAAAAAGTTGTCAAAAATAACAACTAAAAGTTGTAAGATATAAAATTGATGTTGTTAAAAATCTGTACACTAACAATTAACCCTCTGGAAAGGAAATTAAGAAAACAATTCCATTTACAGTAGAAAGCACAATAATACCTAAAGTGAATATAGAAAAGATACAGGTTTCTATAAAATCTGAAAGAAATAGAAGAAAACACAAATGAATAGAAAGATAACCTATGTTCATGGATTTGAATAATTAATATCATTAAAATGTCTATACTACCCAAACATATCTGCAGTCAATGAAATTCTTATCAAAATTCAGAAGTAATTTTTTCAAAAAACTAAAAAAAATTCTTAAATTGTTATGAAATTAAAGAAGACTCTTGCCAGCTAAAAAATCTATGCTAAAAACAATATCAAGACAGAAACTGAAGGCATCAAAACCACTGACATCAAAATCTATTGCTTTTCCAGTCAAGGAAGCATCATATTTGCATGAAAACTGACACATTTACTAATGGAAATAGATATCCCAGAAATAAACCAATGCAAATATGGTCAAATATTTTTCAACAAAGGTGATAAGAATATTCAATAAGGAAGAAATTCTCTTTCATAAATGGTGCTAGAAAAATAAACACGAAAAAAAATAAAATTGAATCCTTATCACACACTACATACAAAAGTCAACTCAAAATGGATTAAAAACCTAAATATATGACCTGAAACCATAAAAGTACTTGAAAATTAATAGGGAAATGCTCCATGAAATTGGTAAAGGAAATAATATACATATATTTTGTACACAGACTTGAAAGTATAGGCAATAAAAATGAAAACGGACAAGCAGGACTATGTCAAACAAACACTGTGGCACAACAAATAATTAGCATAGAGAAGAGGCAATCCACAAAGTTGGAGAAAATACTTAAAACCATACATATCAGGAGAGGGTAATATCCAAAATATGTAGTGAGCTCAATAAATAATAAGAAAACAAACAACCTGATTTAAAAATGCTTACAGACTCTTTAATAGTTATTTCTCAAAACAAGGTATACAATAGCCTATGAAAAAATGTTCAACATCATAAATTATACAAAAATGTAAATTGAAAAAAAATAATAAGATATCAACTCACATCCATAAAATGTCTATCATTGAAAAAAAGATAAGGGTTGAAAATGTTGTACAGGAAAGAGAATCCTTATACACCACCATTGAGAATGTGAGTTGATATAGCTATTATGGGAAATGGTATAGAGGTCCCCAAAAAGCTAAAATTAGAACCATCATATAATCCTGGAAGACATCTTCTGATAAAACTCTCAAGTTTTGAAATAAGATATTAAAGTATTTGAAATCAAAACAGAAAAGGGACATCTGCATTCCGATGTTCAATGCAGTATGATTCACAATATCTAAGATATTAAATCAACTTAAGTTTCCATTAGTGGATGTTGTATAAAAAATGTACTATATTTCACAACTCTTCTACCTTAAGGAAGAAAGTCTTATTATTGGTGATAACATGGATGAATCTGTAGGATGTTGTACTAAGTGAAATAAGCAGAGCATAGAAAGAAAAATGCTACATGATCTCACATATATTTGAAATAAAATTATATCAAACTCAAAAGCAGTAGAAATTACTAGAGATTATTGATAAGGGGCTAGGCATTACTAATCAAAGGATACAAAGTTTCAGTTGAACATGAGGAATTAATTTTATTCATATTGAACATGAGGAATTAATTTTTATTCATATTGCACAAAGTGTCAACATAGTCAATAATAATGCATTGTATATCAAAGTTTTGAGAGTTAAAGTATCTCAATACAAAAAAAATGAAAAATGAGGTAATGGTTATGTTAATTATATTGATTTAATCATTCTATAATGTAAACATATAAAAAAAAACATCAAAATATACCCATAATACCCCATAAATCTGTGGTTTGAATTTTCCCCTAGTGACTTACTTCCTTTAGCCATGCCCCAGCTGCCTATGGGTACCACCCAGCACTCCATTTAAATTATTAATTCTTCAAATGCATTAATCCATGGATGAGCTTAGAATTCTTATAATCATCTCAACTCTGAACATTAATACATTAGATACCAGGTTTCCGACCTATGAACCTTTTGGGAGACACTTCATATCTCTTGTCCTTGACCCGCACAGACTAGTCAGACTGGGTTTTAACGGGCTGGTTGCAACAGTAAGCTAAGAAAGCAGCAGTTGAAAATCACACAACATGGACAGAATTTTTTAATTTGGGTGGGGACGGTTCTTTGACCTTAAAGGTCAGTTTCCACGCTGGAAAAAGAGAGCACTGTAAAGACAGCAGTGAGCGGGTTCCTTTATTTTATAGCAGGGACATCAGAGGCAGGGAGGGATAAGGTTTCAAGGGTGGAGTCTTGCTTCCTGGTGTCATGTGGTCAGCTTATTGATTGACATCTTGGCAAGTCTACACCCATCTTAGGTGCTGTGCTGGATCTTAGGCAGAACTAGAGGAGGGTCACCTGCATCATGCGATCAGTCCCTGACAGGGATATCGCAGTGCCAGACTTATCCCTTCATTTGGCTACTGTGAGCAAATGTCCACACACACAGCCCATGGAGGGATGGTGACACATATCCACATCATAACACAATTGATTTGCAACAAAGGTGTTAAAGCAAACCTGTTAACCACTTGATTTGGGTTTTCAGCCTCCAGAACTGTGGGAAAATACATTTCTATTGTTTAAGTCAATCAATTGATGGTACTTTGTTCTGACAGCCCAGGCAAACTGCAAATAGAAGGGAATCCAATAAGCACTTCAGAAAGTATATAACATCACTAGTCTTCAGAGAAAAGCACATTTAAACCATTACAGTAAACAAATTAAAAAATCTAACAATATCAGATATTATTGATGATACAGAACAACTAAAACTCACATATTTTACTAATAGGAGATAAAAATAGTGTAATAACTTTGGAAAACTCTTGGTTAATTTCATATAAATTCAAGCATGCATGTATTTCATGATACAAAATTCTTTTAGGAATTCACCCAGAGGAAAGAATATATCCACAAGAATGTCCACAATAATATTTAATTCACCTTTATTAAACAATCTAAAACTTGTAACAACTTATATATGTATATAAACAACAATAAGCAATGATATTTTTAAAGAGTATGATACTACTTAGCACTCTGATACATGAAACAACATGGATGCATCTCAAAATCATGCTCAGCAAAAGCAGAAAAAAAGAAATCACTGTATATTGCCATATATGAGAAGTTTAAAAACTGACAAAGTGGTTCTGTTGATAATAGGAACCAAACCTGTGGTTGTTTATGTGTGTATGTGTTTTTGTTTTTTTTATTTTATGTGTGTGTATATATAAATGTATATACACATATATGTGTGTGTATGTATATATAATATACATGTATGTAATATATATTCAAGTATGTATACATAGTATATAAACTAAAAGCCTAAGATATTAGCCTACATTATATTTGTCATATTATATATACTTTATATATACACTTTATATAAAATAAAGTAAAGGCTGGAGAGACTTTTTGGGTTATGGATTATTTTTTACCATGATAGGAACAGCATTTACATGGATCAATCAATGCATTTGTCAAAAAGAGTGGACCTGTACACTTAAGACTTGTGCATTTCACTATGCATTTTAAATCCTTAATCACATAGAAGGTTACCCAAAAATCAGTAAGAGAATTTTTCTCCAGGAAGGAATATTGAATTGCAGAGGGGTAATAACTTTTATAACTTACATAAAAATAAACCAAAATGATTGAAAAATGTATCAAGTATAACGCAAAGAGCACAAAAATAAAAATAGAAGCTAGCTGTAGTCTCTATATATGATATGGGTTCCCAGTGGTCAAGGAGAAAAGTGAGAGGAAGTAGAAAGGCACAACCCTAGAAGAGTTTTCATAAGAGGCAAAGGCAGAATACTTCAGAGTCCCAACCATGGTGGAGCTCCTGAAATCAAGGGACATGATTGATATATAGTGATTGTAGTATGATATCAATAAATAGAAGTGAATTTATTTCATTTACTATAAAAGTACATCAGATTACATCACAAAAGAAAACAGAGCATTGTGATACATACATACCATATCTAAGTCAAAACAAATAAGTTTGAAAATATAAAGGCAAAGTACACATAAAGAAGCAGGGGTCATTATTAGTATTGGGTGTAGTGGAATCCAGCCTAAAAGAGCATTCACTGGAAAATATAGAGAATCTTAAAATGCTGAAAGATACAAGTCAAAATGAGAAGATAGGTGTTTAGAATAAATGTATTTGAATTTATTCAATATAGAAACAACATTTGCAAAGCTAAAAACCCATGAACTTAAAGATACAACATATTTTCAGCAAAGACTTCAATTCAAAACTAAACTCTCCTAATCTTGTATGGATTGTATGAGAAAAAAAAAATCACCAAAGATATAGAAGATCTATTTACTACAAATTAGTAACAAAGTTTGATTTATAATGTTCACAGTTCCTAAAGATGAGGCCCACATTGGAAGTTAAAAAAAAAATGCTGTACCTTTAAATCTCTTCCTGGCAAACTCAGGAACAGGCTGAATGAACTGCTTCAGAAGTCTTGGATTCACTTTGGTTCAACGAAGCAGAGGAGTTAAGTTCAGAATCATAATATGAAATCATACTTGCAAGAGGCAATCTGTTTTTCTGGCAGCAGAATGGAGAGCAACCTTTGAGTTAGGAGACCAAGTTACTATGCAACACTATTCTGGCTCCTTCTCTTCCTGTCATTGAGCTCCCCTAACCTCACCATAATTTTACTACCACCTTGTTTTCTGCAATGAAATCCAATTTATTCAGTGATGATTTTAAAAGAAAGATTAAGCACACATACCTAAAATAAAAGTAAAGATGAGAGGTATTTGTTGTATTTAACTACTGAATTCAACAGTGAAATAAATATATCAGTGATGAAATTTAAATGCAAAATGAACAAATGTAGAAATAATGTAGATAACATACAAATAAAATTGAGAATGTAAAAGAGAAAAGGTGAAAGATAGCCTGGCATGGTGGCACACACTTGTAATCTGAACAATTTAGGAGGCTGAGTTAAGAGAGTCACAATTTCAAGCCAGCCTCAGCAATTTATCAAAGCATCAAGCATTCTATTGAGAACCTATCTAAAAAGAAAAGTAAAAGGGACTGAGGGTGTTACTCAGTGTGTAAGTATATCTGGGTTTAATCCCTGCTATCAAAAAGAGAAGAAAAAACAGAAGAAGAAAGAAAAAGAACAACAAAGTAAAAGACAAAGATGCGAGACAGAGTACGAAGATAACAGGTTGCCTCACCTGACAAAATTAGGCATTAAAACATTTTATGGGAAAATTAAGTAAATCCACTATATCATTAAAATAAAGAATATTTCTTCCTTTTAGCTGTCCACATAACAGTGCCTTAAAGTTTTCACTAAATAATGAAGAAAATGTTTAAAAAGTAGAGTTAGTTTTAGGCGTACACACATGACCCCCAACAATGTTATCTAAATGAAATGTAAAAAAAATTAGAAGTGATGAATGACTAAGTCATAAAAAAAAATTCCTGCCAAATAGCAGTGTAGAACTCTTTCCTAAGTATCTCTTTTGTAATGAGTCAAAGCAGGCATAAATTGCAGAATATCTGGTAAATGATGTGAATAGGGGAAGACCTAGGTGATGAGAGAAAAACCCAGGTATCCCTGGAAGTTCATTCTCAGTGTCACATAGCTTGACAAAGAGTCATGAAAAGTGACAGGAATCTATCTGCAGAGGCATCATCATCTCTTTCTGATGTCATCAATCCTGACAGATAAGGCAGACTTATCTGGACTTCTGTGTAGACTTTTGCCCTTGATTTGCATTCTTTCTAGTGTGCTGCTGAGTATGGACATGTCATGATATCTTTCTTGTTACTTAGAAAGGGATGATGAGTATATGAGTTGCCATGTGAATATGTGGTTTGTTCCTCATCTCGTGGTCCTCCTGCTTCCAGTTCTGCCTGCTAGCAGTTGTTAGTCATGAAGAACTTTTGTGCTGTGAAGTAACACGGTGTGGAGAAAATGTGAACTTTGTTGCTTCTCTCCTGAGGTTTTTATCTGCTCCCCCATAAAAACTTTATTATATAAATGAATTCCTGCATGATGTGGGGTTTCATGTGTTCATG
The DNA here is from genome assembly GCF_021218885.2 of Marmota monax. Taxonomy (NCBI): domain Eukaryota; kingdom Metazoa; phylum Chordata; class Mammalia; order Rodentia; family Sciuridae; genus Marmota; species Marmota monax. The sequence continues at coordinate 21,288,921 of NW_026692907.1, forward strand.
GATTTAAGGAGTATCACTGAACTTTCCTAGGGGTTAAAGACTTTTCCCCCTAAGAGAAGTGAGAGTAATTCTGATGTTAAGGTGTCCACTAACCCAAATGGCAGGTAGCTATGATATCCATTAACCCACTGTGCTCTAGAAGGCTGCTAGAGCATCATTGGTTTATTGCAGAAGTCACTGAACAGCTCCAGAGGATTCAATAGCCAAGGATGCAGCAAGGAATTTGTATGCACTAGTTTCATGTCCCAAAGGAGAGAGCAAGAATAGAAGAGTCTGAGACTAAAACGCAAAAACATATTATTCAAAGAAAATGGGGAAATGTCACAGAAGGAAAACCCCAGATGATAATACATTGGGAAACCTGAAAATAAAAAGCCAATTTCTTTGATTGTATGCCAATACATATATGCTTTATTTCTAAAGACTGGGAAATTACAAAGACAAATGACACTAGCTAAGATACAGTATTTGCTCCAAATGGCAACAGAGAATATAGGAGAAAAAAACAAACTTCCAACTGGATTTCACAAGAAGGTGGGAAAAACAGAGATAGGAACTAGGTTTGGAAGGAAGATATGCCTGCATACGACAGCTAAGTAAAAATAAATTGCAGTGATTCCTGAACTTTCTAGGTAGTGGAGTTTATAGCTATTGTTATACACTTTACTGTCTGAACTGAATTTGGCGTTTTGCATTCTGTTCTTTTACCTTGACAAGAATATTTTGAGCATTAGGTGCTCTATTTCAGCATAAAAATTACTACAGGTGGAGACTTAAAAAGTAGCCATATTTTAGCTCTTAGTTCTTTTAGGTCAGAAGGCAGATATAGCCTGGCTGGGTGGCAGATCCACTTGTCTACCGACTATGCTCTCCTCTGGAATTACAGTCCTCTTCCAGGCTCACTCAGGGTGTTGGCAGAGTTCAGTTCTTTGAAGGAACAGCATTGAATTTCTTGTTCTTTTATTACTCTTGGCAAGGACTACTTTTTGCTTTAAGAGGGAACCCTTACTGCCTTGTCACATGGTCCCTTCTAACTTCTGTTTGAACAAAGAGAATTTTCCTTCTTCCAAATTTCACTTATCCTTCTGATCTTTGATTTCCCTTTCTGCCACCAAATGCAGACACTTCTCTGTTTTTCAAAGGCTCATGTGGTTAGCTTAGGCCTACCATACTGGCCTATTTTAAGATCATCACTATTTTAAAGTGAACTGACTTGGAGCATCAGTACATCAGAACATTTTCAAAATCCCTTCAGAATTGTCTGATACCTTGATTAGCATTTGGATAATGGGGGAAAAATGCTGGCAAAAGTTTAGAGAATCTTGACAGCCACTCATGATCTCTCCACTAGAAATGTGTGAAGAAGTTGAGTTGATGCAGTTATTCCTTGTATTAAGAAAAGCTAAACACATAGCCAAAATTACTGCATATCTTGGAAGCTTATCTAGATTGTACAACTGGAACAATAATTTAGACTATGAAAAATACTTGGTTTTCTTAAAGAATTTCTAGTTTAGGTAGGTGTGTTATCACTGAATTTAATATCCCCAATTGCCTGAAAGAGGCCATTAGTGCTAGGACTATAGGGACTTAGACAGGAAAGTAGTACCATTGTTCTTTGTTACCTGACATCTTCACAGTGATTGTGCTGCCACTATGGAAACCCAGATTTGAGTCTTGAACTTTAATTTTTTGAATGTTTCTGGAAAGGAATTAAAATCAATTTGCCTTTACTATAGAACATTGATGAGTTATACAGTCTAGAAAAAATTCAAACTTTTGGAGAGTAAGCAAACTTTACAAAGATGACTTTTGATAATGATCTCTCCTGAGAAAACTGTTTACAACATTGTATTGAATGCCTTATAAACACAACTAACTGAAGATGAATGGACTTTGAGAGATGGTGAACTCTATGAACCCACCACTTAAAGGTTCAGCTTGGGAGCTATCTGGACTATAGCCCAAAAACATTACAGACAAATTGTTAATAACTACAGAGGAGGCTCAACACCTGATTAGTCACTTTGGGTATTGAAGGCAGCTCAGCCTACTCCCAGGAATTTTATAACAGCCCCTATATCAAGTCAACAGATGGGGGAGTTTAAGTGGAACCCTTATAGAATAAAGCCTTTAAAAAAGTGAAGGAGCTATTAAGTTCAGTCCTAGAATTCTCTATATTGTTTTGACCCTAGAAATTACAGATGATTAGGAAATGTATCAAGACTCCACAGTACTCCAGTACTTATCATATTCTGGGCTCTTTCTCTTCAGGACATCTTCCCACTACAGGCCAGTGACTACAGATATTTTGTAATGGGCCTTTAGTTTAAAAAAAAATAACTTATGATTGTCTACTATGTCTTCCCATCACACAATGTAACTTTCAATGAAGAGCTAAAAATGACCATCAATACCTTAGCCATTTTTGTAAGTACGGGGCTGACCATTTATTAACCCTAGAGATAGCTGTATCTGCTTCTCCACTCAAACATCTGATTCACAAGGGGTCTTACCTATAAGACTTTATACTTGAAAAAAAAAATAAAGGTTACAAGTGAAGCAGCCTGCCTCCAAGTTGAATAAACCTAATGGACTGTTAGTCATCATAATTATAAAAAAAACATTAATACAGAACAGAATACTAGGCATAATGATCTAAACTTCAAATAGTGTAACTTTCCATATAATATATACTGAGACAGACAGACTCATGGGTCAACACTAATGAGCTAAATCTATAGTGAGAACACTAAGCTTTTAGGACCATGTTACTAAAGATATATCCAGATAAATAACAACCTATGAACTAATCTTTATTTTACACATATCCATGACCATATAAAAGAGACTGGACTGGGGAAGTCTATCAAGATTGCATAGTCTTATATTTTAAACCCCAGGATCTATTAAAAATCTACTATGATAATGAAAATCTCTATAAGGAAATGCGATGTACTCCAACAAATGGTTTTGACAAATGTTAAAGCCTGTTTTCCAACACGGTTACCTTTGCCAATTATGCATGGCTTTTTATTAAGACCTTTACAAAATAAAAAGATTCCACTACCTTTACTAAAGTTTTCTAATGAACATGCTCAGCTGTGTCTTTGTTGATCTGCTTGGACTCAGAAGGCAGGGGATATAAAAAAAATGAATAATTTAAGAATGAATAGATGCTGTCTATATGAACAAGGTACTCCGTGTGTGTGTGTGTGTGTGTTTTCTTTGAAAATGGATGGACAAATTAATTGGTGAAATAAAACATATTGAGGTAAATGTTAATCTGGCTCCTGGTTCTATAACCACCTTCTCTGTTCTCCATAGACCCATGAGTCCATATGCAACTTATTGCTGACAGAGTATAGTCTAGTTTTTCCCCTAAGATGTTATGAATGGAGGAGAGAGGGGAGAATGAATATAATAATTCTATCATTGTCTCTCATTCTTTTACATATTTGGTAGGCACATATATTCTCCTCCATTTTGAACATTGGCTAGTAAAGAAAATTTCTAATGAATTTGGATATGTCACTCTTCATTTGTTGATGCATAGAACATGTATTGAAGTTCCATTCCCAGACAACTCTGGAAAACTATTACTCTTAGACAATACTGAGATGTCTGTTACTACCCAGAAAATATCAGGTGATATTAGAATTTGGATGTAGAGTGTCCCTCAAAGGTCATTCTTGTGTTCCTCAGCTGATGGTGCTATTGGGAGGTGGTGGAAACTCTAAGAAGTAGGGTCTAATTGGAAGAAGTTGGTTACTGGGGATGTGCCTTTGAAGGTGTATTTTGTCCCCAGCATCTTTCTCTCTCCCTTTCTGCCTCCCAGCCACCAGGAGATGAAGAGCATTGTTCTGCCACATGCTTCCACCATAAGGTACTGTTTTACCACAGGCCCAGAAACCTCTGAAACCATGAGCAAAGATAAGTCTTTCCTCTTTTAAGTTGCTTTTCTAAGGTAGTTTGTCTCAGCAATTGAAAGCTAACTAACAGAGATGAGATGATTACAGTTAATTGAGACCTAAAATCTACCCAAAATTTAGAGAGTGAACTAATCAGAGACAAGTTGGTTGAATGTGGAAGCTCATTTCCTTCCCTTGTTTGGTACTCAATGAAAGAGCTTGCTTAGCAGGATTAAGCTTGTCTGTGGAAAGAAAGCAGGGCTGTGAGAAATGGCCACATTACTAGAAAGTGAGGCTATCCCTATATCTTTCAGAATGCAGACAGACCTTAACTCTTTTTGTTGAGGAAAATCATGTCTACCTAGCTCTGCTTAGGCCAACATGTGAATATATATGAGAGTCCAGGAGTAGGACTCATTCTCATTCATGGAGTGCTTTACCAACCAAGTTAGAATCCTTTCTTACCCATGGATAAAAGATATGAACAGTGGATTGTAAATGAGATCTTAAAGGTGTTTAAATGTGAAAAGGTACTCAAACTGAATTGCAAAGTCCAAATATACAGGGATAGTAAAGAGCTGACAGTTCAAAAATTCTGTGAAAAAGGGGTCCTGTATGGGCAGTCCCATGAAATACTGAAAAGAACATAAATTAATACAATACCTATGTAGGAAAGTTCAGCAATATACATCAAAATAAAAAATCCATATTTCATTTGCCTCAGTAATTCCATTTCTGGAAATATATATTTCAATCATTCTAGTGCCTACATAAAATTATGAATGTTGAAGTTTAAAATATATTCATTACATCTCTGTGTAATAACAAAGTATGGACAACATTTTAAATGGATGTTAATAGATAGCTGGGTGAGCTAAGTTACATAAAAGTAAGGAAAAAATAAGAAAGGTCCTTATATGTAAAAACTTCCAAGTATATTATTAGGTTAGCAAAACAGTTGTGAAACAGAGTTTGTAGCATGCAATTATTTGTGTTAAGAAAGCAGAGAAAAAATATTTGTATTTTTTCATATATATGTTTTTAAAACTTCAGAAGAATACATAGGACATCTAGAAGCTCCTTGTGATTGGGAGATGAAAAAGTGGGTTGGTGGAGCAAAGGTGTAGGGAAGATGTGTCACTAAGCTACTCAATTTTTGAACTGCATATATCTTAAATATATTTCCATATGAATTTTTCTACTTGAAATCATAAATGTGTCAAGATAAACAGAATACAGAGCAATTGTTTTAGTCATACCAAACTGTACTTATTTCTTAACATTAGCTTTCAGCTGTCACCTGTATGTTCAAGTAGTTCTTAAAGGCTATTCTAGGAATAACAGCTCAAAAAGATGTTATTCAGAAGTTCTTATGGAAGTATTATCAGTTCTCATTCATATGATTACAAATCTCAAATATATTAAAATCTGAATCACAGAAACCAAGACAAACTGAAAGCAAAATGTCAAGATTGTATGAAAACGTTCAGTAACTATATTAAAATGGAAGTATATCAAAGAGTATACTCATACCCCAGTCCAAAACACCTTGTAGATAAACATTAATAAGCTATTTATAACATTATAAAATTTAAAATTTAATATTCCAGAAGAAAAAAAGAGAAACTATGCAGCCTCATTCAATAAACAAAATGGCAGGTTTATATATATTGAAGGAATTGAGAAGGCTATCATGCATATAGGAGGTGCTCAGTTGTCCTGCAATGTGAAAACACATATATCTCCTTTATCATACATTCCTATGGACAAATCATAAATGACTTCTCATTTAGACTTCTCTTATCAAAGGATTAGTCTGTATTTCAAAAATAAAGTATTTTGTATTTTAGAAAGATCAACACTATTTTCTAGGTTGTTTAATTCTGATTACTATAGAAGTATATGTCTTTTAAGTATATGTCTCTTCATTTTATTTTGTAACAAGTTCTAAAATATTTACATTGTGTCATTAGTACTTTCAGGTTAAAAAAAAATGAGAAGAAACAATTGGATTCATGATGAAAAATGTTGTTTTGGGTAGAAACTTCACAAAGTAGAACAGCTAAGTTCACTGAGTTTATTTAATTAAGTTTGAAACCTTTTAGAGCTGTCCTCTTTTGAAAATGCCCCAAAAAGAAAATTTTAATCAGAAGACTCTAAAGCAATTTGAAAGCATAGGAATGAATTTTATGTCTATATTACTCAGATATTTTTAAATTAAGGATAAAATTGAATGACTTTTTTGTGTGTTGAATTATAGAAACATCTTTCATTTGAAAATATTTCCAGACATTTAACAATTCAAAATGTGACCAAATTTGTCTTTTCCCAATTTAGATGTCTGATTTGACTGATGAGGCAGGGCTTTTAATTTGAAAGCAGTTCCATTTTGAATTTGTTTTGGCTTCATCTTCTTTCAGATCAAAGCAAGAACATAGAGCAGCAATCTTGGCAACTGTCTCTTTCTTCCTGTCTTGTACCCAGAATTTTGACTTTTTTGCCAGTTAATTGTACAACTGAGGCCACAGCAAGTGTTCATCATTTGCTGAACTTCTTTGTAATGTGTTTAAAGCATGTGGTTATGGATTCTTGATATTCAATCAGCATCAAGAAGTGACACAATGGTTCCCCTTTCACTTTTATACTCCTGAAGAAAGAAATTTTCAGGGATAAAGTCCAAAAGAAACCAGAAAAATAAAAACAGACATCAAATAGTAAACACATTGCCCTGTTATTTGATATAAATTGTATTTTCCCTGGAAAGTCTATGTTTAAACTTTCCTGTGTGTGTGTGTGTGTGTGTGTGTGTTTATGCGCATGTGCAGGCACAGGAGTATGTTCACACACCTGACACACACGTGTATATGTGTGTATGTGTTAATTTTTTGTTAGAACCAATAAACCATAATGATAGCATAATCAGTTATTCTACTACTCTGATAATCTCAATTTGACACTCGGCCTGGAGTTGTATTACTTAAACCAATATAATTTTTGCCTAGTGTTACCTCAGGAATAATTAAATGATTAGAAACAACAGTTACTTTTAAAAACTACTACAGCATGGTTAGAAGAAGGGAGTAAAAGGGAAATACTCACAGCAGGACCTAGAGGGTTAGCAATCAAGGCCTTCATCAGCCACTTCATAACGCGTACCGAGACACATTTCTACGAAACAAAATAAGAAAAAAGGCCTAAATGTAAATCTTTAGAAAAAATAAGGAAATTTGAAAGGGGATACATAAAGCAAGCATATCAGGGTCTTTGGTAATTGGCTTGCAGCACACAAAGCTAAGTGACCCTACCCAAAATTCTGGTTCCAGGCTTATCATTTTCTCCAGCATTTTCTCTTTGTCAGTGAGCTGATAGTCAGAAACACTTGGTTCTCAGTTCATTGACAGACTTTCATGAAAATAGACATGAGAAACAACAGCCTACAAGAAAAATTCCCAATAATGTAAAGTAATGATAGGAATGGAGAGAAGTCATTTATGTTGACACTAAAAAGAGGATGTTATGTATAGAACAAGCAAAAGATGCATTACTGAATTACAAAGAGTATTACAAAATCAAGATCAAGAAATTCCAATATGAATCATTAAGTATGACAATGGAATATTTAACAATTCGATACCTCTGGAAGTGAGCAGAAAAAAATCATGTGGTTTTCCTATAAAATATATCTCCCTATCATTATTTAAAATGTCTGTGATTATTAGCTTTTCACTGGAAACTATATAATTCAAATATAAGACTGTAATACTTATCTCAACCAGAAATATTTAATAGTGAGAATAAAGCAAGTTAGATTTTAGCTTTGGGTCTTTGGGTCTCTATTTGTTTCATAGTAGTTTTCCCATTGGATTTTGTCATGTAGAATATGTAAAGGCATGACATTCTCTATTCTGGGATACATTCCAACTGCCCTCTTTATAATTGTCTACTTGCTCATCACATAGCCCAGTAAGGCAGCATGATAAACAGACAATGCATAAATAGCATGTTCTATTATGGCAAACTAAGACAACAACCATACTTCATAATATTAGTAAAATTAGATTTGTTTTTCCAACATTGAGTTACCTTTAGAGTGTTCTTTTGGTAGTGTGATTAAAAAAAAAAGTATTGACTGACACAACTGGGACTCAGGTCTTCACTTTATCTTTAAAATAGCATTGCATCTTTGTTTAAATTCTATCCTCTTTTTCCTAAAGTAAAAGCATACTTAGGTTTCATTTCAGTGCTAGTATCACTAAAGTTATATGACAAATCTGGATGTAATTACAATTTTCTCAATTGAAAACGTGAAAATACTCTGAAAAAAAAATATTGTCTATAGTTCTTCTCAGGGATTCAACAACTTTGCCACTTGTGGGTGAAAAAAAGAGTGACCTTCCTTCATTCCTGTCTTCTATTCTGTTTCCAGTCCCATGAAACTCTGTGGATAAAGAATTACTATAATTTTACTGACCCATTCACCACCAAAATCATACTAATAAGTCCTCTTAAATATCAATTTGTATGTTGTTCTACCAACGATGCATATTGATTAAGAAAGTATTATCCACATATGTCAAATTTTACCTAAAGCTATATAGATTGAGAGCAAACTAAGAACCAGGACCTAGTTCACATTATCATTTGTCCATTACAAGTTGCTAATGAGAAATGAATAACCTCCATATCAATGTCTTAAGCATACAGAAAGAAGGGCATGACACATGGCACAATAATGCTATTCCATTAAGAAATCTAGGAATGTATGTATTATTAAATTTCAATAATCACAGGAAATGATTGAACTTGTAGAATTTTAAAGGGAGTTGATGTCATGTAGTTAATACATGTTATATTATATTCTATACATTTCTTAATAAATCTTGTTATGGTTTGGATATAGAATATCTTAACCAAAGCTCATGCAATAAAGACATGGTCCCTAGTGCAGCAGTGTGCAGAGGTGGAGCTTTTAGGAAACAATTGGATCATCCATGAATTAATCAATTGATAGCTGAATGGACAACTAAGAGGTATTAGAAACTGGAGGCAGATGCGGCATGATTGAAGGAAGTCAGTCACTGAGAATATATGCTTGGGAACTATATCTTTTCCCTAGACCTTAATGTCTTTCTTTAATTTTCTCTTTCTCTTTCCACCAATTCCCCTCCCCCCCTCTCTCTTTCCTTTCTAACTTTCCTGAGTTGGGCCAATTTTCTGTGCCATGCCCTTTTTCCAAGAGAGTCTGTTCTACCTCACCTCAGGCCCAGAGCAATGGAAGCAGCCAACTACGAACTGAGACCTCTGAAATTGTGAGCCAAAATAAATCTTTCCTCCTTCAAGTTGTTTGTGTAAAGTATTTTAGTCACAGAAATGAAAAGCTGACTACCACAAACAACATTCTCATCTATAATTTAAAAAAAAATCTCCAAATGTATGTTCAGGATATAGTCTCTTGATTTCTACAACTGGACATGGTCAGAGGCCAATTTTATGGATCACAAAGACGAAAGCGTCTAAAAATATCTTCTTCAGAAACCTGAATAGTACCTTAAAGGCACTATAGTACAAATAAGTTCCTTTACCTAGCAAAGTGGGCAGGAACAAAAACAAACAAACAAACAAACAACAACAACAACAAAAAACAGACAAACAAACAAACAAAAAGAAAACCACATGGATAGTAAATATTCCTTGGTTCTTCATGATAAGTTTCTTTTTGGGGGGTGTATTAGGTAAAAAGACCTTGAAGTTTTTGAGATCATGAAGGTTCCTCAGAGGAGCAGTTGTGAACTGGGGTCAAGTTTCCTAGAAAGATTTTGCACAGAAGCCAGGAATGTTGGCACACTCCTGTAATCACAGAGACTAAGGAGGCTGACAGGAGGATCATAAGTTTGAGGCGAGCCTCAACATCTTAGTAAAACACTGTCTCAAAAATAAAAATAAAATATATAGGGAAGGGCTAGGGATGTAGCTCAGTGGCAAATCATCTCTAGGTCCAATCCCTAGTGCAGAAAACAAAAAAGTTTATTTCAATTCTGAAACTATTCTTGATTACTTATAATGTACTAGAAATTGTAGGGTTAGGGAATTAGGAGGTCAAGAATGTGGATGAATAAGATAGGAAACAGTAAATACAAGAATACTAGAGAAAAATTAGAGTGATTTAAGTGGGTCAGAGAGAGAAATACTGGCAGGTCCTTGGAATTAGTGAAAACATTAAGTCCACGCACTAACTCAAGATAGAGTACCATGGCAATGTGTGGAGATGGCATAGAAATGTGGACAGCCCAGGTGTGGCATGTGCAGCCTCTTTCCTCTGATTCTGATTTTTGGTTTAATCCTTATGTCACCAATTCACTGGAGTCTCTACAACACAGTTACTTTCAAGAGACAGAGAAGTGGTTAATGTTTGAAGATGGAAAGAACAGTCATTCAGATGGATGATTGGTCAACTATGTGTGGCCATGATGGGGATTTTCAGGATTCCTGCTAAGGGGGCTTGGGAAATATGATGACAACAACAAAGGTTCTTTAAATGTCCATGCTAATTCTGAGGTGAAGATAAATCTCAAGAGTTCATCATAAAGACTTCAGATGTGATCAAATGTTTTCTCTATCATTAAAATCTATAGATTCTGGGTCAAATTTCTTATCTGTTCTGATTTTTGATGTGCCATATGCAAAATGGAATGTAAATGGAGTACCCTCTCATAGGATTGTTGTCAGCATCAAATTAGGTAATGCAACCATGGCAGTTAGAACAGTGTCTGCGAGGCAGTGGGAACTGAATAAAGGCTAGCTGCTGATTTATACAATAGCTGTGCACCATTCTTTCTATTGTCCATTTAATTTTGTTTGACAACCTTTCCCTGGGCTCAAGCTATCTGACTCTAGGTTCATGTTGTCATGTTGACTACCTGAAAAGAATGGTTTACTTATATTATTTTGTTATTTACCAGTTGTACAATACCAATTGTAGTAGTTTCATTATAAGGCTTTATTGTCCTAGAAACAAAACTGCATTATGAATTCATTCCAAGGGCATAGCAACCACAGCTGTGTGGCAACTGTTGAATTAGCCCCACATTGTTCACAAACACTAAAATCAAATTAAGAGCCTGTCCTATTAATAGCAATACTTATTCAGCTCCTTTCCTCTTTAAAACACTTTATAAATATTAACTAATTAGTCCTCACACTCTTTTGAGGTAGGTAAATAATTGTTAGCTCCCAGTTTGAAGAAACCAAGGTTGAGGTTAAGTGGTTTGCTTGCTCAGGGCAATAGAGTAAGGCAATATTTAATTCCCAAATTAGGGCATTTAAATTTATATTAATTTATTTTGGATACTGTATTGAATTTTAATGATAATTTGTGATATTGTATTACTTACACCACTTGTATCATATAACAGATGGAAAATTTTAATTCGTAGATGAGCAAATGAAAATAGGTAGAAAAAAACTCTAAAACTGCTAATCTCAAAAGCTTCCTATGACAACAAGCACTTATAGACCATGCAACTAACTAGATGGCAATCGTCAGTCATTTCATTTAGTTTCCATTTTTCTATGCTCACACACACACACACACACACACACACACACACCTTGTCTTATTTCCAATCATAGAACAGAGATTCCTTAATTTTGGGACCAAATTTACTTACTTTGGTATTTTTCAGAACTATATGGTCATCAGGTACTATCTTGAGGTATACAAACTATTTTAAGAAATAAACCTTTGCAGTAATATTCCAGTGTTACCTCTTCTTGTTCTCTCAACCCTCACCTTGTTCATCCTACATATTGATGTCGCAAGTTACATATGATAGACCATGAAACACTTGATTATATGTCTCCCTTGTTCAAAGTTACAAAAACCTACATGTTTCTGCCTTCAACTTAAACCATTCTACCATTTTCTAGCAATTGTAATGTGGAATTCATTGAAACATACTTTAGCCACAGTATTTAAAACCTTATAACATTAATACCATTATGTTTTATAACTTCTGTGGTAGGACAGAGAAGGTATATCCCAAACCAAAAATTGTTGCTCAGTGCATGACACAAAGTAAGTATCCAGAAAATATTTGGTAGTGAATAGGAATAGAACTAATGATGTTCTGCTGCCTTTATCCAAGATAATTTTGTTACTGCCTTATTATGAATGTCTTATTATGAACATGTTTATTTAGTATATACCAATTAAAAACTTTTGATCTTTGTTTACACTTAGACTTTCTAATCTTCTTACCATTTATTTTCTCTAATTGTCCTATTGTCAGAATCTCAGTGCCCTTCTTTATCTCACTTTAGGCAAACTTCTGGGGGAATGGGTATACATTGGGTGAAGAGTTTAGTAAAAAGATCTGCAGATATAAAATAATTCTTTTATTGGAAATGTTGGACACATAATCCATGTGATTAACACTTTATATAACTTCGGTATAAAGCCAAATGGTTTTTACATTTTTTTATTTGGTTGCCTTAAAACAATGCAAAATAAATGATATAAATTTTTTTAAAAAGTCTTAATCCCTATGATGTGACACTTTCTCCTGCTCTAGAAATAAATACTTGAATTCAAAGCCGGAAAGAAATTGTTCTCAGTCTTGTTGGGTTGTGTTACACCAACTATCACCTCATAGCCCATAGACTCCTTCCTGAAGAAGGAAGGAAAGATCAGAGAAAATTTTCAGAGCCATTAGTTTTTACTCACCAGGATTAACAAACCAAGTAAAGGGAACACTAAAGGAATTATAGAGACTGTTGACAAGGAGAAGGCAAGATATGTTATATCATTTCCTAAATAAGGGTGAGATGCTAAGTGAAGCTAGCCAATCCCTAAAAAATAAATGCCAAATGTCTTCTTTGATATAAGGAGAGCAACTAAGAACAGGGCAGGGAGGAAGAGCATGAGAAGAAAATTAACATTAAACAGGGACAAGAGGTGGGAGGGAAAGGGAGAGAGAAGGGAAATTGCATGGAAATGGAAGGAGACCATCGTTGTTATACAAAATTACATATAAGAGGAAGTGAGGGGAAAGGGAAAAAAAAACAAGAGAGAAAAATGAATTACAGTAGATGGGGTAGAGAAAGAAGATGGGAGGGGAGGAGAGGGGAGGGGGGGATAGTAGAGGATAGGAAGGGCAGCAGAATACAACAGACACTAGTATGGCAGTATGTAAAAATGTGGATGTGTAACCGATGTGATTCTGCAATCTGTACATGGGGTAAAAATGGGAGTTCATACCCCACTTGAATCAAATGTATGAAATATGATATGTCAAGAGCTATGTAATGTTTTGAACAACTAATAATAAAAAAGGGTGAGATTATGTAGCATTTTATCTGATCTACTTTTTATGCTAATATAAATAGTGTAAAAGAGAACAAAGAATAAACTAGTACAGAAAGTCCAGAGTGCAACTGTATGCACTCTCACAGTCATGCAGGAAATCCGTGCATGAGTTTCCCACGTGACATGAAGGCAATAGACAAGGTAATCAGATTTTACCCATCAGACTTTAAGAGGATATTTAATGTCTACATCCCAAGAAAGAATATACTAAAAGCAAGAGGATGTTGAATAGACTAACCAAAGGGAGTTCTCACAGGATTTTTAAGAATCCAGACATTCTACAGGGACTTATACAATGACTATGCCCATTAAATGCATTCTGAAGGACTCAGATGAATTCTAGAGAATTTGGATGCCTACCATGGGGAAGCCCAGGGATGTTAGGGCAGTGGCAGAATCACCTGAGGATAAATACAGCTTCAATTAATTAATTAAACTCCAAATTCTCAGCAAGGAAAAGAACGAAGAAAAAAAGGTGGGGAGAGAGAACAAAATAATAGCCCATGCTCATCCTAATTGAAGAGAGGTGTAAGAGTCCCATCCATTAGCATGGTTCAATGGTCCACAAGGGAACTAGTCCAGGTGTTCCTCATAGTAATGCAGATTCACCTTTGCAGAGGGGCCCTGCAAATTTTTTTTTCACAGAGGCCTAACTGATTTATTATATCAAGTCTCTCAGTCTGCGACCTGATCAGAGTTGGCACAGGGAGGAGGTAACTACTTAGTTGGAAACAATATTGAAGTGTCTGATCAGAGAAGACAGGACTGAAAAAGAGTGGAAAGCTATGAGATTTGTCTGAAATATCATTAATGGCCTACAATGCCAGGATTGACAGAGCGTGGCTCAGACTAGTAATTGGAGGAAAATAAAACTATTTCATATCTATATCCCTGCAGAATTCAGAATGTTCAATAAAGAGAGAGAATGGCATTCAGTAACAACTCAATAAAATTATTAACTATTTTTAATATTGAGTTCTTCTAACATAGTAGTTGATAGAAAGCCGTCTATATGTTCTTTGAAAAATAGCGATATGTTTTAGATTTTGATGAAAATAACAATAATGACTCTTCAATAACTTAAAAATAACTTAGGTTCTTGACTTATAGCTGGCATAATACTTTTCCTTTTGATTCTTTATGATGAGTGTTTTTGAAAATGTCTCTCTGCTGTTTTTCTAAGTGTTCTGTTAGTAATAAATATCTGACTTCATGTAAGAACCTAACAGTGGTCCCTTCACCTTCTGAATGTAGCCCTCATTGCTCTAAGGTTTATTTTGGTTTTTTTTTTAATATTTTTTTTCTCTCTTCTCCCCTCTCCCTTTCCCTAACAAGATTGTGCAGACAGTGTTATCTTTTCTTCCACAAGTTAACTGCCCTTGAATACATCCACTTGAATTCACCCAAGAAATGCCTGCTAAGGATCAGGAAAGTGAATAACTCCCAAATTAACAAGTGAATCCTAACACGTCCTCAGGGCACCCTGGGACCCCCTACTGTAAGTTAAACCTGGAAAAATTCCTTTAAACCCCCTGTCCCTCCTGATAGGCAGAGTCACAGACTTTGGGACAGGAGTCCCCTGTGTTTCTCCTTTGCTAGCAAAGTGATAAAGCTTCTCTCTCCTTTTCCTCAAAACCTTGTCCTCATTATTAAATTGGCATTGATTGGCATTGGGGACAGGAACTGAGCTTTCGGTTACAATAATGAAAATAAATAAATAAATAATTTGATAGTTTTATACTGTAATATGTTAATAGAAAACATAATTATTTAGTACATTTTAATTCTACCTTTTTTTGTGAAGTCAATAAAAGGGTGTTTTCACAACACCCAAACTCAACACTATTCATTTATAACCCTTTTAAACCACCCCTTTCTGTAAACTTTCAATCTTCTGTCCTAAGAATTTCAAGGGCACAATAAAATAAAATCTAATACTAGGTCACATAGAGTTCTCCAAGTTAATGGGTCTGAAAGTCAGTCTGTGCTTGGTACCTTACTGTGCCCACAAATGGTTTTTCTAATTTCCCTGACCCTATAATCAGTTCTGCGTGTCCCCTACTAAGCCAAATATCTGTTTAAAATATCTGTATGATATTTTTGTTTGTTTTTTGAACATTTCGAAATGACCTTTATGCTTGTCAGATACTTGTTCTGCTGTAAAAAAGGAGGGGGCCAAGCAAGGTAGCCAGTTCTCAGGGAGAGCCCATTCTCTCAACAACCACTATGTCCCACTGTGTCGACCTTACAATGTCAGGACTACCAAAGGGGAAAATTTTGATGAAAATAGCAATGATGACTCTTCAATAACTTAAAAAACGTGAGACATGCATAAGAACAGGCTTTCCAGTAATCAAGCACATGCCTTATTATCTCTTAACCCCAGAGTGATACAAGTTCAATGCATTCAATTTTTAGAAATCTAATTGCAGCAAATTCAAGAAGATACACATTTTTTCTAAGCAATAAATAGAGCCTTTCCCCCCCACCCCCTTCTCTGAAGGATAAAAGGATCGGTGCTAGAAAACAGCTGCAACTCTAAAAGATAGGCTCCGTGTCTCCCGAATACAGGGTTTGGGCTTTTCTAAGTGGACTAAATGAATAGCCAGTTCCATTTCTCTGCCCCCAGGAAAAGGATGTGAATGAAGGGTCTTTTCAGACAGCTGCGAATATGAATGATTAAAGTGGCTCAGACAATGGAAGAATGAAACCTGCATTTGCAGATGTCACCTTCAAAATAAGTGTGGAGTTGACAGCTTTGTTTTTATCTTCTCCACCACCTAAGAACAAGCAAATTGATTTTAAAATGAGGAACCAATATGTTCATTTCCATGAAAAATACCCGCCAAGTCTGGACTCTGTTTTTGTTGTTTATCCAGGGGCTGATGCACTATAACAGTATTATTTTTTTTATAACCATCAAGTTGATTTTATCTTTAGCAGTCAATTGAATGCAGATATGTAAAAAAAGAGACCTCTTAGTAATTTAGATTCTCATTTAATTTCATAGAGTTTTAGTATCTCTCTAAGATTATTACTTTAGGTTCATTTTTTTTTTAACCTTCAATTTCATTTGGTATCTTTTTCTTTTAGATTGCCCTGTGTCTTCTATGCAAACAGAGCAGTCATCATCAATGTGTGCACAGGGAATGTTCTGAGTTTTTTTTGAAACTTTAATTTTTACTTTTTAGCACAAAGGCATTTTGTGGGGTGGAAAATACGATGGCATAGCAGAGGGTGCTTTCACTCTGCTTTTTAAGGTAAGATTGTCTGGAAATAAGTGTTTTTTTTGTTTTGTTTTGTTTTGTTTTTTTTACAAATTTCTAGTGTTTCACTATTTTCCCTCCTTTTCAGTTCTGGATTCTATGAAATTCTCAGTTTCTGTTTTATACCCTACAGCTGTTTTCCTTATCTCTATGCCCATACACCATCAAAACAGTATTCAATGCAGACAGCTGTATGTAATACAATTTTAATGGAAACAAAGGTGCAGTGGTTAGATGGCAGCAAAGAGAAAAGAAAGTTAAAAATTAAACATTAAGTCTCTCAACTTCTGTAAAGACTCTACATTTATTTCCATCAACTTGGTCTCCAACATTCCAATATGCCTCTTGGTTCTCACTTCCTCCTCTCTTCTCTGCTTTTCTACATTATTCTCCCAAATTCATGTTTATTTCATATGCAAAAATGTTCAGCTGTTTCTTCTTTGCCTTTCTCAAACACATACTCTTAATTTATGACTTTATTCTCTAAAACATTGTCTCAGTTTTTCATTGAGGAAACTGATGGATTGATGGACACATAACTAGAACAAGAGCTTTCTTTAGGAGCAATTCTGACCATAGCTATTAATACAATAATTTTTCTTACAGCACACAACATATAAACTTCATCCCACCCCATTCTGATTCACTCTTCATTTTTCCTTTTCCTGGATCATGCCAATCATATTTCCTAATTAGGTTCTTTGCATTTATCATGTCTTCCATTGATCCATGTGGCTTAAAGTATTCTCACAGTTTACATCATCTTGCAATTCAAATTGCACCTCAGATGCATTCTTTAACCACTCCATTTAAATCACAGCCATAACACACCCATATTGGCTTTTTATCATTTAATGTTGTGCTCACTGCACTCATTCTTACATAAAATTATGTATATATTCACTTCTATATCTTCTCATTTATTTTCTCGAGGTAGAGTAGCTGAAACAATGCCCCTGCCACTTTTACTATACACCGGTTTCTGCTGTAACAAAAGTGTCTTTGGCCAGCCTTCATCACAACACTCTTCCACACAGGATCTCAACCAGTCCTCACCCACATCAGTCACTCCAGATGCAACCCAGCACAGGACCTGCAAATTGTCCTAGCTCTCGGTTGGCTATACAGGCAGTGAGACAGTTTAGAGTTCTAACTAAGCCCACTTCATTTTCATTAGAAGGAGACAGAATACTAGGTCCCAATAATAAACTATATGACAAGAAACTTCCCCACAAAATAACGATGACAGTTTATTGTTGGAAAGTAAGAAAAAACTCAAGTACAAATATCAACAAGAGGGGTGCTATAATTCTTTAGAAAATAGAATATATTTGGCCCACAATACAAACAACCAATATATATGTGATATAATGCCACAGTCTGGCTGGGCACAAATGCCGCAGTCTGGCTGGGCACACAATCACGAGCCACCACACAGCTTGTAGATTCAAACAGCAACTCTTTATTCCCGCACTCACACCAGCCGTCTACAATCACGTTCTGGGGAAATCCACGTTCTCTGCCCAAATCCCCCTCCACTGGGCTTCTATCTCCAAAATATACTGTCTGAATCCCGTGAGAACTCAAGGGGAACTCAGGCAGCAGGATAGGCCCTATTCCCAGCAGGAGTAATCTTAAACCTTAAACCTGGAACGTAAACTGTGAACGCCCTAAACACGATTATCTTAAAACCGGGAACACCCTAATCTGCCTTGGTCCTTGAGCAAGGTCACCTACATTCAATGTCACTGCAACATGTCAGCAACATGGGGTACGCTGGCAAGGAAATTGTCATACCTACTTGGCTAATGGCTCCCAGCAATATAAGACTGTTTTGTCTCTAGAATTTACCTTTAAATTTCTTCTGGAATTAGAAAAGTCAACATAGCAAATTTTATTTTATCTTTACAATTTAAAGTAAACTATCTTTTTTCTAATCTTAAATTACTTTTTAACTAAAAATTTGCCTGTCACAAATCAAAGGAGATGTTTATTATATTTGTGTGACTGGGGCAAAGTATGTAGTTACTATGCTTACTTCTCTGTTAAGAAATATTTAAATGATCTCTACCTTCATAGCAGTACTACTCTTGAGCATAAAATTAATTTTTCACATATGAAATTAAAAAGAAGAGGGTATTTTTCATTTAACAATATTTACCTATTCTGAAGCCTTAAAAAAAAGAAACTGTTATGCTCGAATTCGGGACCCCCAAAAGACCACCAGAGACCCAGATGGATGTAAGCAGCAAAGAGGTGTTTATTGCGAGCTAGCTTGGACTTCCACATGCACACAGCAACAGGTGATGCTGAGAGGCCCCGAGCCCAGGGTTTGCAGCAGTTTTATACACTCTTTGGGGAAGGCAGGGACCCCACATACATCATAGCATCTCTTAGCAAATCATCACAAATTGTGGGAAAATCAAACAACAACTCTAGAACATGATTACACATTCACTGGCAGGAACAAGTTGGATAGGGGTGATTGGTTAGTGCAAGAGGGGGATTTGGCCGGCAAAGTAGAGGGAACTGTGACCACGCACAGAGCAGGCCCAGCGGCCTGCTGAGGGGCAGAGCCACCCCCCATCCCCCGCCCCTGCCAGGTGACTACCAACAGAAAAGGCCCAGTGGCCCGCGGTGGGACAGAGCTTCCAATCACTCCTGCAAGGTAGGCGGGCCTGCGACCCACCTGCAGAAGAGGAGCAGCGGCCTGCTGAGAGGCAGAGCCGCCCCCTCCCCCTGCACCGGCAAGGTAGAGGGAACTGTGACCACGCACAGAGCAGGCCCAGCGGCCTGCTGAGGGGCAGAGCCGCCCCCCACCCCTCGCGCCTGCCAGGTAGGGGAACTGTGACCACGGACAGAAAAGGCCCAGTGGCCCGCGGCGGGACAGAGCTTCCAATCACTCCTGCAAGGTAGGCGGGCCTGCGACCCACCTGCAGAAGAGGAGCAGCGACCTGCTGAGAGGCAGAGACTCCCCCTCCCCCTGCACTTGCAAGGTAGAAGGAACTGTGACCACGCACAGAGCAGGCCCAGCGGCCTGCTGAGGGGCAGAGCCACCCACCACCCCCCGCCCCTGCCAGGTGACCATCGACAGAAAAGGCCCAGTGGCCCGCGGTGGGGCAGAGCTTGCAATCACTCCTGCAAGGTAGGCGGGCCTGCGACCCACTGGCAGAAGAGGAGCAGCGGCCTGCTGAGAGGCAGAGCCGCCCCCTCCCCCTGCACCGGCAAGGTAGAGGGAACTGTGACCATGCACAGAGCAGGCCCAGCGGCCTGCTGAGGGGCAGAGCCACCCCCCACCCCCCGCGCCTGCCAGGTAGGTGGAACTGTGACCACGGACAGAAAAGGCCGAGTGGCCCGCGGCAGGACAGAGCTTCCAATCACTCCTGCAAGGTGGGCGGGCCTGCGACCCACCGGCAGAAGAGGAGCAGCGGCCTGCTGAGAGGCAGAGCCGCCCCCTCCCCCTGCACCGGCAAGGTACAGGGAACTGTGACCACGCACAGAGCAGGCCCAGCGGCCTGCTGAGGGGCAGAGCCACCCACCACCCCCCGCCCCTGCCAGGTGCCAACCAACAGAAAAGGCCCAGTGGCCCGCGGCGGGACAGAGCTTCCAATCACTCCTGCAAGGTAGGCGGGCCTGCGACCCACTGGCAGAAGAGGAGCAGCGGCCTGCTGAGAGGCAGAGCCTCCCCCTCCCCCTGCACCGGCAAGGTAGAGGGAACTGTGACCACGCACAGAGCAGGCCCAGCGGCCTGCTGAGGGGCAGAGCCACCCCCCACCCCCTGCGCCTGCCAGGTAGGGGAACTGTGACCACGGACAGAAAAGGCCCAGCAGCCCTCGGCGGGACAGAGCTTCCAATCACTCCTGCAAGGTAGGCGGGCCTGCGACCCACCGGCAGAGGAGGAGCAGCGACCTGCTGAGAGGCAGAGTCGCCCCCTCCCCCTGCGCCGGCAAAGTAGAGAGAACTGTGACCACGCACAGAGCAGGCCCAGCGGCCTGCTGAGGGGCAGAGCCACCCCCCATCCCCCGCCCCTGCCAGGTGACTACCGACAGAAAAGGCCCAGTGGCCCGCGGTGGGACAGAGCTTCCAATCACTCCTGCAAGGTAGGCGGGCCTGCGACCCACCTGCAGAAGAGGAGCAGCGGCCTGCTGAGAGGCAGAGCCGCCCCCTCCCCCTGCACCGGCAAGGTAGAGGGAACTGTGACCACGCACAGAGCAGGCCCAGCGGCCTGCTGAGGGGCAGAGCCACCCCCCACCCCTCGCGCCTGCCAGGTAGGTGGAACTGTGACCACCGACAGAAAAGGCCGAGTGGCCCGCGGCAGGACAGAGCTTCCAATCACTCCTGCAAGGTAGGCGGGCCTGCGACCCACCGGCAGAAGAGGAGCAGCGACCTGCTGAGAGGCAGAGCCGCCCCCTCCCCCTGCACCGGCAAGGTAGAGGGAACTGTGACCACGCACAGAGCAGGCCCAGCGGCCTGCTGAGGGGCAGAGCCGCCCCCCACCCCTCGCGCCTGCCAGGTAGGGGAACTGTGACCACGGACAGAAAAGGCCCAGTGGCCCGCGGCGGGACAGAGCTTCCAATCACTCCTGCAAGGTAGGCGGGCCTGCGACCCACCTGCAGAAGAGGAGCAGCGACCTGCTGAGAGGCAGAGCCGCCCCCTCCCCCTGCACTTGCAAGGTAGAAGGAACTGTGACCACGCACAGAGCAGGCCCAGCGGCCTGCTGAGGGGCAGAGCCACCCACCACCCCCCGCCCCTGCCAGGTGACCACCGACAGAAAAGGCCCAGTGGCCCGCGGCGGGACAGAGCTTCCAATCACTCCTGCAAGGTAGGCGGGCCTGCGACCCACTGGCAGAAGAGGAGCAGCGGCCTGCTGAGAGGCAGAGCCGCCCCCTCCCCCTGCACCGGCAAGGTAGAGGGAACTGTGACCATGCACAGAGCAGGCCCAGCGGCCTGCTGAGGGGCAGAGCCACCCCCCACCCCCCGCGCCTGCCAGGTAGGTGGAACTGTGACCACGGACAGAAAAGGCCGAGTGGCCCGCGGCAGGACAGAGCTTCCAATCACTCCTGCAAGGTAGGCGGGCCTGCGACCCACCGGCAGAAGAGGAGCAGCGGCCTGCTGAGAGGCAGAGCCGCCCCCTCCCCCTGCACCGGCAAGGTACAGGGAACTGTGACCACGCACAGAGCAGGCCCAGCGGCCTGCTGAGGGGCAGAGCCACCCCCCACCCCCCGCGCCTGCCAGGTAGGTGGAACTGTGACCACCGACAGAAAAGGCCGAGTGGCCCGCGGCAGGACAGAGCTTCCAATCACTCCTGCAAGGTAGGCGGGCCTGCGACCCACTGGCAGAAGAGGAGCAGCGACCTGCTGAGAGGCAGAGCCGCCCCCTCCCCCTGCACCGGCAAGGTAGAGGGAACTGTGACCACGCACAGAGCAGGCCCAGGGGCCTGCTGGGGGGCAGAGCCGCCCCCCACCCCCCGCGCCTGCCAGGTAGGTGGAACTGTGACCACCATCAGAACAGGCCAGACCTGCAACCGAGAGACAGAACAGGCCCAGTGGCCTGAGGAAGGGTAGAGCCGCCCCCCCCCCCGCACCTGCAAGGTAGGCGGACCTGCGACCCACTGGCAGTACAGCGCCAGAGGCCTGCAGAGGGGCAGTGCCGCTGCCGGCACCTGCAAAGTAGACAGAACTGTGACCACCCACAGAACAAGCCTAGCGGCCCGCAGAGGGACAGAGCCGCCGCCCGCGCCTGCGAGGGAGACTTTGCAACTATACAAGACCAATATAAATATATAGGGGGAAAATTCAATAACACAACAGTTTCACTAAGTAGAAAGGAACGCGAACAGTATGAAGAGACAAGGAAAGAAAGGACCACAAGCAATGCAGGTCAACTCAACGTTAGAAGAGGTAATAGCTGCAGCAGATGGAATGTCAGATAAAGAATTCAGGATATACATGCTTCAGATGATCTGGAGTCTCAAGGAAGACATCAGACAGCAAAATCAGACAATGAAAGATCACTTCAACAATGAATTACATAAACAAATCCAAGAAGCAAAAGATCAACTACACAGGGAAATAGAGGTTATAAAAAACAAACAAACAGAAATCCTAGAAATGCAGGAAGCAATAAGCCAACTTAAAAACTCAATTGAGAATACTACCAGCAGAGTAGAACACTTAGAAGACAGAACATCAGACAATGAAGATAAAGTATTTCAACTTGAAAAGAACATAGACAGCTCAGCAAGACTGTTAAGAAACCATGAGCAGAACATCCAAGAAATATGGGATAACATCAAGAGACCAAATTTAAGAGTCATTGGGATACAGGAAGGGACAGAGTTTCAAACCAAAGGATTGAGCAATCTATTCAATGAAATAATACGAGAAAACTTCCCAGACTTGAAGAATGAGACAGAACCCCAAATCCTAGAAGCCTACAGGACGCCGAATGTGCAAAATCATAAGAGACCCACACCTAGACACATTATAATGAAGATGCCCAACATACAGAATAAGGAGAGAATTTTAAAAGCTACAAGAGAAAGGAAGCAGATCACATTTAGGGGTAAGCCAATCAGGATAACAGCTGATCTTTCAACACAGACTCTGAAAGCTAGAAGATCCTGGAATAACATATTTCAAACACTGAAAGAAAATGGGTTCCAACCAAGAATTGTGTTTCCAGCGAAATTAAGCTTCAGGATGGAACATGAAATTAAAACCTTCCACGATAAACAAAAGTTAAAAGAATTTGCAGCTAGAAAACCATCTCTTCAAAACATCCTTGGCAAAACATTACAGGAAGAGGAAATGGAAAATAACAATGAAAACCAACAGTGGGAGGTAGGACACTAAAGGGGGGAAAATAATCAAAGAGGAAAACAAACCATGTTTAGTAACATAAATAAACAAATATGGCTGGAAGAACAACCCATATCTCAATAATAACCCTAAATGTTAATGGCTTAAACTCACCAATCAAGAGACACAGGCTAGTAGAATGGGTCACAAAACAAGACCCAACAATATGCTGCCTACAGGAGACGCATTTGATAGGAAAAGACATACATAGGCTGAAGGTGAAAGGTTGGGAAAAATCATATCACTCATATGGACTTCGGAAACAAGCAGGAGTATCCATACTCATATCAAATAAAATAGATTTCAAGCCAAAGTTAATCAAAAGGGATAAAGAGGGATACTACATACTGCTCAAGGGAACCATACACCAACAAGACATAACAATCATAAATATATATGCCCCAAACAATGGTGCAGCTATGTTCATCAAGCAAACTCTTCTCAAGTTCAAGAGTCTAATAGACCACCATACAATAATCATGGGAGACTTCAACACACCTCTATCACCACTGGACAGATCTTCCAAACAAAAGTTGAATAAGGAAACTATAGAACTCAATAACACAATTAATAACCTAGACTTAATTGACATATATAGAATATACCACCCAACATCAAGCAGTTACACTTTTTTCTCAGCAGCACATGGATCCTTCTCAAAAATAGATCATATATTATGTCACAGGGGAACTCTTAGACAATATAAAGGAGTAGAGATAATACCATGCATCCTATCTGATCATAATGGAATGGAACTGAAAATCAACGATAAAAGAAGGAAGGGAAAAGAATACATCACTTGGAGAATGAACAATAGGTTACTGAATGATCAATGGGTTATAGAAGACATCAAGGAAGAAATTAAAAAATTCTTAGAGATTAATGAAAACACAGACACAACATATCGGAATCTATGGGACACATTGAAAGCAGTTCTAAGAGGAAAATTCATTGCTTGGAGTTCATTTCTTAAAAAAAGAAAAAACCAAAAATAAATGATCTCATACTTCATCTCAAAATCCTAGAAAAAGAAGAGCAAAACAACAGCAAAAGAAGTAGAAGGCAAGAAATAATTAAAATCAGAGCTGAAATTAATGAAATCGAAACAAAAGAAACAATTGAAAAAATTGACAAAACTAAAAGTTGGTTCTTTGAAAAAATAAACAAAATCGACAGACCCTTAGCCATGCTAGCGAAGAGAAGAAGAGAGAGAACTCAAATTACTAACATACGGGATGAAAGAGGCAATATCACAACAGACACTTCAGAAATACAGAAGATAATCAAAAATTATTTTGAATCCTTATACTCCAATAAATTAGAAGATAGTGAAGGCATAGATAAATTTCTTAAGTCATATGATCTGCCCAGATTGAGTCAGGAGGATATAGACAACCTAAACAGACCAATATCAATTGAGGAAATAGAAGAAACCATCAAAAGACTACCAACTAAGAAAAGCCCAGGACCAGATGGGTATACAGCAGAGTTTTACAAAACCTTTAAAGAGGAACTAATACCAATACTTTTCAAGCTACTTCGGGAAATAGAAAAAGAGGGAGAACTTCCAAATTCATTCTACGAGGCCAACATCACCCTGATACCTAAACCAGACAAAGACACTTCAAAGAAAGAAAACTACAGACCAATATCTCTAATGAACCTAGATGCAAAAATCCTCAATAAAATTCTGGCCACTCGGATACAAAAACTTATCAAAAAAATTGTGCACCATGATCAAGTAGGATTCATCCCTGGGATGCAAGGCTGGTTCAATATACGGAAATCAATAAATGTTATTCACCACATCAATAGACTTAAAAATAAGAATCATATGATCATCTCGATAGATGCGGAAAAAGCATTTGACAAAGTACAGCATCCCTTTATGTTCAAAACTCTAGAAAAACTAGGGATAACAGGAACATACCTCAATATTGTAAAAGCAATCTATGCTAAGCCTCAGGCTAGCATCATTCTGAATGGAGAAAAATTGAAGGCATTCCCTCTAAAATCTGGAACAAGACAGGGATGCCCTCTCTCTCCACTTCTGTTCAACATAGTTCTCGAAACACTGGCCAGAGCAATTAGACAGACGAAAGAAATTAAAGGCATCAAAATAGGAAAAGAAGAACTTAAATTATCACTATTTGCAGATGACATGATTCTATACCTAGCAGACCCAAAAGGGTCTACAAAGAAACTATTAGAGCTAATAAATGAATTCAGCAAAGTGGCAGGATATAAAATCAACACGCATAAATCAAAGGCATTCCTGTATATCAGCGACAAATCCTCTGAAATGGAAATGAGGACAACCACTCCATTCACAATATCTTCAAAAAAAATAAAATACTTGGGAATCAACCTAACAAAAGAGGTGAAAGACTTATACAATGAAAACTACAGAACCCTAAAGAGAGAAATAGAAGAAGATCTTAGAAGATGGAAAAATATACCCTGTTCATGGATAGGCAGAACTAACATCATCAAAATGGCGATATTACCAAAAGTTCTCTACAGGTTTAATGCAATGCCAATCAAAATCCCAACGGCATTTCTTGTAGAAATAGAGAAAGCAATCATGAAATTCATATGGAAAAACAAAAGACCCAGAATAGCAAAAACAATGCTAAGCAGGAAGGGTGAATCAGGCGGTATAGCGATACCAGACTTCAAACTATACTACAGAGCAATAGTAACAAAAACAGCATGGTACTGGTACCAAAACAGGCGGGTGGACCAATGGTACAGAATAGAGGACACAGAAACCAATCCACAAAACTACAACTACCTTATATTTGATAAAGGGGCTAAAAGCATGCAATGGAGGAAGGATAGCATCTTCAACAAATGGTGCTGGGAAAACTGGAAATCCATATGCAACAAAATGAAACTGAATCCCTTTCTCTCGCCATGCACAAAAGTTAATTCAAAATGGATCAAGGAGCTTGATATCAAATCAGAGACACGCCGTCTGATAGAAGAAAAAGTTGGCTACGATCTACATACTGTGGGGTCGGGCTCCAAATTCCTCAATAGGACACCCATAGCACAAAAGTTAATAACTAGAATCAACAAATGGGACTTACTCAAACTAAAAAGTTTTTTCTCAGCAAAAGATACAATAAGAGAGGTAAATAGAGAGCCTACATCCTGGGAACAAATCTTTACTCCTCACACTTCAGATAGAGCCCTAATATCCAGAGTATACAAAGAACTCAAAAAATTAGACAATAAGAGAACAAACAACCCAATCAACAAATGGGCCAAGGACCTGAACAGACACTTCTCAGAGGAGGACATACAATCAATCAACAAGTACATGAAAAAATGCTCACCATCTCTAGCAGTCAGAGAAATGCCAATCAAAACCACCCTAAGATACCATCTCACTCCAGTTAGATTGGCAGCCATTATGAAGTCAAACAACAACAAGTGCTGGCGAGGATGTGGGGAAAAGGGTACACTTGTACATTGCTGGTGGGACTGCAAATTGGTGCAGCCTATTTGGAAAGCAGTATGGAGATTTCTTGGAAAGCTGGGAATGGAGCCACCATTTGACCCAGCTATTCCCCTTCTCGGTCTATTCCCTAAAGACCTAAAAAGAGCATGCTACAGGGACACTGCTACATCGATGTTCATAGCAGCACAATTCACAATAGCTAGACTGTGGAACCAACCTAGATGCCCTTCAATGGATGAATGGATAAAAAAATGTGGCATTTATACACAATGGAGTATTACTCTGCATTAAAAAATGACAAAATCATAGAATTTACAGGGAAATGGATGGCATTAGAGCAGATTATGCTAAGTGAAGCTAGCCAATCCCTAAAAAACAAATGCCAAATGTCTTCTTTGATATAAGGAGAGTAACTAAGAACAGAGTAGGGTCGAAGAGCAGGAGAAGAAGATTAACATTAAACAGGGATGAGAGGTGGGGGGGAAAGGGAGAGAGAAGGGAAAATGCATGGAAATGGAAGGAGACCCTCAGAGTTATACAAAAGTACATACAAGAGGAAGTGAGGGGAAGGGGAAAAATAATATAAGGGGGACAAACGAATGTCAGTAGAGGGAGCAGAGAGAGAAGAGGGGAGGGGAGGGGAGGGGGGATAGTAGAGGATAGGAAAGGCAGCAGAATACAACAGACACTAGTATGGCAATATGTAAATCAATGGATGTGTAACTGATGTGATTCTGCAATCTGTATATGGGGTAAAAATGGGAGCTCATAACCCACTTGAATCAAATTGTGAAATATGATATATCAAGAACTATGTAATGTTTTGAACAGCCAACAATAAAAAATTTAAAAAAAAAAAAAAAAAAAAGATGGGGATTTGTTTGAACTGAATGGTTTAGGCACGAGGGGTGTACGTGCTGTACTACATGGTTTCCCAACATGTTATCAACCACCATAAACTACTGGGAGGGTCATCTGGCATCCCAGGTATTTTCCTGGTCTCATGCTGAGTGGTGGCTGCTAGGGGGTTGCTATGGGTCCCCACCTAGCCTGACTGAGTCAGGGACACCTGACTCAGCAGATCTCTCCTGTTATTTGTAGATAAACAAGGGTATGTGCCTAGGAGTGCTCTGCGGGTCTTTCTAAGGACAAAGGTCATGCCCCCTTCCTTGGACAGGCTTTGCTCTGAGGTAGAGGCTGGTTTTTCAAAACAAAGAAAATGGGAAAAATTTATCTACTTGAGGACTTAAACACAAGTGCCTGTAGTTTTTCAATGAAATTAGGCAAAAACTGTTTCAAAATCTAAATTACAAAATCTACCAATTCTGATGCATTTTGCACTGATGGAATCAGAGGATTGTAAGTATGCAGAAGTGTTTAGCTCATGAAAAGATTATTGAAGGTACCTATTATTGAAATTCCACCTGACTAGTTCATTTGTATTCATAGAAGTTATGGAAGGGAAAGGGGTACACAATTACTGGGTCATTTAATCTATCCCCTGAGCAAGAGGAGGCTATTCCATGCACTGCATTTTCTAGAAGTTTATGATCAGTATGTGATTGGGCCTAATTCTTGCCATTTTTTTCCCCACAAATCCCTGAAGTTGTCTCTCCTAAACTTTGGAAAGGTAAAAGCAATGCTTTGGCATGCACAAAAGAAATGTTTCTCATTTGAGTCTCCTGGCTTTGTGATTTAATGTATCTAGGCTGTCCTAAAGACACCTGCTGTTTCGTTATCATTCCTAGTTAGAGTAAACTTTCTCTGTCTTCAGTAGGAGGAAACACTGGCTTCCTTATTAAGAGTCCATGTTTATGTATTCTGTAACCACGGCTGTTTATTAAGCATTTTTTTCTACTGAAAATATTTTTGTGATTGTTGATATTAATAGCATATTTGATCCTCAAAACAAACCTAAGAGGTTGGTCTTTTTCTTCCTATCATAACAACAGAACACAGGTCTCACTGATTCCAGATTGCATGTTAGTCTATTTAATTATTCTTGTTTTTTGATAAATATAATAAACATCTGTGTTTGGACTTTCAATTTATTTGATGCCAAACCTTCAAGTTTGTCATTAAAAATTCACAATTCATTGTAAGATTGCTGGATTTTTCAGACATTAGAGAAATCATAAAGGTAATCAAAAAAAGGCAGCTCCTTGTTCTTATATTTAGACCACTAATGTTTTCTTGGTGATCCTACTGAGGGTTCCTGTAGTACAGCCTCTCAGAACTGTTTCAAACTAGACAGAAGGTAAAAGCAAATGACCTTATACCACATGTTGGCCAAATCTAAGCATTTTACATGTAGCCTCCACCTTACCAACCAAAGAAGACTTCTTAAATAATCCATTATATTAGACAATATAATTATTTCTGAACCATTATATCCTCAAGAATTAAGGAAAAGAACAAAGAAGGAATAGGCAATAGTGAAAAACAGTTTCAAAAACATCTCTTTGCCAAAAATCCACAGCTAAATTATTTAATAATGACTTCAGGAACTTAGATGTTACAAGAGGATTTTGCTAAATAGATACTTAGTTTTCAAACAGATATATAATAAAACTAACATAAAGTTCTTGATGATACTCCTGGTTTCCACACTTCCATTCTTGATCCTCCTCTATTTCAGCAGATGATCACTCCATCCTGCTCATTACATGACCAAACCCTTGGGCTCATCCAGGACTACCCACCTTTCTCCCATCCTTACATACTTACATTCAATCCATCTAATCCCTATAGCTCTTTCTTCAAATAGAGTTCCTTCAAAATAACTCTGGAACTGTGGAACAGATGGTAGATTAGAAGGGGATAGTCACACGAGTTCATCTATGAGCTGATAAATGGGCTAAATGGTAGCTACCTATCACTATATATTTATTGTCTTGGAAATTTTTTTCATAATGCATATATATACATAATTCTCTCTTCAAAGCACAGAAGAGTTCAATCTAATTTCAATCATAAATGGCAATGTAAGAGATATTTACAACAATAAATTAGGTGGTCTCCTTGTTCCCTAGGGTTAATATTCAACAAAACATTCAGATTATATTTTTTAAAACAACATTCTGCTTAAAATCCTGAAATAACTCTCCTTTTTACACAAAGTCCATTTTTACTTCATTCTTGCAATTCTCCCACCTTCCTTTGACCTTCTCTACCCTATTCCATCTACATTGGACTCCTTGCTTTTGCTTCATCACACCAGGTACCTCACTTAGAGCCTCTGACAGTACTTAGCACCATGGAAGCTTAGTCTGTGTACCTTCATGACTCACTCCCTCACTTCCTCCAATGAGGTCCCAGCTAATCACTGTATTACATGGCAGCCTGTGTTAGTTGGTTTTCCATTATTGTGACAAAATACCTGAAATACCTATAAAGAGGAAAATTTATTTTGGTTCATGGCTTCACAGGTTTTAACCCTTGGTTGGTGGGTCTTGAGCCTTTAGACCTGTGTGGCACTTCATGGTGGGAGCACATGATGGGGAAACTTCTTACCTCACAGAAGCATCATCTCCACAGCAGACTTTGCACCTTAAACTGTGTTTAAGATGAAAAATATTTACATTGGAGAATAAAGTATTAGAAATCTATACTTCTAATGATCATTTTCATTTACTTTTAAATTTTTCTTGGTATATATTTCTAAAGTAAAGAATACATTAGGAAATGTAAGTAGCTTATAATAACTTATATTAAAAGTATAAAATATAAATATTACTTAGAACAAAACAGTATGCATAGAGTAATGCAGAACTTTTGAAGATAATGTACAACACACTATTTTGACTACAAAAGACCTCTGGTTTAAAACACTTGAGATTGTGTTAGAAACTGCAGGTCCCATGTATCTACCATGAAGTAGCAAATCAACACAGAACTTAGTAACTTAAAACCATTTATCTCCCACAATCTGGGCTCATCTTTGTGATTCTTGTTTGGATTGAAGTTGGGCAGGACTAAAAAGGACTCCAGGTTGATTGACCTCCTTGTCTGCAAGGTTCCACACTATCCTTCTTGTGGCAGCAGAGTAGCCTGTACTTTTTCGGGGGGATCTCCCAGGGGCAGGTCCAGACACTTCCAGGCCTCATGAGGTTATACTCAGAACTGCCCCTGCATTCACAGGTCAAGGTTTTGGAGAAAAAGACTCCTCCTCTATTTGGGGAGTTACATATATGTACTGAAGGGTACAGGTCTGGTGACAACCCTCAATGTAAATAAAATTTGTAAATAAGTTACACAGTTTATGCTTTAAGAAATTGCCATTTCTATAAATCTGTTTTTCAAATTTGAAGAATGGGAAAAAAAAACAATAATGCCTAATTACTAAGATGACTGAATGAGATAAAACATGTAAAATTTCTAGCACATTGTCTGGTATATATGATCTAGGAAAGGTTTCAGCTAGCATTAACTTTTGCTTATTATTCTAGGCCTTCCTTATGGAGAGATACTGTGTATTATCATCTACATATCTTAGCATAGTATATAGTTTCTAAGAATTGGAATCACTAATATCAATGTCATATTAGGTCCCAACTTCTGTAGCAAGACTTCTAAAGCACAAGAAATAAATCAAGAATCAATAAATGGGATGAATTCAAACTAAAAAGCTTCTTCTCAGCAAAAGAAACAATCAATGAGGTGAAGAGAGAGCCTACAGAATGGGAGCAAATTTTTGTCACACACATGTCAGATAGAGCACTAATCTCCAGGATATATAAAGAACTCAAAAAATTTAACACCAAGAAAAACAGGTATTTCTGTACTTAGAATGCTACAGAGTCTGCCTACTAGCATCAAGTGGAGAATCCTTAGGCAACCTGGTTTCAAAATTGTATGTTTGGTATGGTCTTTCCTGAATGAGCCAATCTTTATTAGAATTGGTTTACTTTTTAAATTAATTTATTTATTTAAATTAATTAATTTATTTTTATTAGGTATATATGATAGCAGAATGCATTTTGATTCTTTGTACACAATTGCAGCACAACTTTACATTTCTATGGTTGTACATGATGTAGCGTCACACTTGCAGGTATGACCTGTAGTCATACATATACCTAGAGCACTGAAATCTACCTCATTCCACCATCTTTCCTGCCCCCAAGCTCCCTCCCTACCTTCCCTACCCTTTACCCAATCAAAGTTCTTCCATTTTTTCCATGCCTCCCCCTCTCCCCATTATGGATATCAGCATCCACTTATCAGAGAGAACATTTGGCCTTTGGTTGTTTTTTTTTTTTTTTTTTTTGATTGGCTTACTTCACTTAGCATGATATTCTCCAATTCCTTCCATTTAACTGAAAATTCCATAATTTTATTCTCTTTTATTGCTGAGAAATATTCTATTGTGTATATGTACCACAGTTTCTTTAATTCATTCATCTATTGAAGGGCATCTAGGTTGCTTCCACAGTTTAGCAATTGTGAACTGAGATCCTAAGAACATTAATGTGGCTCTGTTACTATAGTATGCTGATTTTAAGTCCTATGGGAGGAGTGGGATAGCTGGGTCAAATGGTGGTTCCATTCCAAGTTTTCTAAGGAATCTCCATACTGCTTTCCAGATTGGTTGCACCAATTTGCAGTCCCACCAGCAATGTATGAGCAGGCCTTTTCCTCCACATCCTGGCCAACATTTATTGTTGTCTGTATTCTTGATAACTGCCATTCTGACTGGCATGAGATGAAATCTTAGGGTAGTTTTGATTTGCGTTTCTTGAATTACTAGAGATGCTGAGCATTTTTTCATATATTTGTTGATCAAATGTATATCTTCTTCTAAGAAGTGTTTGTTCGGCTCTAGAAATCCATATGCTGCAAAATGAACTTAAACTCCTATCTTTTACAATGTACAAAACTCAAAGTGGATCAAGGACCTAGGAATTAGTCCAGAGACCCTGCGCCTAATAGAGGAAGAAGTAGACCCAAATCTTCATCATGTTGAATTAGGCCCTGACTTCCTTAACAAGTCTCCTAAAGCACAAGAAATGAAATTAAGAATCAATAAATGGAATGAATCCAAAAAAGCTTCTTCTCAGCAAAAGAAACAATCAATGAGGTGAAGAGAGCCTACATA
This sequence comes from Marmota monax, assembly GCF_021218885.2. Taxonomy (NCBI): domain Eukaryota; kingdom Metazoa; phylum Chordata; class Mammalia; order Rodentia; family Sciuridae; genus Marmota; species Marmota monax. Next base: position 21,321,885 of record NW_026692907.1, read on the forward strand.
AGAGAGTAAATGTTTGCCATATACATGTCAGATAGAGCACTAATCTCCAGGATATATAAAGAACTCAAAAAACTTAACACACACACACAAACAAATAAACAAACAACAACAACAACAACAAAAAAAAACAATCAATAAATGGGCTAAGGAGCTGAATAGAACTGGTTTACACTTGTTGCCTTGTTTCAAATAGACATGGCCTCAGAGAAAACACAATGGAAAACATTTACAAATGGAAAATAAATATAGGCAAATCCTATACTCACTAGCATTAACTGTATTAAAACTAGTTGTCTTTTTTTTTTTTTTTTGGTAAAATAGGTAAAAGAGGAGTTATGTAATGCACAATTCTTTCATGTAAGTTGAAAACAAATCATGTAATGATTGGGGAGAACAGATGAGCACAACAACAGCAGCACCAAGCAAGAAAATCTTCAAGTTTGTTCTTATTAACTGATGGAATATGAATAATATACCACAGCCAGTGAACCACAGCATATTAGATAGACATAGACTTGCTTAAAAATGAGAAATTATACCCATTTGATTCAAAGATATGATATGTCAAGATCAATGTACTGTCATGTGTAACTAATAAAAAATATATTAGTTTACATAGGTTTGTTGATCAATTTAATTTCTTCTGAGAATTTGCTGTTCAGCTCCTTAGCCCATTTATTAAGTTGTTTGTTTTTCTTGGTGTTAAATTTTTTGAGTTCTTTATATATCCTGGAGATTAGTGCTCTATCTGACATGTGTGTGACAAAAATTTGCTCCCATTCTGTAGGCTCTCTCTTCACCTCATTGATTGTTTCTTTTGCTGAGAAGAAGCTTTTTAGTTTGAATTCATCCCATTTATTGATTCTTGATTTATTTCTTGTGCTTTAGAAGTCTTGCTACAGAAGTTGGGACCTAATATGACATGATTAAGATTTGGGCCTCCTTTTTCTTCTATTAGGCATAGAGTGTCTGGTCTAATTCCTAGGAACTTGATCCACTTTGAGTTGAGTTTTTTGCATGTTGAAAGATAGGGGTTTATTTTCATTTTGCTGTATAGGATTTCCAGTTTTCCCAGCACCATTTGTTGAAGAGGCTATTTTTCTCTGATGTGTGTTTTTGGTGCCTTTGTCTAGTATGAGGTAACTATATTTATGTGGGTTTGTCTTTGTGTCTTCTATTTTCTACCATTGGTCTACAAGTGTATTTTGGTGCCAGTATCATGCTGTTTTTATTACTGCAGCTTTGCAGTGTAGTTTAAGGTCTAGTATTTTAATGTTTCCTAAATGTTCAACATTTCTAGTAATTAAAGAAATGCAAATCAAAACTACTCTAAGATTTCATTTCACACCTGTCAGAATGGCAGTTTTCAAGAATACAAACAACAATTACTGTTGGCAAAGATGTGGGCGAAAAGGCACACTCATACATTGCTGGTGGTACTGCAAATTGGTGCAAACAATCTGAAAAGCAGTATGGAGAATCCTTAGGAAACTTGGAATGAAACCACCATTTGATCCAGCTATCCCACTCCTTGGTCTTTACCCTACTGATTGAAAAACAGCATATTACAATAACACAGCCACTTCAATCTTTGTAGCAGTATAATTCACAATAGCTAAACTGTGGAAGCAACTTAGATGCCCTTCAACAGATGAATGGATAAAGAAACTGTAATACATGTACACAACGGAATACTACTTAGCATTAAAAGAGAATAAAATTATGGCATTTGCAGGTAAATGAATGCTCTGGAGAAGAACTGCTAAATAAAGTAAGTCAATTCCAAAAACCAAGGGTCAAATATTTTCTCTGATAAGTGGATGCTGACTCATAATGGGGTGGGGGATGGAGAAACTTTGGGCAAAAGGAAGGGAGGCAAGAGGAGGGGACATGGTGACAGGAATGTTGGTGGAATGAGATGAACGTCATTACTGTAGGTACATGTATGACTGAACATGTGGTGGGGCTCTACATCGTGTACAACCAGAGAAATGAAAAGTTGCATTCCATTTGTGTTCAATGAATCAAAATGCATTCTGTTATCATATATAACTAATTAGAACAGATAAAATAATTAAAGAAAAATAAGTTTACACAGGGGAAGAACACATTGAGAGGAGCTTAGAATAGCATCTTCTCTGCCCATAGAATGAGAAAACCTGAGTATCTTGCTATAATCATCTGGTTTCCATGCTACCTGGCATTTGAAATACTTGCCAGGTATTCAACTCCTTACTAGCTCAACTTTTTATTTTCCCCCAAAATAATTAAAGATTTTGAAACTTGGGACAGGGTCTCTATGCTCCAGCTAAGATCTAGCAGCCATTGTAGAAAAAAAATGCCATTTTATATGTAAACTGGGAATTATTTTACATTCTATAGTTTTGTCCATATTGTACATTTATACAAATGCATTTTTATTATTTTGTACAGCACATGCATACAAAAATCACACTAGAATAATATATTTAACAAGTAAAATATATCTAAACAGAGGTTTACTCAAATGATGGTACAGTAAATATTAAATTCAAGGGAATAGAAGTATAGTTGGAATGACACTGATCAGGCCACAATTTTCAGAAACTTAATCTTTTCAAACAGACAGTTATTAATCTCTCAAAATTTCAGAAAAAGTGCAAAATAACCATCTTCAAATATATGTACACATAGGTTTTATCTGTTAAGTAATGATAATGAGAATATTTTCCCTCTAAACAAAGAGAGTTTAATTAAAGTACAGAGGTACTACATCCTGGTGAATTTCTAGCTCTGGAATATTTTTACTTAGTGTAGCAGAGTTTCACAGCATAAAAAAAAGTATGTGAAAGACCAAGTATTTGATGAAAGTACTATTTAGAAGCTCAAATCATTAGACCCATAAACCTATGAACCAATACTATTTTTGAGTATATTGACAGTCTAACTTCACTTAAAAATTATGTTCTTTCAACTTCATTTAATTTTTGAAGCTCTGAATGTTATGCTTTTCTATAATAAAATGGGCTGTCAAGGGAACCTTCATATCTCCTGTCTTAATGAGCAACTCTTCTCATTTATACTTGTCATTAAGGGTCAGAGAATCTTCTCAACATAGACTAACCCACCAGGACACAAAATTAGAGCCACAACATGGTTTGTGTCAAAATTAATCATAGTTTGTGTTTAAAACAATCCCTCCTGAAGCAGTAGATTATATCTGCTTATTTTGTTGTAATTTTGATGGTGCACTTCATGAATGCTAATAACTTTCTCTTCAGGGGAAGATCTAAACACAATTGTACTTGACCAAAGAACAACCAAGCTATGCCTACCAAAAAAAAAAAAGGCATAAACATAAAGAACAATGAAATGTAAACAACATTGTTAGCTTTGAGCAAATGTCCATTTTGAAACTATTTTTTTAAGAGCAAATTTTTCCTGTTGGAAGTAACAGTTTCCAGAAAGATTATGAATAATTCTGTAGTATTATGCTTGGAAATTGAGAATATCTTTCTTGTAGGAAAACCACATTGCCAGGCCCACCAAACTCTAAGCAATTATAACTGTAATTATAAGAAGATGAGTGTGATAAGTGAATGGTAACCTTGTTGTTTAAAGGCGCATGTGTGCTCTCTCTCTCTCTCTCTCTCTCTCTCTCTCTCTCTCTCTCTCTCTTCATTTTCCCTTTAAAATGATTGGAATTTTTCTTCTAATGTAAAGGACTGGTCCAAGATATGGCTTCCAATAGAGTCGATAAAGCACTGATTATTTCACTACGTATACAAAGGGAAAAAGGCACAAATTAGAGCAACAATGTTCAGAGCAAAAATGTTTGAGATTACCCCAAGTATAGCAAACCTCAACTCTACTCACACTTCTGAGTCTCAAATTTAGATAAAGGTCTCCATATAGCATCAAGAGAGGCTAGGAGATATAGTCTGTGTAGACTGTGGTGGGTGGTGAATACTCAGAGAGTTCTTTACCAAAGGAGAGAAGGGATTTAGATACAGGGACACCATCTTTAGTTTATACCTCATGGGGACTTGAAGGGTTTTGGCTGCAGGCCTCCATCCTTTCAGGAATTCCCTATGTGGATCCACCCTCTCCTGCTTTCCCTCTAGAAGAAGCAGTTTGGTTTTCATTTTATGACTCCAGAATTGGGGTATTTCACCCAGGTCACATTAATCAGCATGATTTTTTCTTGTTGGCCATTATTGTTTCTGGGTGGGACTGAGCTTAACTAGGTCCAAATAAAAGTCTTGGTCCCAGACTGGATTTTGTATTCTTTTTCATTTGATGTGAATATGATACCATTTCATCATGGCATGGAGTCTGAGAATAAGGTCAATATAGAGGAAAGCCAAATCAAAGAATGGAGAAAATTATAATGATCATCCATGAGCCCTGTACCCAGGCCTTTTTAAACTTATATTTATATCTAGAATTTTCAGTTCTATAAGCTAATATAACCCATAAGACTTAGTTAGCAAAAAAAGAAAGATGGAAAAAATAAATTAAGGAAGCACATCAGTAAGAAGATGTAATTTTAGATGATAATTCTAAAATAGAAAAAAATAGTAAATATTCACCTTATAAGCACTTACTTCAAACATGTAGAATTTTGAAAATATTTTTCATGAGTTGTTCAGTTCATTTAAGGTTGCTATAACTAAATATCATCAGTAACATAAATGACAGATTAAGTTTCTCACAGTTCTAGAGTCTGGGAAGTTCTTAAGGTCCAGTATCAGCAGATTCAGCATTTGGAAAAGGTCTGTGTTGTGTTCCATAGATGATGCTTTCTCACTGTGCCCACAAAAGAGAGAAAAGGCCAGGGAACTCCCTGGGGCCTCTATAAGGGCACCAATCCCATAATGAGGGCTCTCCCATCTTGATTTAGGCCCCACCCCCTAATACCACCACCCTGGAGGTTAGGATTTCAACATACAATTTTTGGGGACACAGACCATAGCCTAGGTTATTAAAAAAAAAAGAAAAAAACTATGTATATAATTACTTTGTAGTCCATCATATACAAACTCAGAATGTTGAAATAGAATTTTTGCCAATGTATTACTCTGAAGTGATTTCACATTTTTAATATTAATAACAATTCTATACTATTGTGCCATATAACATTATGACATAATTATTTTAAGACTGATACTCAAACAGAAAGCAAGATTTCCCACAGTAAGTTTTCTCTGGTATTTTTGTTGCTTATGTATCCTTTTTCTGTGCTCTATCTTATCACTCATTTATATTAAAATTATTTATCTAATTGTCAATCTCTATCACTACTATGCACTTAAACCATCTTTATACCCTCAAGACCAATAAAGATGCTGGCACGTATAAGGAGTTCAATTGCTTTTTAACGTAGACTTTATTTTTTGAGGGGTTATAGGTTCACAGGTTCATAGCAAAATATATAGAGAGTTCCTATATACTCTCTACTTTCTTACATCCACTACCTCCCACACTGTTAATTTCCTGACATCTCCATAGGGATATATTTGTTACAATGAATGCACCTACATTAAAATCTCATTATCACTCAAGCTCCAAACTATGCATTAATTACAGTTCAATCTTGGTTTTGTACATTCTATGTTTTTTGGCAAATGGATAGTGGGGTACATGTATTTACCATTATAATTTTACATATAATAGTCTCACTGCCCTAAAATGATCTTCCATGCTCTGCTTAATCTTCCGTCTCTCCTCAACACATGGCAATTGCTGATGTTCCAGTGTTTCCATAGTTTTCCTTTTTCCTGAATGTCGTATAATCACATTCATGCAGTATAGAATCATTTCAGATCAATTTCTGAGATGATTTGTACAAAATTTTAATGTGTTCCCTAAAGGTTCATGTGCTGCAAGCTTGATCCTTAGTGTGGCCACATTGAGGTGGTAGAACCTTTAAGATATTGGGCTTAATATAAAATAATTAGGTCATGGTGGTTACCACCCTTGGATGGAGTTAGCACTGGTCTTTCAGAAAGAGTTAGTTATTGCAAGACCAGGTGATTACAAAGTAAGGCTACTTCATGTGCTTTGGCACTTTTTATGCACATGGAAAATTCCTTTACCATTTCTCTGCCATGTTATGATCCCTTACCATGTGCTGAACAGATGGCGCCACCTGATTGGACTTTCATCCTCCAAAATGGTAAGTTAAATATAACTCTTTTCCTGATGAGCTATCCATCCCTACATATTTTGCTGTAGCATAAGAGCAGAATATGACAGTTCTTTTACTAAGTAATATGACTTAAAGTTCCTATGTGTCTTATTAAATTTTGATACCTGATTTTTTAAAATTTTTGAATCATAATCTATTGTATAAATGTACCACAGTTCATTTATTTATTCTCCTACTAAAGGATATCTTGATTTCTCAAAATTTTTGACAATTAAGAATAAAGCTGCTATAAAAATTGATATGTCAGTGTTGGTGAAGATGTAAATTTTCATCTCATTTTGGTAAATATAAAGGAGTGTGATTGCTGGATCATTTGGAAAGAATACGTTTTATTTTGTAAGAATCTGTGAAACTGACTTCCAGAGTGGTTGCTTCAATCTCCACTAACAATAGGAAGGGGTTCCTATTGTTCCATGTCCTCACCAGCATTTAGTATTGTTAGCATTTTGAATTTTGGTCATTTTAATAGATGCTGGTTGTATCTCACTTTAATTGCACTTTGCTAATAACATGATATTGAGCATCTTTTCATATGTTTACTTGCTATCTGTACATATTCTTTGTTAATCTGTCTATTCAGATCTAGTGCCTTATTTTTATTCAGCGTGTTTTGTTGTTGTTGTTATTGATGTTGTTTTAAGTGTCCTTTGTGTCTTTTGGATAACAGTCCTTTGTCAGATAACATCTTTTTCAAAAGTTTCATACCCATCTGTGACTCCCTCTTCTCATTCTTCGGACAGTTACTTTCACGGAGCAGGAATTTTTAATATTAGTGAAGTTCAGATTTTCAGGTCTTTCTCTCATGGATCATGCCTTTGGCGTAGCATCCAAAAAGTCATCAGCATGCACAAGGTCACCTTGACGTCCTCTTACTGTATCTCCTAGGAGTTTTATGGTTTCTTAATAGGCAATGCATGTGTGATTGCTCCTCAGATTCAGAATGCTATATGGAAGCAGTAAATTCTCATCAGACTGTCAGCATAGTGGAATTCCTCACTCCTCTTTGTTTTTAAGTGGCACTGTTTCCCTGATAGGATAATTTACTTTCTCAGTCAATAATAAACTCTGATGCTACATGTCCACAACTCTTCCATATATATGAGGGATGGCAAGAGAAGGCATCTTAGAACACAGTGATGTTTTCCTGTTTCTACTGTAGTTCAGAACATAAAATTCTTAAAGAAACCAAGATGTATATGATAGGTTTCAGTAATATTTTGAAATAAGCTATGCTGCTCTAGAGAAGTTAACTCTGAAACTCTTGAGAGATTTTTTAAAGGGGTATATGTATGTCTTTATGAGCTTTGTGTGGTTTTGGATATAAGATACTAAGATTTACATGTAAAAAATACAGGATTTTGCACGTTTCCTTTATCTAATTTTATTATTTAATCATTAATGACTTTAAGCCATATGTTGTTCATACTAAATGTCATTTTATTTAGTGGCATGGACACTTCGAGAGAGATAAAAATTGGTCAAAACAGAAGAAAAATACAGTGTATTTGTGAATCAACAAGGCAAGTTCTCTCAGAAGTTAATATAAAATGATTAATTTTATAAATTTTACTCAGAGAAAGAGAAGTCATAGATTAAACTTTAACTCAAAATGTAGAGAAAATGTTTTGTTTCTCCACACTGTTACTATATGTTTAATGTTTAATATATTTTATTATTTAGAAAATTTCTCTCATTCTTCTCAATCAAAGAGAAGATCAGAATGTTTTTTAGAATATGAGAATAGTTATTGGGAATAATCTTTCAACATTAGATAATCGTTTGTTAAAATTTTTTTAAAAAGGAAGTTTTTAAGCTCTTATTAAATTTCAGATGTTGTGTCCAACAGTGTATAGTTAAAACTTAAAAAAAATGATATCTAGATATATGAAAGAGTATCTCTGTCTGGGAAATTTTTAAAAAGGAAACATAATAAAAAATAAAAATAAAAACCTTTGGAGGAAAGTTTTTATCTGACCCATGTCAAGAAACAGAAAATTCAAGTGTAGTAGAGAAAATATATGTGAAACCATGAAAATCAGAGGGATTAGGGATTCTAATTAAATCTTAAATGAAATAGAGAAAGTGTCACTTTGTACACATGTATGCATACACTCAAATGTGGATTTGGCAACAGACAACTCACTGTATTGCAGAGAGGCAGGTATTCATTACCACATACTTGAATTGAAGCACCAACCCTAATAAATTGAAATGAAGGATATATTTTTAAAATCTTCAAAGTAGAAGTAAAAATATTTGGTGACAGAATGGTTGTGGATGATAAGGGAAGGTAAAGTGAGATCACATTGGGGATCTTAATTTGTCAGATCAGAATTTGTTGGTTTTGAAAAAGCATTTAAAGCAAGTATTTTGACAACAAAACACAATTTCTTTTGAGACTTAAAACCTCCCAAATGTTAGTGTTTTGTTTTGTTCTTTTAGACTAGATCAAAGCCAGCAGTAAATAGCAATGTTAAAAACGCCTAAATGTTTTCTCTGGTACTTCCTTCAATTGATAGACTAGTTCTCAGAATATAACTTTATTTCTAAACTACAAAATGAGATTGTGAGACTATGTTGATGGAGATTTGTAAAGAATCATATGAGGAGGTTTTTCAAAAAGCATACATTCCAAGTCATGCACAGATTCTGTTATACCCTGAGGTGTCCAGAAATGGAAAAGAATGAATGGTCAAATTTACCTGTATTTGTTCTCATTTTCTCAGTTGGGAATCTTTGAATTATAGTCAGAGTATACAAAACATGAAGGATTATATGTATTCATCATGCCAAGAACAGACTTGAAAATGTATTTTAATGATCTAGTCAACTTCTCAATTAAAAATATAAATTGAAGGTAGAAAAGATTATGGATTTGTTGACTACAAGTGTATTATTCTTACAAAAATATTGCTTTCAGGTATAAGATAAATACTAATCCTGGGCCCTTGAGAAATGTATATTTAAAGATGAAATTAAAAACCTGTTATTTAAAAATGATCCTTTACCATATTATTACTAAATTTGGTCATAGAGCATGCATAATTACAATTACAAATGAATTTAATTATGAGAGGAAACTGAAGTATTGAAAAGATCATAAGCTTGAATTCAGATAGTTCTGAATTCCTGGGCTGACACTTTTACCAAAGTTCTGTGATCCTGAAAAAATAAGTACTAAAAGTCATTTTCTTCATGAAAATTGTTATAATAACACTATATAACTCAATATGTTGTTAGAAAATTTAAATTAGATGACCCAGTTGAAAAGAGAAAAAAATCTGAATCTAATAACTACTCTTTGAATATGTACTCCATTATCCTTCAAATTAAAGCAAAACACTACAGAATTAACTTGTCAGTAATGTAGTCATGGATACTGAATATTTTCTATAACAATCTACTAGCATAATCAGAATAACTGTGTGGTTATGTTTAAGACTGATATGGACACCCCAAGCAAAAGCAAAAGAAACTGAAACAAAAAAAAATCCACCAAAAATGACCTCAGTAACTTTAATAACCTCAAAATAATATTTTTATGATTTTATAATAAACCTACAAATAAAATTAGAATTTGTTACATATTATGTCCAAAATGCCAGTCATAATCATGATTTTTTCCCTCTTTTTTGAATTTTGAAATACTGTTGAATTCATTGAAAGTTATAAACACAGTACAGAGAGTTTCTCTGTCATGTATCAAGCTTCGCCATTTTTTGTACCACTTTTGCTTCGTAATCTACAAATATATACACATACCTCACATACTCACACATACACAAACACATATACACACATCTATATATGACAATTTCATGTATGTGAATTTATATATACTTATTTAACTTTAATTACTATTTTCTTAACCACTTGAGGATAGATTACAAACCTTATGCAATATTACCCATTCAGACTCTACTATGTATTTCCAAAGAAGAAAGTTTTTTTTTTGTATACAAACATTTAGAAAGCTAATGTTCATAAATTTATCTTATCTGCAACTCAATTGAAATTTATCAATGATAAGAGCATAAATACATCTTTCCAAATCAATATTTGTGTATTTATTGAATACCTGCTTATCCATCAAAGACTGAAAACTGCACTGGAAATCCATAATTAAACCAATAATTGGTTTAAATATTGTTAAACCAAATGTATTTAACAATATTTAAATTGTTAGTAAGAGTAGTTAGTTGCCATCAGAATAACTTGGAGCTAATACTTGGTCCAGCTCTTTCTGAGATTGTTGAATCAGCATATGATCACAAAGTTATTCTCATCTCCCCAGTAGGAGTGATAAACCTTAGAGCTGAGTCTCCCCTCCTATCAGTAGATACAATTCACTCACCACTTGATGGAAAAAAAAAATATTAGGTCCAGCATCCTTCTTCCTTTCTGCCACACTTATTTATCATGGCTTTGTAGAGTGTAAAAGGAAAATATTGTGCATGCTACTCTTTATCTTATGTTGATGGTGAAAACTACATTGTGGATTTCTTAAAAATAATGACCAGTTATAAGATATCATCTCCCTACATAATTCTGGGAATATAAGTGCTGAAATGGCCTGCTTAGAAAGATTTGGGGCTGTGTAATTTAGTTTCTTCTGCTTTGTATCCATCACAGTGTATTATGACATTCTTGTTCTCTGTCCTTTTCCTATCACTTAAGACCAAAATGACATCTCTTATGCTAAACTGATAACATCAATCTGTGCACCTTGCCTGAGCTAACAGGTAGACCCTCCTAGCTAATTTACTTCTGATAGATGAAAATTACTCACCTGATTTAAGCATGAGCAGACTTTAAATACAGGCCACATCCTCCTTAAATCACAGCAGTTACCCATTTACACAACTGAAAACAGGAACAACATTGTAAAAACCAACATGGTGATGGTTACTTATTAGGTGCAAACTTTATTGCTTCTAGGTTAGTAACAGTGGCAATACTATATCCTTATCTGTTTAATTAATGATGTAGACTTTTAAATGTGGTTTTCATATGAAATCAGTTGTTGCTTGGTAACAGATCAGCCTGTGGGCTCCCAAAAGAAGCTGAGCTTTGTAAGCAAAGCACCCTGTTGTCTTATGAATAGGGCAGTAAAGCTTGCTCAGACATGCCTTAGGCATTCAGCATCTCTTCCCCTGTACACTATCTGATTCTGGCTGGGAAGTTTTCTTCACCAGAGACACACACAAATGGACAAAGAAGAAGAAAAAAATTGGCCCTGATTTCCATTTTAACCTAATAATATGAAGAAGACAAGAGAACAGTGAGATATTTGCTCTCATTTCCCAAACTGGGAAAATAAACTACTTCAGGGAAGTATTAATTAGCTGAAAATAAAAATCAATTATGATTCCTGGACAATTTAGCTTCAGGACAAAACAAAAGCACAGCAGGACAGTGGCAAACAGTGTAACCAAAACAGACATTGAAGAATTCCTACCTACAGAAATCGACTCTGTAGATTATGTATCTCTAAGCATGAGGAAAGGTTTTGTTCAGTTAGGGTAACTGTTCTCTGTGCTACCTTTTGTTGCCTGAATAAAATTCACTTGTATTCATTCTACATAGTGGTTTGTTTCCTATGTCACTAAAAGCTTCAAGAGGGTAAGGTGCTTTTCTTCTTGCTAGCCAGTGTTCACAACACTGAGAACAGAGAGGATGGCACAGGGTATTCTAATAAATGTTGGCTGAATAAAAGTTGAAAGCACAAGTAATGTGTAAGTTCTTTAAGGAAAGAGTGTAAAATTTAGGGTTCGTTTTTGTTTAGGTCTTATTTTGTTTTGTTTTAATTGCTATTGCTCAGAACATAGTTGCATATCAATAAAGTTTTATTAAATGATGGCATGTAGGAATGCATAGATGGACAAGTTAATGAAGAAGGGAAAGCAGGAAGGAAGAAAGAAGTCCTTTTTTGGTGAAAGATGTAGTTAAAAGCTACAAATATCAAAGAACACCATCTAGTGGTGGTGACTAAATGATTGTATATAAAACAGTTCAAAGTAGACAGTACTGAAAAGTGCTTGAGAAAGCAGTATTGATACAACCACTGAAAGTGGATATAGGTAGGACAATATACATTCTAAAAATCCATATGAACATTCACTAAAATATGTCTCCCATAAAGACACTTTATCATTTTTCAATTTAGCTTCCTTTTATTGAACATCTACTATATTCCAGGCACTTTTTTTTTCAAATTATTTATTGTTTTATTATATTTTAAGTTAAGTATACATCATATATTAAGTTATCTTACCTTTTTATACTTAGAAACAGACAAAAAAGAGACTAAGAGACTTGCAAAGTCTTTATATAAACTCTGTAGAATATAACTATGATGTATAAAATAAATTGAAAGTTTCTAAAAAATGATATTAACAATATGATTTTTTTTAAATTTAGAGTCAGATTAATATTTAGAATATATCTTCATGGGTAAATTAAATATTGGCTAGAAATTCCATAACTTTCCTTAGATTAATAGCCTGTTATACAGAATCAAGAAGAAAGAAAAAAATTCTTGTAAATATTGTACACTAAACAAGCATACTTTTGGTTGTTATTATTGCTATTATTCTTGCTTTTTGCTATAAATAACAAAGATGAGAAAATTTATTACATCGACATTATAATAGATGTAAATGAAAATTGTTTAGTCAACTTTTTAGCAAAAACAGAGCTCTTATTAGGAAAGGTTAAAATGTCTATTTTGTGTGTGGTGGAGGGATAAAGATAAATCAAACTTTACTGTTTCCCATGCTAGTAATATAATATCGACATATTAATATTATTTGAGTCTCAGTGTAAATAATAAATTCATTTTCTTAATGCAAGAATTATAAGTGAAGTATATTGTATTTTTAAAGATATACTTTTGGCGCTTACTAAAGTAATAAAATCTAAAAAAGTGAAAAAATCAAACCCATTAAACAGAATATTTTCTATTGTTTGATAATCATCAATTGTGCTATACACAGTACTATAACCTGTATGAAGCAGCAAATAAAATACAAAATGAATTGCTCATCTTTATATACATTTGTAATAGATTTCTCTTAAAATAGCCATTTTGCTGCATCTGTCAGATTGGAAACAGATCAACATACTAGCAACTCTAGGAGGGGATAGTAAAAAATGATGGAAAAGCAATGGTTCTGAAAATATAGTTTTGCAGTTTGAGCCAAGTGGAACAGAACAACTCAACGTATCTAATGGAGTACAACTAAAACTACATTCCGTGAATTGATTTATTCAAATTCACACTCTTAACTTTGGATCAAAACCCAAAAAGCCGAAAACAGTACCCTCTAAAACTTAACTTTTTCTTGTCTATTGAGTGATCCTTCCAAAATAGAAGCTTTTTTTCTTAATTACTTCAATTCACAAATGTGTTACCTTAAATAAATATCACCTTCAATAAGTACTATGTACGCATTCACCAAATACAACCGAAGGTCTTCAGCTGCCTTCATTAGCCCTTGGTGAGGCATCTTCATAACCACATGTGAGCTGCCACAGTAGTGATGGCTAGTGATGGCAGTGTGTCAGGGTGGTCAAGCATGCAGGCTGGAGAGTTGGACTGCCTGAGTTCTGGCATTTTGTAATTCTGCAATCTTGGCTTTACTACTTTGCATTTAACAGACTCATAAAATCGGGATAGTAAAAGTACCTCTTCTGTATGATTGCTTTAAATATTAAGACAGACCAATGGTGGTCGATATTGTTAGCTAATTCTGATAGAATCAATCTAAACTCAACACAGTTTAGACTTATGTATATTTTTCTTCATCTTTGACCCCTAATATCTAATGCAATATCCAGGAAACAATAAGAATTTAACAAATATTTGCTAAATAAGTAAATAAATGTACTACAAAGAAAACAGAAAATTGGATAGATGGATAAAAGAAACAACTTGACCATCAATTCAGTAGTTAACACATTTTAAAAATGAAAAATTGAATATTCAACCAATAATTTTATTCCCAGTAAATTGCTCTATTGTTAGTGCTAAATGGATAAAATAAACCTTGTGGTCTTGGAGCACAATTATTCCACTGTTGCAAGAAACAAACAATTTTTCCTCAATAGAATTTCAATGGATCTTTCCATCATCAAGCATTTGGAATAATAAGGGAATGTAATGGAAATATGTTAACGAGTTTGGAAATCCCCCTTCTTACAGTTCATATTATGATACTTGAAGTATATAGATTGATATTTTCCAAGTAATCTGTAATTTTTACTTGGTAGAGGCAATTTCACTTTAGTACTCATAGATGGAGAGGCTGAATGTGGTTTAGGCTGACACCAAAACTAGGAACTTTCAAACTTTCTCAGTTTGATTTGAAAACAGGGAAGTTGAATTAAGAATAGTCAAAATAACATTTATAGGAGAACCAACTATGCTTTGTGTTCTGCACAAATTTTTATCATGTATTCTCTAATCACAAGACAATTTTGATTTATAGGTAAAGGAATCTAAGATTCACAGAAATGAGGAAATTTAAATTAGTTATAAAGTGGCAAAGAAAGACTCTAGACTCAGCTGCAAAACATTCTGAAACCCTCTCTTATGCTGTTATGTTATTTTTTCTTTAATGCTGTTTGTTGTGTTATATAAAAACATAGTAGTTCCTAAACTGTGTTTCAAGGAATACTGGTGTTCCTTGGAGTGACAGTAAGTTAGAACATGTTCTTTACGAAAGGGGATTCACATCTGTGAATGTGAGTAAACACTGCAGTTTGAAATTCACAGTGAGTTTTATTGACCTTCATATTTTTCATATCAAGGACTTCAATTAGCATGAGGACAAACGCATAATAGACATTTGTCAAGTAAACTGAAAAAGAGGTTATTCAAATGAACATTGTAGTCATAGGGAGGAGTAATGATGGTGAGAAAGATCAATAGTGTAATGAGTTATTTTAGTTTTGTAAAGGAAATAATATTATTTAATTTAATCAGATGTTTTTTTAAATGCCCAGAGCTTTGCAAATATTCTTGGCATATATGTGCCAGTGTCAGTTGATACACAATCTGGCAAGAAAATAACATGCGCTAATTTTCTTAGGCTGTAGACACTATCTAGGTGCATTATGAATTCAGTAGCAAAACCCTCACACTCAATGTTTTAAATTATAAATAAACTAGACTTTTGAACCCTTTTTTACTTAGAAGCCATGAGATAGGACGATTAACTACACAGGAAATCAGTACATCTCTTAGATCAACGGTGTAACAAAAGTCCAATTCCATGGTACCAATTTTCTAAACTTAAAAATCTATGTATTTTATGCTTGACCGTATGTATTTCTTCCAGAGTATATTTCCCTCAAACCAAAAATAAAACATAGGGAACCAGGTATAGTTGTACATGTTGTAGAACTATGAAGCTAGTACTTTAAAAAGCTGATCCAAATTAAACAAAATTTTAGAAAGAATATTTTATTCCTTCATAGATAAGCCTATTCTCCAGTCACCTACAGATGCATATTTTAGAAGATTTAATTATCAGATCCTAACTTCTAAAGAATAGCTGCTATTTGCCATTTTATTTATTTATTTAATTTATTTATTTATTACTAGGGATTGAACCTAGCTAGGGACACTCTACCACTAAGCTGTATAAGCTATATCCCAAGCCTTCTAGCATTCTTTTTGTTTGTTTCTTTTTACTTTGAGGCAGGTGTTTCTAAGTATCAGGCTACCTTGAACTTGCAATCCTCCTACTTCAGCCTCCTGAGTTGCAGTGATAATAGTTGTATACCACCAAGTCTTTTTAATAGATATTTAAGCCAGTTCACTTGTGTGACAGCAAGAACTAATGGTTCACTGATATTTATGATCCTTTATGGTGTAAAGTTGTACTTGAGAACATTGGTTTGTCCTTTATATACAAGTGATGTTGTTTGACTAATTTTAGCCAATGAAATATAATCAGAAATGGTAAATGTCAATTCCAGGCTGAGATTAGGTATAAATGCTCTTCTCCCAATTTAATAAGTTAGGAAACCTTGTTTTATAGGTGGCAAATTCACAAGCTGGATCAAGCCTGAATCTTTGAGAGGCACCACATGGAAGAGAGCCACCCTGTAGAGGTACTTGACAGGAACATCAGCATCGGAATTTGCATAAACAAAAATATTTTTTTTGTATGTTTAGCACTCTAGTTTGAAGCTTGCTTAATAGAGAAATTAGTGTACCTGACTAGTGAAAGATGTCTAGACAATTCAGAGGACACAGAAGTAATTTTCATTATGCTTCAAAATTAGTCAATTATTAACAAGTAAGTTCTCCTAAGGAACATCAAAGGAATAAAAAGACTTGTTCTTTGATTTGAATTTCTCTAGCATCTTTCCTCTTTTGTATGTCAAACGTCATTTCATGAAACTTTTGAGCACTTATTATGTCCTAGTCATTAGGTATGTACATTCAGTCTCTATCTTCTAGGAGTTCAGAGACATGAGATGACACTGTAAAATCATTATAAAATATTATGACAGATCCTAGAAGTACACACAAAGGGCATAGAAAAATAGAAGAGTTGGTATTTCAACCTTCTTTGGAGTATCAGAGACATTTTCATCTGATAGTTAATTTTTAAGCTGAAAAGTATGAACAGGAGTTTGACAGATGGCCAAGAGGAGTGGTAGATACTTCAGGCAGATGGATTATTATGAAAAGATAGCACCAAATTTCAAAAGACATGGCATGAAGAGAAGTTCTATAAGGAGAAAGTCAGAAGATATGGTGGGTGGTAAGGGGATTGGAAATTACTGAGTGGTAGAAATTGGAGATGGAGGCTAGACTGAACTTGGGAGCTGTGAGATTACATATGCCTTACTAAAGAATTTCTCACCATGGCTTCTTAAATAAGTTCCTTTTATATTCATAAAAGGTTATTCTGTAACTACTTGGTCCAATTATCTGTCTCCTAATGTGAGCTTTTTCATGCTATAATCTGAAATAACCACACTGTATGGATAATGACAAATTACAGAATGCTCAGTCCATTGGAAATATGATTAATACATATTTGTTTAAAAATTGATTTGATGCATCACAAAATTGGATTTTGAACTTATCTAAGATGATTGGAAGAGTTGGAGTTCAGAGAAAATGTATGAAATCTGGGCCAAAGTCCTCAACAAAAGTCATTTAGAGGCCTGTGCACAAGAGCTAGGATGATAGAAAGTG
Source organism: Marmota monax (assembly GCF_021218885.2). Classification (NCBI taxonomy): domain Eukaryota; kingdom Metazoa; phylum Chordata; class Mammalia; order Rodentia; family Sciuridae; genus Marmota; species Marmota monax. Next base: position 21,339,293 of record NW_026692907.1, read on the forward strand.
GGAGGCAGAACAATCCCATGAAATATATTATTGTGAGCTAGTTATTTTATAAAAATTAGAAATGACCTCAAAATGTCAGTGAAATGCCAGAAGAAAAGTAATTTTTTTTTTAAACTGGACCAAGTAATGTCAGTAAAAGAGAGTATAGATTAAAAGAAAGAAAAAAACATGGCCAAATTCTATTTAAGAAATCTAAGAGTAAAGAGGGGTCAAATGGATTTGTTTAAGGTCACAGAGTAGATGAAGTATTATAGTAAAAGCGTGGTATATAAAAGAAATGTTTGTAAACAGAATTTCAGAGGATATAGTGTAAAATATTAGAAGTTAAAGGAAAGTACAGAATGAGATCAAGTTTGATTTAATAGCAATGAATCTATGGTAGCAACATTTCTTAACTTTCAAGGAATGTGTCTGTATTAGTCAGTTTTGCGTTGTTGTGATCAAAAGGCCTGACAAGAACGACACAGAGGAGAAAAAGTTGATTTTGACTCATGGTTTCAGTTGCCCAACTCTATAGCTTTACACCGAAGTGAGGCAGAACATGCAGAAGGGAACAGTGGAGGAAAGCAGTTCTGGACATAGCAACCAGGAAGCAAAGCCAGCTCTGCTCACCAAAGACAAAATATAAACCCCAAAAGCACACTCCCAGTGACCCACCTCCTTCATCCATAACCTACCATTACAACCCAGTTAATCCATGTCAGTGGATTAGATCACACTTCTCATAATCATAGACTCTAACCTCTTAAAATTTTTTGCATTGTCTCACACATTAACTTTTGGGGAACACTTTGTAACTAAACCATAACAGTATCGTTTTCAGAATAACTCTTTGGCATATTGTATCAAATGTCACATTTGACCAATGTGGGAACTGGGAGAACTTAATTGAAGATAAGTTGAGTGTATGATTCTCCATTACATTTATTGTTTGTGTAATCGGTGGAAGATTAAAAAAAAAAACTCACTTTATCACAGTGGTTATGCCAACACACTATCACATTGCAGCGTGATAACTTGTGGTCACCATGAAACTTGAAGACCTTTGAAGGCAATTGCTTGCTATTACCTACTATGCAGATGCATGATCAAAGTTGATGCTCAACAATCACTGGTACATAAAATATATGATTAAAAATTAAAGAAGCTCATTTATACTGATTTCAAGTTACCATGTCACTAAATAATGGAAAAAGTAGAAACATTTCAATTAATTCTATTGAAACATAGAAAGGACTTGAATAGCTTCTTTTAAACTCCTTGTTCATCCATCTATGAATGTATTGTCATTTTCTTCACAGTGGATGAAAATTTAGCCATGTTTATGAAATAATCACCATGAAATGGAACACCTGCTGCATTTTTTCTAAAGTACAGGGGAATGATAAGTCAACCAGATAATTCAATTGAGCACTTTTTCTTGACACCAGAAATGATGGATTTATTTTTTTCTTGTTGTTAGAATGATGCTGATGAAGTCTATACTTCTTTTGAAACACTAAGACATGAAATTCTTATCATTAGCTAATGTTTTAGAGGCTGAATTTTCTTTTATTTCATGAGCTTCTAAACTCAAAGATGTCAATAACATCATTAATAAAAGAAAGTCATTTGAATTTAATCATGACTTTTCAGAGTTGTTAACTTTGTCTCATTCAGTCCCAGTTCCCTTAATTTCACTGGACTGCCGGTCAAATGAAAGCAAGCAAAAAGTAAATAAAAAATACAGTGTCCAGCTGTCTTATTATTCATGTATAAGACCTAGCTAAAAGTTTTATATGAGAATTTGATACAAAGACAAAACTATAAATAGATTAGAAATAATGGATGAAAGATTAGAATGAAATTGTATGATACCAGCTGACACTATTAAGGCAATGGATGCTGTTTGCTTTAAGGGAAAATAGGCACATAGTCTTATTTCCATTGCTTCTCTCTCCCTTCTGAGATCATTTTAATTTATGTTGTGATATGGCAAACCCACAATCCATGAGATTATAATTCTTTCTGAATATGGAGTAATATATATTCCTAGGTAGTTATTGAACTGAAAAATTTATTTTTCTCTCAAATATAAACATTATGTCAGTTCCTGTGACATATTGCCATCAAGTGCACATATCTTGTAACTTAATAATTTTTAAAAGGAAAGAGTTTTTGTTACTTTTACTATTTTTTTTCATTAACCTCCATATTTAAGCAATTATGTAGGAAGAATAATTCTTGTTCCTAAAAACAGCAATTACAACATAACTTCCTAATTAATTGTTGATTCATCAGGTTTTAGACTTGATAATTTATTATTACTATTGATAGACTACATCGTTTTGAAAGTCAGCTTTATTCACCAACTTTTATTAAATAAAATACTCACTTAGTGTCTACTATATATGTTAGGAACTTATATGAGAATAAAAACATAATCCATCAAAATATTAAAATATGGTAAGGTTCACTGTATTTAATTGCCTTCTAGAAATAAAGTTTTTTAAAAAAAATTAGTGGTACATAAGAATTATATGGAGTAGTGAGTTTCATTGTGGCATATTTGTTATATATATAAAAATTTGAATCAGTTTTACTTTTCAATAACATCCTTATCCCTTGATTCCTCCCTCCACTACCTTATGGGTCATTTTTCTATTTTCATGAGATTCTTTTTCTTCTTTTATTTCCCTCTCTACCTTCTATTTGTGAAATAAAACATATGACCCTTAACTTTCTGAATCTGGCTTATGTTGCTTAACATGATACTCTCTAGTTCCATCCATTTCATGCAAATGACATAATTTTGTTCTTTCTTGCTGAATAAAATTCCATTGTGTATACATACCACATTTTCTCTACCCACTCATCTGTTAACAGATACCAAGACTGATATCATAACTTGGATTTTGTGGAGTAGGCTATTGTAAACATGGGAAAACGTGTGTCTCTAAAACATGCTGTCTTTAATTTATTTTGGATAAATATCAAGGAGTAGTATAGCTGGATCATACTGTGGTTACATTCCTAGTCTTTTGAAAAATCTCCATACTGATTTTCATAGTAGGTATTTTAACTTATATTCTCACCAACAGCATATTAAGAGTTTCTTTTCCCCTGTATACATGCCATATTTATTGTTGTTTGTATTCTTGTTGATTGACATTCTAACTGAAGTGAGATAAAATACCAGCATATTTTTCATTTGTATTTCCCTATAGCTAAAGATGTTAAATATTTTTCATGTAATTATTGGACTTCACATATCCTAGAAAGAAACATAGGGAAACACTCCAACATAGAGGCACAGGCAATGACTTCCTTGCTAGGATTCCTATAGCTCAGAAAATAATACCAAGAATCAAAAAACATGGATGGCATCAAATTTAAGAGCTTCAGTACAGCAAAGAGAACAATTAAAAGTGTGAAGAGAGAGCCTATAGAATGGTAGAAAATCTTTGCCAGTTAGTTTTCCAATGGATAATTAATATCCAGAATATATAGAGAACTCCAAAAACTTAACATTAGAAAAGCAACCCAATAAATAACAGGCAAATAGTCAAAATAGACATTTCTCAAAAGAAGAAGGAATCAAGTTTTTAATGACAATGTTAATGTAGAAAAGCAAAGAAAAACACAACTAGCAATATTTTAATAATTTTTAGAGATTTAGCATATATGCATGTAATCATTATTTAAGTATGATATGTCAAGAACTATGTAATGTTTTGAACAACCAACAAAAAAATTAAAGGAAAAAAAAAGAAAAAAAAAGATTTAGAACATTCCCAGAACACCTAAAAAATTTCCTCTCAACTTCTTGTGTCCACTGATACCCCCCTGCAAATGTAGCTAATATGCTGATTTACTTTACAGCAGATCAGTTTTGCTTACTCTTGAACTATATGCAATTGGAATTTTGTGATGTGCACTCTTTTCTATCTGACTTCTTTTGTTCAACATAAGTGCATGATATTTCTCTTATGTCATATAGTGGTAATTTACTCATTGTGTTGCTATGTAGTATTCTATTTATTAACATACCACACTTTTGTTTGTCAGTTTGACTGATATTGGGCATTTTTTATTTGCAATTTGTTTTCTAGTTACTTATAAAAAAAGTAGTCTTGCATGTGGTTTTTGTTTGTTTGTTTGCTTGTTTTGATAGAGGGAATTTAATCCAGTGGCAATTTACCACTGAGCTATATACCCAGTCCTTTTTATTCTGAAACAGAGTCTGACTAAGTTGCTTAGGGCCTCACTAAGTTGCTCATTCTGGCTTTGAATGTGCGATCCTTCTGACCCAGTCTACTTACCCGCTGGGATTACAGATATGCACCACCATGCCCAATTCTTTCAAGTGTTTTTGATGGACATAAACACTTTTTTCTCATGGAAATACACCTAACAATATGGTTTCTAGGTCAAAGGATGAACTTGTGATTAATTTTATTAGGTAACAGAAAGTGATTTTTCTAAAGTATTTTTGCCAATTTACACTACCACACCAATATGTAGAACTTTCACTTATTCTATTCTTTTGTCATTTCTTCATACTTAGTCTTCATAGTTTTAGTAACTCTGCTAAGTGTATGGTTAGCATTGAAATTATTTTTATTCAAGTAGTATACTCAAAAAAGATAAACTCCAGAAAAATGACAATTGTGTTTTGATGATATGATAATTCTTTAAAAAAAATCTCAATGAGAAAGAGCAGCAAAACCAAAAACTATGTTATTTACCTTTTGGACATAATAACAAAGCATTTCTCTTGATATATTAAGAGAACAATATACAGTACCTCCTTTCCACTCATTAATTCAAACTGCTCAAGAAATAAAACCCAAGATACAGACAAATGAAGAAATTATTATCTTTATTATAAAGCTAATGCTGTGGGGATACTATCACTCTAGATTTGATGTCACTGCACCCACCTTAGTTAGACAGTTATACCCACTGGCAGATCACAGATCTCTCTGAGACAGGATTTCCCCGCCATGGGCAAAACAAATAAATACATTTCTATTGCATGTTAAACCGATTCTTAAAGAAAAAGCTGAAGAAGCAAACTAAGTTTGTCCTTTAATTCTTCCAATATTGTTAGATAATTCCTGATAAGTAGAGGAATACAGAGCAAAGAAAATTTACAGGAATACTGGGATTATTCCTATATTTGAAGTATCTCTACATGGCTATATAAAGCAAGATAAATTTTCTTCACCTGCCTTTTCCTAAAAGGTCCACTTCTTCATTCCACCATATTATTAAGATCACTATTTGTATTGCTCAAATCTGTCCTTACGTGAACATCTCTAATACAGAAAAGCATTTTTAAGGTGATATATCATTTTTTAAACAGGAAGACTAAACTTTATACCTGCACTTAGTTTTATAAAATACACAATGTTCACTAATTAAAGAGACTCAATCAGACAGAACTTGGAATCAAGGGCACTAGACTCAGCAGAGGTAGACATACAACACTGAAAATAGCAGAATTAAGAAAAAACTACATATTTAATCTTACACAATATACAGCAATCCAGTCCTCAATTTTAATATAGAAGAAAGATGGTTCTTATCTAGGAAAATGAATACCCAAGAGTAAAGTCTTATATTTACTCTACCCTGTAATGAGTACCAGGGATTGACAAGTACACTGAGACCCTCTACTAAATTTTTATTCTTTCTAACAATGGTTTTGTACTGTTCATGTTTAACAAATACTGCTATGATTGGATTTAGGTTTATCATTCCACTTGTTTCCAATTTGCAGGAATTTTCTTTACCTTTTGCTGTAGGATTGCAATACAGATTTCCATACTTCATATTGCGTTGCAGATACTCTATTTAATGTAAATGGCAACAATCGTACAAACTTACAGTTTCAGTTACAATCGCCACCATCATTTATGCTGTAGTTTCGTTTATTATATATCTGTTTGTTATTAACCTCATAATATTAGCAATTGTTAACAAATAATAAATGCACTAAAAATTTTAAAATAAAATATACTTTCTATTTTTCTATATAAATGCAATTCCTGATGGTCTTCATTGATTCCTGAAAATGTTTCCTGTGGTATCAAACCTATTCAGATTGAAGAATCTAATTTTAATATGTGTCTACTGGCAAAGAATTTTCTTAGTTTTGGTTTATCTAAATGTTATCCACTTTTACAGTTAAAGAACATTTTCTATAGATGCCTAGTTTTTTTTAAAAGACATAGTTCTACTGTATTAAAAATTCCATTGTTTCTAATAAAAAATATACAGTATTTGAAATTGTTCCTATATTCAATTGTATATTTTTTTCATCATTTAAAAAAATTTTGTCTTTATCTTTCTTCCTCTCAGTATAACTGTAAGGTAATTTACTTGATATTTATTCTGCTTTTTGGCTTACTGACCTTTATAAATTTATAAATTCATGACATTTTGGCAGTAATTTTTGCAATTTTTTTCAATTCTTCTTATTAATCCATTTCTTCCCCCTGTGCTTCAGGGACATCAATTGCTTGTGCATTAGAACTTTCTTATCTCAAATACTTTAGACTCTGTTCATCAATTGGGAATCTATTTTTCCTGTGAATATTTCAGATTAGACAATGCATATTGCTTTATCTTCAAGTCTACTAAACATTTTATATATCATTTATGCTTTTTAGCTTAGCCCATCCAGATATATTTATTTTATATATTTTACTTTTTAATTGTAGAATTTCTACTTGATTTCTTTATATATTCCTTTATTTCAAGTATATTTTCTTTATATCATTGAAACCAGCCCTAATAGCTGTCTTAAAGTGTTTTTCTTTTGAATTTTGTACCTAAGTTTCAGTATCTACTTATTACCTTCTGTTTGGGGATGCTGTTCTGGCTCAATAAACAAAACAAACCAATAGTCTTCCCTTGTGAATTCTATGTTCTAATGGCAGAAGGCTGATAATATGCCAGTTAATTATATTACACAGTAAAAAATAATTATTACTACATATAAAAGTAAAGCAAGAAGCTAAAATAATCTTGCAACATTATTATACAGGGTCATTAGAGAAGATTTTACTAAAAATGATATCTGAGCAAAGACTTGAAGATGAGCAATGAGACATGCCACATGCCACATCTGGGATGAAATCTCTAGACAGAATGAACAAAAAGTGCAGCTGCCATTGAGTAAGAGGTTTCTTGTTATGTTCAGGGGGATCCAACTGCCTGTTTGCCTGGAGCAGAATGAAGGCAGAAATGCAATAGGGGAGGCAGATAGGTAACTAATGGGAGGCCAGATCCTATACTGAATTGATTTCCTTGTTGTAGATGTTGGGTTTTACCTTTAAAAAGGCAGGGACTCATTTTGGGGCTTTTATCAGGGAAATATTATCTGACTTTTTTCAAAAACAATTATTTCCACAAATATATAAAACACACCGCAGAAGAGCAGGGTCAGGAGCAAGAAGCCAGGTCAGGGACTGATGAAATAATCTAAGAAAAGAAGGTAGTAGTTGGGACCACAAGCACATAGCATTTGATTTATAAGCAGTGAATCTTATACACTTTGAGAGTAGAGTGAAATATATTTTTTGATTTGTATTGCGAATTGTGTGAAAAACAGAAGAATGAAAGTTGACTTCCAAGATTTTGGTTTGATCATCTGGATGAAAAGCATTATCAATATCTAACATGGGGAAGGCTCTAGGTAGAACTCATCTAAGTCAATGAACAAAGAGAAATTGTAATTTTGACAATTATATGTTTGAGTTATTGCATAGGTATTCTGGTAAAAATGTGAAGAGGGAAGAGATACATAGAAAGATTGGAGTTCAGGTGATAGGTCCAGGTGAGAGATCTATGATTCCAAAGCAACAAAGTACTGAGTGTTAAAAATGACATGGCTGTATGAGATTACTTGTGGACATAGTGCAAACTGGAAAAAGCCTAGGGCTGAGCCCCCAGCTAGCACTTTAGTAAGAATCTTAGGAAGATGAGGCAAAAATTATTGAAAAAGACAAGATAATCTTCCAGTGACTTAGCAAACAAGTACTAGAAAAAACTACAAGCCAAGTAAAGTATGTTAATCCAAGAGAATAAGCTTTTGTCAAATACAAATGACATGTCAATTAAGAGAACTGACAATCAGAATCAGCAAAAATTAGGCCTTGAATTGCTTGACAAATGTGGTCCCAACAAAACACAAAAGTGACCTACTTGGAGCAAAAATATGTTTTACATTAGTTTCAGAGAGAATAAAATAAGAAAAAAATTATAAGATTGAGTATAAATAAATATTTTTTCAAAAAAAAATGTGGGCTGGGGATGTGGCTCAAGTGGTAGCATGCTTGCCTGGCATGCGCGGGGCGCTGGGTTCGATCCTCAGCACCACATACAAATAAAATAAAGATGTTGTGTCCACCGAAAACTAAAAAATAAATATTAAAAAATTCTCTCTCTCTCTCTCTCTCTCTCTCTCTCTCTCTTAAAAAACAAAAATGTGAAGACAGAGAAAATGATTGATTACCTGTAGGGAAATAGGACATAAAGGGTTATGCTGAGATAAATTGCAGTATGATGATGTGTTGATAAGAATAATCTCATGGAGAATTAAAAATTGATACTGGTAAAAGATCTGAAAATTGCTGGAGTGATGTCCTTAAGTAAGGGAGCAGATGTGAAGTCTTTGATAGAAGCACATATAATTCACCATAACAATTTGCAGGAGGCTGCACAGGTGGGTCTAGGTGGTGTTATCATGTAGAAATGGTGCTAAGAATTTGTAGAAACACTTTTCTCATACATGAATATTTTCCTCAATGAAATTGGAAGCAATGTCTTCAGGTGTATATGAGCATGGAAAGACTTATAAATAAATCTGTGTGCAGGAATTGAGGAAGAAACTCACCATCTACAAGAAAAAGTAAACAGATTAGTGTGATTACTAATCTGTATTGAAGGCCTGGTAATAAGTAGAATACATTAGAAATAGAATATTCAGAGAACAAAGGGGAATTCATAGGAATTAATACCAAAAATGCAAAATTCAATGGAATGGCTGGAAAGACTCTTGAGGAAATCACCTAGAATATGAAGCAGAAAGATAAAGCGTTATAAAATAAAAACAAAATTGCAAATATAGATGGGGCCTAGTATTTAAATAATAACAGTTCCATAAAGAAATAAAAAGAATAATATAGGGAAAGGAATTATTAAAGAAACAAGAATACAAAAACATTGAAAAAGAGAGATGAAAATTTGCTTCCAGATAAAAAGAGTAAAAATAATAAGACCAAGACCTCATTAATATGACATGAAAATTCAATATTAGAAGCCAGATGTCAAAGAAACAATGTCTTCAAACTTCTAAGTGCATTTATTTCTCAATTTAGAATTATTTACTTAACCAACAAGTCTATCAAATATGAGGATGTAATAAATACATTTTCAGACTTGTAAGTACTTGAAAAAAATTTTTGTTAAGCCTTTCTTCAAGAATCTATTAAATATTTGCTCCATCATAAGGAGAGTTATGAAGAAAATGGAAGACTTTAAATAGTAAACAAGATATCCATCACAAGCAAAGGGCATCTTGCACATGATGATAAAGAAGGATTCCAGCATGAGCACATTTTTAGGCAATCTGTGCAGACTGCTGGATGAGAATGTGAACCCCTGAAAAACAATTAAAAGGAAAATACAGAAACCCTAGAGCTCCTGGCATGTGTGAAAATACAGCCACAAAACAAATCATCTAATTTCCAGTCATTGCCTCCTCTTCTTTCTGTTCTGCCCTTAGCATTTCTACACCTGAAATTTTCACGACAGCAGCCAAGAAAATCCTCTTAAAACAGGTCAGATCATATCACCTCCCTGCTCAAGTTCTAGTAAAAGTCAAAGCCAGAATTGTGGCCTACAAGACCCCTTATTATGTAGACACTACTTTCCAACACCATCCTCTACCCCTCACTTCCTCACTCCATCAGTTTTTCCACACACACTTTTCCAACATGCCAAGTATGCTTCCATTTTTGGTCCTTTGCAATGACTTCTTCCAAAGATTTTGCCTCCTTTTCATCTCTTCTCAAAAGTTGCATTTTAAGAGACTTACCTTTATTCCCCATTTAATAATGAGTTCTGCATTCTACACACCAGCCCAAATCCTACCCTTTGGTCCGCATAGTTTTAACCTTTCTAACATTACCAATAGTGTACTTATTTATTATAATATTATGTATTATCTGCCTCACTAGCTAGACTGTGAGCTTCAAATGGTCAGAAAACTTTCTGTGGGATTTTGTTATGTCCCAGATTCTCCAAGCAATTTAAAGACACTTGGTGAATCTTTATCAGAGATTTATATTTATGTCAAAGTCTGAGTCTAACTTTAGTAAATTTATATGCTATTCAAACAATGAACTACATTTCATTAATCAATTTTAAGGAAAATTAAAATTTGTATAAGAAATAAAATGAAATTATAGTTCACTACCTGACTGAAATTTGAAAATATTTTATAGTATTAGAAATGTAAACTGCATATTGCTTTACACAAAATTGGTTATGTAAATATAAGGAAAAAAGGGTGAAAGAATAGTGTGTGTGTGGGGGGGGGTGGTATTAATGTAATGAAAGAACTAAATCTTTCTATTTATTATATGATATCAAACCATAGAACATATCTAACTGAAAAATTGGAGTTTCAAACACTGCAAGAAGTATTTTAATAAAAAATAGTGGCAATGTTTTTTTCCCCCCACTGGGGAGTGAGAATTGAAGAATTTATGTCAGGAAAATATTTTTTCATAATGAAGCTCATAAAAATAATTTTTAAAATATATACATGAATAAGCCTGCTTTTTAAAATAAGTTAATAAATATTTAAAAATATAATTGCTTATTTTGTTAACTATTCTTTTCAGTCATGGCCATAAACTGTGTTTAATAGCATGGTTCATAATCATTAAATAACCTAGGCCCTTTATTATTTAAAGATCCAGAGCACCAACAAATTAGTTTAGCCAGTTTATATATAAAATTGATCCATTTGTTTAAACATAACCTATCTTTAAAGCTATATTACAAAGAACCACAGTCAACTAATTTAGTGTTTATTAAAATGTAAATAAAATCATAAATTTCTAATCCATGCACAATTTGCCATGATTATAATACTATTAATTCATATGGTTCTGACATGGAGCAAACAGGTTTGTCATTCTTGGATTGTTTAAGGGCACGATTTACATGTAAGTTCTACATGGTCTTAACTTAGATTTGATTCATTCTGAGTTGCAAATTTCATTTCCTCAACCAAAGGACAAGAGAGTAAAACATGAGAACTCCAGGAAGACTAACATTCTAGGACATTAAAAATATGTGACAGAATTAACTTTTGAAAGATAAAGGCAATGAGAAAAATCCGAAGACAAATAGTTATTTGAATTTTGAAATCTTTCTGCAAATATTTTGTAAGTGTGCTACTTACCAGAAAAATAAAATCCACTAGGTGAATTGGAGTAAATGAAGTGCATCATTCAAATGACTCAATACTAGATTACAAGTTCATCATCTCAGTACTCAAAATGCTTATAGTTTTCAACTAACCCCTGGATAGAGATGAAGGTTCTAGGTTAGCTAAAGACTCTTTATAATCTAATTTTATTTTCTCTAAATTGAGTTGACAGAGAGAAATATTGTTTTTCAGTAAACTTTAATTATAAACCAAGGCACCAATAGGAAGAAATAGATTCTCTTCATTTTCTCTTTGAAAGGTCAGCTGTCTCTCATATATCATTCTCTGGTTTGAAGGCACCATGAGGTCACATGGTCTTACCTTATTCAACTTGCTCCTGATATACCACTTCTCTATCAGTGGAACACCATATACAGCATGTTGTTCACATAAACTATTATATACATCTTTCAGGAAAATATCCTAGATTCTTTTAAGATTGCTCTCTCTCTCTTTTCTTTTTGCTATTATCTCTTCATTGATATATTACAGTACAAAGGCTACTAATACTCTTACAGAAATAGTGGTTTTAAAGTAGCATTTATACTGATCCCATAATCATCTGCAACACAAAAGCCTTCTTTATGACCATCTTTCATTCTAAGATCATTCTTTTCATTTCATGTCTGGTAAATGTAGAAATTCATCAATAAATTTGTTTTTGTCTTACTTGATTGACTATCCTGGCATTGCATAGAAATAGCTTCACCTTGATGATTCTTTAAATGGAGGATTCATTAAACTCATACTTGGTTGTATCCATGCCTGGAAATTCATGACTGCCATATTTTACAGCTGCACTGTTCAAGCAGGTAGCCACTAGCCATGTTTATCTTTTTAAATTTATATTTTAAAGCATTAAAAATTAAAGTTCCACTATTGCACTATCCACTTTTTAAGTGCTCAGTAGAGATGTGGCTACCATATTTGACAGTGCAAATATTAAACAATTCCAAGAATGAAGTCACTGACAAATTTCTAGAGACAGATGACCTACTCCAACTGAATCAGCAGGACATACACAATATAAACAGATCAGTTTTAAGCAATAAAATAAAAGATGTTATCAAAAGGCTTCTAATCAAGAAAAGCCCAGGATCAGATGAATTCTCAGCCGAGTTTTATAAAACCTTCAAAGAAGAATTAACACCAATACTCCTCAAATTATTCCACTACATAGAAAAGGAGGAACCCTTCCAAACTTATAGTATGAGGCTAATATCACCCTGATATCAAAACCAGACAAAGGCAAATCAGGGAAAGAAAACTTCAGATCAATATCCCTGATAAACATACATGCAAAAATTCTCAATAAAATTCTGGCAAATCGCATACACTTTAAAAAGTAGTTTACCATGATCAGGTGGGTTCATCATCCCAGGGATGCAAGGTTGGTCCAACATATGGAAAGCAATAACCATAATTCATCACATCAATAGATGTAAAGACAAGAATCAATAGATCATCTCAATAGATACAGACAAAGCATTGGACAAAATACAATCTTTCACCCTTTTATGTGATTTAGGTGGGGGTTGCTATTGTCTTGATATGTGGTAAATCTACTATCGTGTGGCCAGACTTTGGACACCAGAGGCTGGAACTCAAACTATTCTATTTTTCCCGCTGAGAATTTAATAAAGGTCACTTTAAACAAAGATTCAAGCATCAGGATGAAACCAACCTGTGGAACTAACCTCATGCTTACTTCCCAAATCCCCAGAACTTATTATCTTCACAAATTTTGAAAATCATCAATGTTTAACTTATAAATGCAGATGGGTTTTTCTCTAAGTTTATGTATTGACCCTATGTATTAACCTCTTCACTTTATCCTAAACTTAAATCCAAGTATAGCAAAATGTGTGGACGATTGCACAGACTCTGCATTGACTAACCAGGAGATATCTAGTGCAACTCAACTCTATCATTCATGATAAACCTGGCCAGTGATTTGATGCTGATTTGAGTTTCACCTAGGGCTGCAAATTTAGCAGCATAGAAGAAGTCAGAGGCAAATTTTTTAATATGTTTTTCCCAACTGGAGGATTCCCAATGTGTGTGTAACTAAATGACCAGGGAAAGCTACCATTTAGAAGGGTCTCCATAATCATCTAAGACTACATGATAGACTGCTGGTGTTCTCTGACATAAGTAAAGATCTCTGTGCCCATCTGTAAAATGCAAGCCACTGTATTCTTAGGAGAGAAGTGAGTTAATGTCTGGCTTCTGTAGAAGCAATATAATTACTGGGATTTATATAGAAATAAAAAGATATATGTAGTTGATGGGACAGACTAAATGGGGATGACATGAAGTGAGTAGAATCAGTTGTCATTTCTTCCAAAATAGCCTCTCAATTAACTAATGTTCCATTAAGTTTCCAGTTCAACTTCAATATTTGAGTCTAGTTCTTGATTTTGGAGATAAATTTTGAGATTAGTCTGTTCAACTTGTCCAGCTTGTCTTTGTCCCCAGCTGGTTGATATGTATTTGCTCCAAGAAGAAAAGTGGTTTCACTGTGAAGTGGGACTTCATCCAGGGACATTTTTCTTGGGAGGCACAGGATCCAGGGTTCAATACTTCTGCTTCCAGTAAAATCAATGGGAATGTCAATCAAATCATGATTAGATTAGAGACATCTGGGAGAAACGTATGGCCAAGCCAGCAATCAGTTAAATTTAAGGAGTTTCCAATAACTTGGGAGAGACACATGGGGAATGTTCCTTTTTATAAAAAGGTTGAGGGCAAAGGAATGGAAAGAAAAATGATCACTAATGTTCCCTCTATGTCATACCTATCAGCATCTAAGACATTCCTCTTCAGATGCCCTAAGACCACAAAAATCAATGTGTTCCCTCAGAGTAGCTATAACTCCACTGTTTTCCCAATAATTCCCTATTCATGCCAAGAACTTTTGAACAGAAAGTATCAAGTGCAAAAGAGGCAACAGCACTTCTGTAAAACAACTCAAATTAAATTTGAGTCCCCTCTTTCCCCTTTGGCTGAGCTGCCACCTGCAGGGTTCCCCAGCCATGCTGGCCTAGGGTTTCTATTGAGGGAAAAAGGACACATCCTGCCTATAAATTATATGGATGCTCTGAATATTTTTATATTATTTTCTTCCAACCCAACCTCACTTGGATAATACCCATCATTTCTAATTATAAAAATTTCCATCAGAAATTCTTTCATCCCTGTAGATGAAGTTGTTTTTTTTTCTACTTTCTTCCACAAACTATTTTCCATAATATGTACAATAGCCTTCTTAGATCTCCAAATTCTCTGCTCTAGTCTCTACTGGTTTAGATGACATTTTATTCAATAGTCTATCTGCAGCATTTAACACAGGACCCAACATATAAATGGTCCTAATAAAAACTATATATATATATATATATATATATATATATATATATATATATATATATATATGAATATATATATAATCAATGAATAAAATGAAGAAATAAAATATTTACAGGATAATTTCAAATTTTTTATTAAAATTCTTAAAGGGGACAAGCTATGTCTCAGCAGTCTGACAGCTAAATTCAGAAAAAGTGCATAAAATTTTATAGGCATTGGTATACTTGTCAAACTATCCTTTATAATAATAAAAATTGTAACTAAATGTTTATCAATGTGAAAATTATTGAATAATAGGAGTCATTCATGTCTAGAATGCTGTGCAATATGACAAAGCAAAAATATATACATTGAGATAACATATGGAACACATATATTTAAAAGATAAAATTATATGTAGAACATGATACCATTACTATTTTGTAGAAATAAAATGTCTATATGCAGATATGTAAAGAGATGACAGAAAAAAAGCAGGGAGATAAGATAGAGATTAGCAAAATCGAAGGAAAAGGCAGAATTCTGTTTCTATTCTAGAAAGGAGTTTACTTCTGAAGAAGAACTGGTAGGAAAGTTTTTTTTTTTTTTATTTCTTTATATCTTACCTCCTGCTCCCATAAAAAAGAAAAAGCTTTGGAACCAGGTTAATATATTTTATTTATTTTTTCTTATTTTTAAAATAATATAAGTAAAAAAATTAGAAGGAAACTGAATAGAACATTAACTACTATTTTTGTGAAGTTGAGTTAAAGATATTCATTTTATTACTTATATTCCTTTTCTTTTTCACTTTTCCATCAATAAATTTACTTATTAAATAAAAGTTATCTAAGAAGATTTCTTTGCAAAACCTGAGAATGCAATGAGGATTATTACTAGCTCTGACTATGATGTTTTTGTTTTCACCTATGTATCTTCAAGTAAATTATGATGGAAGTTGTAATTTTGTGTTTGACTGTAACCTGTGTACGTTTATGGCAGCAGGATCAAAATAGAAATAATGAAACTAATGTGTATACTCTCTAAATAAATCTTTAAAAAGTATTTATCTGGGTTTCTTTGCCATCAAAAGTAGATGTGACATCTATATTTAAGTATCCATTAAAATAGTGTAAATACTCATCCTGCTTATTCACAAAGTGCCTGGGCTTGTGTTAGGCACAAGAGGTTTAACAATTTTTATTGAGCAAAATCATTGAATAACTATAAAACTAACAAAAAAATCAATTAAAAAAAATTAATTTCCCTAGGGAGTTTTTTTCAGAAACAAAATTTTACAGCCCAAGGGAAATACCCACTTTGGAGTTGAACTCTTTATGGCTGAAGCTGCATGGGGTGTGGTGATAAATATGTTTCCTTAAGGTTGCCTTTGTCTAACTGTTAGCAACTCACTAGGTGGCTGCAACTGTGGAAAAATATTTAGTTCTTAAGCATTTCACTCAGTGCAGTCGTTCTTTAAACAGTGACAAACAGCAAACATTTCTCCATAGTTTATAGCCTTTCTCTTAATAGGTTTTCCAGTGGGAATGAGATCTCCTATTTAGTCAACATTCAGTTAATGTTATTTTTCTAATTATCCAATAGGAGTAATTTAAAATGTCTTAATTTTTAATCAAATTATCTTTTTGCCACAGCATGACTACTTTTTCAAATGCATAGTTTCATATTTCTTAGCTACTCAGCTATTAAAAAACTTTCTTTTAAATTATGAATTTAGCCAACATTATTAATTGTGGTCTTAATCTAAACTAAAACAACCCTACCTTTCAAAGCTACCTACTTTATAAAATTAATCCACACAAAGCATTAGGATATTTGTGTTTGCTAGCCATTTTTGACTTTTGCTTTTCTTATGATTTAAATGTAGTGTTCCCTCCAAAAAAAACTCATATGTGAGATAATGCAAGAAGGTTGGAGAAAAAAATAATTGGGTTCTAACCTTAGCCTGATCAGTAAATTGAACCTTGATGAGATTAATAACTAGAGGCAGGTGGGGTATGGCTGGAGGAAGTGGTTCATTGGGGGCGTGGCTATGGGTATATATTTTGTATCTGGAGACTGGCGTCTCTCTGCTTTCTGATCATCATGTGACCTGGTTCCCTCTGCCACACTCTTCCGCCATGATGTCTTGCCTCATCTTAAGCCCTGAGGAATGAAGTCAGTCACTTATGCACTGAAACCCTGAGTCCCTAAATAAACCTTTCCTCCTCTACAGCTGTTCTGATTGGGTCCTTCAGTTGCAATGAAAAAGCTGACTAAAACAGCTTTCATTTCTCTCCATTCTAAGCAATATCTTAATATCCGTTTCTTAAAATCTATCCTATAAAGTTCAGTCAAATGCCACTTCTTGAAATTTAATTGATTCTTCTTATTCAAAAGTGATTTCATTCTTTTGAAAATTCATAACAGTTTTTATTTACATTTTAATGTAATTTATACTTTGAAATCTGTTTTCACCTTCTTATTTCTTTCAATACTGCCATTATTTATTTGATACTCATTAAAATATTTATCAAGCATTAACTAAGTGGATTCTACATGATATTGACCATTTATAGGCTCTGAGGAAATCATAAGAGTGTTTGTCTTTATGGAGCTTACCTTTTGAGGTTTGCATGCAGTTCATTACAAATTTATCTAAAGTTATTCTGTTCTGGATGAAAACAACTCTGAGGAAAGAGACATTGTCATATTTATTCTTGGACACCCCTTTGCTTGGCCCATGATAAGCATCACAATATTATTTATCAAATAGATAATTTATATTTATATAATGTCTTATCATTTGCCAAATGCATTGTACTACATGCTGTCTTTTAATCTTTATTGCAACTAAGATATACACTATAAATTCAATTTTTAAAATAGCACTCAAATTTCAATGCGCATTTATTTATATCAAAAAATATAAAGAAAATTTCCAAAGATTTCTTTCACAGCAAAGCTATAAATATCTACAATTATATGGTCAAGACATCAGAAGTTGTATAGATCAAATACCATAATCATTTTCTACCAGAATAGCCCATGTAATCATGCCAAAATAATCACAATTATTTGAAAATAGGCATCAATGTCATATAACTATGTATGTTCAAATCATTTCTCACAAAAATGGTGATGAAAAAGCAGAGAAATAAAAACTTCTGAAATAGATGTCCAATGTGATAAGACACTAATAATAACTATTATTATTATAATAAATATTTGACCTTATAATAACTGCAGAACATGTATTAATATTCTAACTTTAAAAACTATATACTAAAGCTTCAAATAAGAATTCAGTCATTAAAATAATTCACAGATACATGTCTAATACTAGACTTTCAGGTGCTGAGAATGTTGTTCATTCATCCCTAGACACTATATCTCTTGATGCCTCTCCATCTTCAACCCCTGAGTGAATCCTTACACCTTGCATGTAACCATTACCAGTTTAAGTTCTTCAGGACTCTGCAGTAGACTTCTGATCTTCTGATTTGATTTTCTACAAAAGTAGATATATACGTCCCATAACTTTAATTACAAGGCTATACTTCAGCCCTTGCCAAATGTCTAGTTCTAACACTGATTCACTTTCTGAGCTCTAATCTGTACTCTAGAATTATTTAGGAACTAAATTAAAAAAAAAGTTCTGAGTATTACATTCCAAAGAACTGTCGGTGGCTCATTCTGGTAGATGTTCTAGTTACATCAAGTCATGGAGTATCATGTAGGCTGTTGCAAGATTTTGTTTTTCCTTCCAGTGAAATAGTGAGAGCAGAAGATTGGGTGATATCGTGAACCACTCTTTTTGGCTATTTTGGTAGGAAATACTATATGTATTAGGGGCAGGGGATCTCAAAAAATGTAGGCAGAGGCCAGTTAGGACAGAAGGCTGAACTGACATGCTTTGCTGATATATTAGAAAAAAAAGAGAATAATCAAGAATGAATCTAATATTTTTAGTCTGTGTGTCTAGAAATTAGGAGTTGCCATTTTCTGTAGAAAACTACAGAAAAAAGAAACTTGAAGAACAAAATTGGGATTTCCCTTTGGAAGTTAGTTTTAAATGTCTAGTATCCTATGTCTTGATCTTGTAATACTGTCTTGATCATCTGTTTCTCTCAGTAGATAGTGGATCAATAGCCTCTGTCTGTTCACATGTATGTAATATGACATGTGCCTCACCCTGCTTGCAGTGTCACAAAACGATTGGGCCCAGGACCCTGTTTTAGGATAGAGACAGAAGAAGGAAGAAGAAGTGAAAGGGAGATGATGGAGGAGAACAACAATTCTATAAAGAAAGGAAGATAGCTGAGAAAGAAGGCACCTGGAAAGCTGATGTGAAGAAACTGAGGCACAATGTCTAGCTGATGGACTGTAAAATGTTTTCCCTCTTGATCCATGGAGTCCTTATTTGGTAAGGAGAATTGTAGGAATTAGGGAATATTTCCTTGACAATGTTCATTTACCATTTCTTAACTTACATGAAAGAAAACTAAAAGACAGGTCACATGTAAGAAGACTTAGTGTGAACATGGCAATGAGAAGGTTCTAGACGTGAGATGAGTGAGATGAAAGAAAGACCAGGCTGTCAAGTATAACGACGTCAGTGATTCTGCAGACAACTTGTCTAGCTCTGCCTCTTGTACTATGGTGCAGTGGCTGGTTGGAACTGGTAGCTTTTCATCATTATAGTTCTTGGTTTCTGCTTCAAAAATGTAAAGGTAAGCCTATTTTTATCTTCTTAGCTGTATCTATTGATAATGAATAGATACAAAGCTCACCTTTCAGGATAACTAAAGATACCACACCTGTCAGGATTATTGGTTTTCTTTTTAGTCTAATTATCACTGAACAGAAATAATCACAATGATTGTATATTATTTTAATGATGGTGTAAACCTATTGGTATTTTCCCCCTCAGGTGGGTGAACCCAAAGTGAAGCTTTCAGACTTCTGGAGAGAAACACTGTGGTTTCTTCATAGACCAGCCTATTACACCCCACTGCTACCTGCCCATTATTCATTCTCTCTGTCAAGAGATAAAATAATGAGCTTTTTTACTCTATTGCTGTGCCTGTTGATACTCCTAAGGTGGCCTATTGAGAGAACCTACCCTTTCATAAAGTAGATGTCACAGTTTCAGGGGAAGATCTTAGGCCTTCATATGTTCACCTTCTTTAATGAGGGAGGTAAGTGGTAGGAAGAAAACGCCACCAGCATCCGCCTGGGAATAACTTGTTTCCTTACAAAGAACTGATGGCTTGTACCCGGATCCCTATCTTCTTTTGATACTATGACATAGGTGTCTGAGAAATACAACATATGTCATTCTACATGGTGAGAATTATTTCTACATATTTCTGTACAAAAATCAACTCTAGGGATCTATGATAACAACCTAGGAGGAAACATGAAAATCCTTTTCCTCCAGTGGTTTGAGAGATGACCTAACTAGTTAGTAAAACAAAAGGTACTATTAAATTACCTTAACCCTATAGAATAAGTAGGTTAACCCCATTAAACATGGGGTTGATGGGTGTATTAATCTTCTAATACATGGGCATTTGCTAAGCTCCTGCTTGTGCCCAGGGTAGTTTTGCCATTCTATTGCTTCATTAAATTTTTTTCTCCATTGAACTTCAACTTAAACATTATTTCCTTACAGACCTCTTTCTTAAACCTCTAAATCAAAAGTAGAAACTTTTCTTCTGCATCCCCCTACTATATTATTCTTCCTTAGTTCTACTTGGCCCTTGGTATATAGATTCACTGACTACTGATATGTATCTTCCATTATATGACAAACCCTTTGGAAGCAAGTTCAATGTCATATTAACCTTTATTTTATGAGTACTTAACCTAATACCAGACCCACAGAGAGAATATTTTTTTAAAAAAGCATCAAATACTGAATTAGTCCTTTCCCCTTTCTAGGGGCACTTGAGAAAAGATATCAGTTCAATCAGTTATAAGAGTAGACGTAGCCTAACCTAAAACTGAACACACTTTACAATGTTAAAACAATGATGAAATAATTTGTATACTTCTTTACTGTTTTACCTGTTTTCCCATATTTTAGGGTCTTCTTGCCTTTTGTCATATTATCTTCTGAAAGCAATCCTTAATGCAGTCTAGTGATCCCTCTGAAGAACATGAGTCACAGTAAGTGGGGAGACAACATAGGGAGTGAGGATGAGCCCATGTTATTGCTTCAAAGAACATTCTTCCACTTCTATCACGCATCTTAAACTACATAATCTCTTCCCAATTTAAGTGCATTTCTCCCTTTAATGTACTTAGACTGTTTTATAAATGTGGAGTACTTACTTACTTATTACAGAATTAAAATTAATTGTTACCTCTTTTGTTTTCAAATTTTGTATTGTTTTCTGAACTGGAACTTCCCACTTTGATAGATGATGGGAAGAGCAATGTCTGTATCCTGGCTTATTCTGATTAGCAATTGATTTTATCCACAGAAATAAGCCAATAAGGTTGGTTAAACATTTTATTGACTGCCTAATTCTTTGGGAAATGTAAGTTTTCCTCGGTGTACTTTTTGCAGAAGGGGAGGACAATACAAAGAGTAGGGAAAAGGCCAGTCATAATTCTGCACATTAGTCAGTTATAAAAGATAACACACTCAAGTTGAATAATGTTACAAGAGCTTAATAAAGGTACTATTAACAAAAGTTCATCTATAATCACAACATCAGGCTAATGCCTTGCTCTGGGGTTAGTAACAGTGGGGAATGAAGAGACAAAGATAACTAGAACCTGCACACAGAGACTTGCACATAGGTCTGAGTGGCCTTCAATAAAAGATTGAGTACATTCATAACATATCCATAGGAAATGGGTTTTCTTCCTTATCTCTCTTCCCCTAGTGTCTAGTCAGTACTCCAGAGCAGCTAAACAGAGCTAAAGTTAAGAGACAGAACAAAGTTTATCAGGGTAATTCTCACAGATCCACTTCCTGGAGCACAAATCAAGTCAGAGAACATTGGAGAGTAGATCTGGAAGGACAGGCAAGAGTTTTCCAGTATAGTGTAGTTCCAGTAGAATTTCCAGCTTCCTACTGTCAAGTAACTTTCAAGTTCATTGGAAATAATTCTAATTGCCTTAGTCTAAGCTGTCATACACCCAGTTCCAGGCCCTTTTGCTGAAGTCAATGACTGTACCATCCCTAAAGAAAAGGTGGACAATAAACATCAAGTCCCTGAATGCCTCCTTTGTGTTCCCAAAACCTAGCCAGATTAATGGGACAATGAGAGCAAACCTGGGCTGAGAAGTCCAGAAACATGCTATCTTGTAGTACAATGTTTTCTCTTTTGCACACTAGGAACTAGGGAAAGTTAGTGTTATCTGTAGAAAGCTATTTCTTGTATGTACATTGGAATAGTTCCTCCTTGGGATGCTGGTTATACAATCAAATGAAGCAAGCTAATGCTGATGATGTCACTGCTTCTGTAGCCTAAGATATACAATCCCTCTCTGAGTGGGGACTGTGAACAGGAGAAGTGTCACATGTCTAGTTAGCTACTGTGAGACAGAACACATTAAGGGGAGAGGAAGCATTGCTTGGGAACACACTGTGAGGGATGGAGGTGCTCTCAGCATATTTCTCCTGAACTCCTCTCGAAGCAGTCACTGACCCCTTGTAAGCATTCCCCAATAAACCATATGTCCCCCATGCTGCCTCCAGACAGTTTTCTTGGCCTGTCTGTAACCTACCCCCATGCCCTAGCACAACTGGGCTGTGGATAAGACAATGACTCTGCCTCTATGTTAGAAGCACTCACTGTACAAGTTCTTGGTTGACAGCTGTCATGTGTATCTTCAAAGGCCTCTTATTTCTACTACACCATTAATACCTACTTATTACACAGATTTCTATAGTTGGAGAAGATATGTTCTTATTGCCTTTTCCTGTCTTCTGGAAAGTTTATGTCATTGCTTTCATAGCCCATTGTCCCTTCAATATGTGGTTTCTCTGGGGCAAGAGATTACCTAACCTCTTGTTACTAGATTCAAATTTCTATAAACAAATGATTTATGTTAGGATATATACTTTTGCACGTTTAAACTTCTACCTCAGTAGGAGGTCTTTTTAATAAACTGAATGATAATTGTTTTCACTCTTTTTTTCCTCCATTTTAACAATTAGAAAAATTTATCCTAATGTACTCTCTTTGAACTTTTTAAAAGGAAACTGAATCATTTTCACCTCTTTATCAAAGCCTCTGTCTTAATATATTTTTCTTACGAAATATAGGCCAAAACAAGGAACTCATGTAGAGCTTGAGACTTCGTGGGAAATGCATTATCAAACAGCAAAAGTGAGGAAAGGAAGTGCATAAAATACAATGTACATTTCCAAGCTTATCCCAAACTCCACAACAAAGCATAGCCATAACTCAGTCACATGAGACATTTAACATGATGTTCAGAGCCAGCTAGTCTTGCAGCAGCTACCTGAGGAAGAAAAGGAAAATCATTATATGCAGGCTTCTTGATTTTGTCTTCTCTTTCTCACCAGCCAACAAATGGACACAGCATTTACTCCCTTAGACTTCTAGGCTTTATCCACCAGACACAGGAATTAGCTATTCTAGAAGTCATATCTAATGTCCTAAAGGGTGAGGCTTTATCTGAATTCCAGATATCAGAAGAAGCCCAAGCCTCTTTAGAGATTTATGTCTGGCCTGGACAACTAAACTGTTAAAGTTTTCATTATGTAGGGGCCCAGGGTAAAGTCAGAGTCAGACTTTGACTTCAATCTTAAGCATAGCAAAGACAGGTGTCAGTATTATACAGGGTAACATAATACATGTCTTAGGGTAAGGGAGATTATCTGTCTATCAACTGTGGAACAAAATGAATGTTGGGAACAAAAATTGAGTCACTCAGATTCACATATTTCAGGTCTGGTTTGGTGATATCATAAAAAAAAAACTAATTACCATGTGTCATCAGTTCTCTCCTGAAAAGAGAGAAAGTTCAGTCTTTCAAGGTGCTGGAGGAGTATACCAATACCTTAAAGCCATCTGGAGTTACAAATTTATACCATTCTCCACTTCATGAAGCCCTTCTAGAGATGTTCGTCTAAAATCTACATGCATTTTTGGTCTATTTAGAACTGAAACAGGAGTAACCAATAAAATCAGTATCGTTTTCAATAGTAAGCTCTGAAGACTTACACTTGTTTTAAAGTGTATATTCTTGTCCTGCTTAGAGTAAAATAACAAATAAAACACATTTCTGATAAACTATTCCAATTCAAAATATTCTCAACAGGATCAACACTGACTGAAGTAGGTCTTTTTAATTTTCCTTACAGAATTATTTTATAATTACAGAAAAACCCCACACATAGGCTGATCACAATTATACTAACATCTTATATTTATGAAACACTTAACTTTTTGAATAATAGCATCATTAAGGAAACACAAAGTAGTTTTGACAGTTGCTATTTCCCAAGAAATAGGAAGATTCTTGATTGCATACATAGTTTTTAAAGAATTCCTTGTGTATAAACTCATCCAAAGGTTTTATTTTTAAATTTCTCATTTTTATCTTTTGTATTGATATAGTAGTTCTATTTTTTTCAGCATATGTAATTTGCTATAACAAATCACTAGAAATAGAAGTACCCCATTCTTTTTCTCTTTGAATTATATTCTTTCTTGAAACAAACCAAATTCAAGCCAAATGGATCTGACTACATCAAAACTATTGTTGCTGCAATTCCCAGGTCTTCCCCAATATTCTATGGAAGGTCTGGCATCTTACCTGGAAATTCAGACAAAAGTGATTGAATTGCTCATTCTTCCCTTATTAAAATATTTTCTTCACTTGACTTCTAAGATACAACAAACTTGGCAACAGTTTTTACTTCAAGAGCCACTGAAATCACAACCTTCTAAAAAGTGTTTCAGTTTTCTAAGTTCTTCTTTACACTATTTATATTTGTATACCTAGGTAAAAGCATTTCATTCCACTTGTAAAATATTGTTCATAGTCTAAAGATTCTTAAATGTCATTGGCCAGTCTAGAGCTTTATCCTGAATTGCATACTTATAAATACCCAATCACCTTTAAACCTATTTCATATTCTAAAAGACATCTGACAGTTTATCTATCAAGCCGGAATAAAATTCTTTTCTTCCATGTAAATATTTTCACCCTCAGCTTTCCTGGATAAGTTGACTATTCTTTCAAGTAGTTTGGCAAAAAAACCTCTAAGGTTGTTCCTTGATTCCTCCTTTCCTTCTAGATTTTTTTTTTGTGTGTGTAAGTGTGTGTGTGTGTACAGGAATTGAACCCAGAGGTGTTTAACCACTGAGCCACATCCCTTTTAATTTTTTATTTAGAGACAGGATCTCACTGAGTTGCTTTAGGACCTTGCTAAATTGTTGAGGCTGGCTTTGAACTCCTGAATTCTCCTGTCTCAGCCTTCCTCCACTTCTAGCCCCAGCCAAATGCACCCCCGTGTCCAGCATCAAACTTCTTAATCTGTAAGCAAATATTAATATATTAGCCTTCAAAAATATATAATGAATCATCATTTTTGATATTACTATTTTATTGGTCCATGGCACTGTTCTATCTTCAGTGAACTACTACCTCAAGCTCCTATTTTTAACCCACATGTAAAAAGCAGTCAAATTTCCTTTTTTCATTCCACCTTTTTCCTCATGCATATCATTCCTTATCAGAACAGAACAGAGGAATAAGAAACATGCCACCTGCATCTCTCCTAAGACTTGGAAAATGAGAAAATGCTGAATTTTTTTCATACTGCTCATGTCCTCCTAAAATTCCTAGGTTATCCCTCCTTTTCTATAGTTTTTAATTAACATGGAAGGAATTTAATTGACTAAGTTTTTAATTTTAAAAGCATTACATGACTATAGGATCAATTCTAAAACAGCTTCCAAAGAGAAATTTTCTTAAAGGTATCCAACTGTTTTCTTACTGAACATTTTAAGCATATAACTAAACACATTTTGAACCTAGTGTTTTGGTCACACTTTATTCACACTCTGTGAGAGTTCCAGAAAATTTGCATTTTAGTCAAATATGTGTAAATCAATTCAAATCAATGCAGTAGAGAGATTCATTTGAAGAAATTGTGTAGTGAATCCTTTTTAAAGCCATCTATTAAGTGAATCATCACTCCCTAAAACATCTTGTTTTACATTACAAATTTTCATTTATCAGGTTTATTTATCATGGATTTCCCACCCCCTCACCCCACCTGCTGTATCTCCAAATTTCTCTAGCTTAAAATATATTTACTTGATTCTTCTCTTGGGAATAAAGAGTTTGATTATTATATCATCTTATATTGATTTTATAATCAACACATTTCCATGGCTAAATCCTTCTAAGGAGTAATCCAACTGGTCATATTCAAACATCTTCAAAATCATCATTACTTGACATAATTAAACTCAAAATTTGCCTCTTTTTATTTTTATTTAGTTTTACACTTTATTATGGAATGATTTGGCATATAAAAAACAAAATAGTTTTTATACAAACCAATTGTTTTTAAGTTATAGAGTAAATAATTCTTTGTATGAGGGTGTGTGTGTTTGTGCTTGCATGCACGTGTGTTTGTCCTGTGCATTTTATGATACTTAGCAATAGCTTTAGCCTCTACTCTGAAATGCTAAAAGAACATGGCTCCCTATTGGAACAAGATCATGCCATCTTACCATTTGCAAAATCAACATTATTTAACAACTTCTATAAATCTCTCTTCCCAAGTATAATATTATTTAACCCATAAATTCTCCATTCCATTTATCATCGGTCTATTTATATTTGTATCAATTTATAATTGTAGCACCATAAATGCATCTACAAGTAGGGAACAATAATTACTTAATATCATTAAATGTCCAGCACCTCTCCAATTGTTCATAAATGCTATATTTCTCTGTGTTCATCTTTCTTTAAATGCTCTTTTTGTCTCCTCACTGACTCATTTTCAGTCTCTATACAGATGTAAATGAGATGATAGAGAAATAGAAGAGAGACACAGAGATATCTATACACATACTTATTTCTGGAGGGTTAGGTACACACACAGAGAAAGAATAAACACATATGTATGTGTGAGTGTGGGTATAGGGGAGTATGTGCAGATAGTTTAAATTAAATTACAGATAAGGTAAAATATTATAAATTATTAGCTTTACGACTTTTTAAATCTATTTGAATTTAACCTTAATTATTCTCTTGTTTTTCCTAGTAAGTTATATACTGAATAAATTACCTCATTTTTTTTCCACAGAAGTTTTTACAAAGTCTGGATTTGTTCCTTGTTCCTCCATAATGTAGGTAATCCTGTTGT
The DNA here is from genome assembly GCF_021218885.2 of Marmota monax. Classification (NCBI taxonomy): domain Eukaryota; kingdom Metazoa; phylum Chordata; class Mammalia; order Rodentia; family Sciuridae; genus Marmota; species Marmota monax. The sequence continues at coordinate 21,366,511 of NW_026692907.1, forward strand.
CCTCTGTATTTCCTCATAGTTTAATCTAAAATTTGAGGGTCTTTCTGCCTCCACTTGAGGGACTTAACCCTGCATTCCCATGCAAGACAATGCTGAATCTCTTCAGAGGAAATTCTACCACATCTCTGTGCTTCTTGACCTATAACTAAGCTCAAGTTCCAGCAGCATCCTAAAGATGAGGTATGAAGTGAGGTTGTTGAGAAGATATGCACACTCAAGAAGAACTACTTGAGTTTTCTAATTTATAAAGACAGAAATTCAGGGAACATGTGTACAAAGATTATTAAATAATAGTTGGAGGAATATAAAGTTGGGTCAGATCAAATTAATCTATATGGGCTTATTTAGGAGTGAGTCTGCACTCAAGGATACATCTCAGGGAGTTAGACACTGTTTTAATAGTTTGGATTTTTGACTAAAACAAGGAACAAACAATGATTCCCTATGAGCAAAGTGGAAATGCCTGAGCTCCCTTAGTTTAATGTTTTTTAAAAAATGTTCAAAGTTTCAGAATATTGGATTTTAGAATCATTTGAAAAGTATTTACAAACACTAGAAAGGTCCAGAAGACATATTTTTCACTAATACAGTTATCTCTTGATATACATGGGAGACTGGTTCCAAGACTCTGTGTAAATACAAAATCTGTGGAAGTTTTAGTCCCTTATATAAAATGGTGCAGTATTTACATATAAACTAATTTCTAGATTACTTATAATACCTAGTATAACGTGAATACTATGTAAATAATTTTATTGTATTTTTAAGGAATAATAACAAAAGAACCTGTACTTGCTCAGTACAGACAAAATTTGTTTTTTTGAATATTTTTTGATTTGGGGTTGTTTGAAACCTATAGATATGGAAGGTCAACTGTATTTCAGAAATGAACTTGGGAGAGGAGGCCCAGCATCCTTGAACTCTTCTTTTATCACTTTTCTCTGTAGGCCAAACATTATTGTGGCTACGGCAGGCACTCCATTGGGAACCCTGAATGCGATGGAATTATTATATCCCCAGAAGACAGCAGATCAATGGAAGCACAGAACTGCCAAAAGCAAGATGGAAGTGGTTACCATAATTGGCGATAAGGTCAAAGAAGAAATCAGAATACTTTTGCTCACAGACTAACTGATCATAGTGTTACTAGAAGTGCCATAGATAGGAAGCCTACTGAATTCTTACTTGACCTATGTAAGCAAAAAAAAAAATCTATATCAAGTAAGCAAAGTTTAACTCAAATCATAAAACAAGAGTCACATTCCCTAATCAAATCCCCAGACTTAGACCTAGAAGCATTTGAATAAATAGGGCAAGTCCCCTCCTTGAGGAAAGACCTAGTACACTATCAAATATTAATACTGTTAATATTTCTCCCAGCCTCTGTCAAAAGGACCTATAGCACTTTATCATGGTAGTTGTACGTTGGGAAAAAGAACTAATCAGACCCTTTGGGGACTACTGGAGATGCCTCTGAACTGATCCTAGAGACCAAAATGACATTTTGGCCCTCCAGTGAAAATAGAACCTAATGGAGCTCAGATAATCAATGGAATTTTACTTCATGCTTATCTCACAGTGTGCCCTATAGATTTCTGAGTTCATCTTGTGATCACCTCCTCAGTTTCAGAGTGCATAATTAGAAAAGGTATAGTCAGCAAATGATGGAATCTCTCCATTGGTTCCCTGACCTATGGAATGAAAGTGGTTGTGATGGGAAAATCAAGACATGTCATTAGAATATCTCTACCTGGGAAAACAGTAAATCAATGCAATATTTTAAACCTGGACACATCACTTACATTAGTGCCACATCAATGACTTAAACAATATAGGGGTGGTGATTCCCACAACATCTCCCTTCAGCTATTCTATTTGGCCTGTGAAGAAGATAGATGGGGCTTGGAAAATTACAGTGGTTCATTGTAAGCTTAACACATGTTGCTTCCAATTGCACCACCTGGTGTCATTGCTTGAGAAAATTAATATATTGCCTGGTATCCAGTGTTATGGCTTGGGTCTAGAAATGTCCCCCCAAAGCTTATGTTTTGAAAGCATAATCCCTAAGGCAACAGGGTTCAGAAGTAGAGCTTTTAGTATACAAAGAGAGTTGTAATCTCCTCAGTGGAGTAAATCATTTGACAGATTAATAATTTAGATGGATTACTTAGTAACTGTAGGCAGCTGGAGTATGTTTTGGAGAAAGTAGGTCACTGGGAGCACACCCATGGGGACTATATTCTGTCCCTGGCTCCTTGTTCACTCTCTGTACTTCCCACCCTCCATGAGATAAACAACTTTCCTTCACCATACACTTCTGCTATGATGTTCTCTCTCATATTAGGCCCAGAGCAATTGAGTCAGTCAACTATGAACTGAACCCTCTTAAACCATGAACTCAAATAAATCTTTACTCCTCTAAATTTTCCTTCTAATATATTTTCATCACAATGGTTAAGAACTAACTAATACACACCTGGTATACAACTATTATTCTGGCAATTCTCTCTTTGAACAAGAGAAGCAGTTTGTTTTAAGCTGCATGTCCAGAAATAATACATTGTTCTATCACAGGGAAAAAATTACCTCTCTAGCCTCATGCCATAATTTGGTCCATAGGGCTCATCTTTCCTTTGCACACGATATCATATACTGGGCTGGGGATGTGGCTCAAGCGGTAGTGCGCTCGCCTGGCATGCATGTGGCCCAGGTTCAATCCTCAGCACCACATACAAACAAAGATGTTGTGTCCGCCGAGAACTGAAAAATAAATATTGAAGATATTCTCTCTCTCTCTCTTTCAAAAAAAAAAAAAGAAAAATATCATACACTTATTCATAAAATCGTATGACTTTATGATGATTTAATCTAGTAAGCAAGAAGAAACCACTACAGACATTGGTAAGAAATTTTCATGTCAGAATAGGACATAAATCCAAATAAAATTTAGATATTGTCTACCTTGCTGACGTTTCTATTGGTTCATTAATACAAAGCATGTTGAGATATCCATTCTAAGGTAAAGAATAAGTTGTTACAACTGGTTTCTCCTATAACTTCAAAAGGGACACAGCACTCAGTAGGCTTTTCTAGAAACAACGTATTGCCCATTTAGGAATGTCAAACTGATTCATTTCCTAAGTAGCCCAGAGAGCTGCTAGTTTTCCATTTGACCTAGGTGGGGAAAGGCTCTGAAACAGGTCTGAGTTTCTGTGAAAGTGGTTCTTACACTTGAACCATAAAACCTAGGAGATTCATGAGGGCATGAAGAGTTAATGAAAGATAGTGATGCTGTTTAGAATCCTTTGCAGATTCCTTTTGGTGAATTGCAATGCATGTCTTTAATTTTAGAGCAAGGAATAATAATCATCTGTAGATAACAACTTTCCCTTTGAGAAACAGCTCTCAACTCACTTCTGAGCTGTAGTAGAAATTGAATGTTTGGCCATGGGCTGCCAAGTTACAGTTCCTCCGGTATAACCATTTTGAACTTGATGACTTCTGAATAACAAAGACATAAATTTGGGTATACATAACAACACTCATTCATAAATAGAGGTGGTATTCATGTTATTAGTCCTGAGAAGTCTTTTTAGGCACAAGTAATTTACAAGAGGCAGCCCCAGTGTCCATTGTCTGTACTATTGCTGAACTGCCTTCTCTTTCCTATTCTAAACTGATGTCCTCATGGGGGAGTTTCTTATAATCAATTGACAGAGGAAGAAAAGACTGAACCTTGGATTAAAAATAGTTCTGCATATTATGCAGCCACCACCAGAAAATGGTCAGCTGGAGTACCATAGTCAAACTCTGGAATATCTCTGAAAGACAGTGATAAACAGAAACTCTCCCAGTGGGCAGAATTTTAAGTACAACTACCTGGGCACTCTGCTTAAAAAGAGAGAAATGGTCAGATATATGATTATAATCCAATTCATGGACTTTAGGCAATGATTTAGCAGGACAGACAGGGACTTGGAAGAAACATGATTGGAAAACTAATGACAAACTTAGAAAAGAAATATATGGATATCCTTGAATGAGCAAAGACCATAATAATATTGGCATCCCTTGTGAGTGTTCCCCATAGAGTGATGTCAAAAGAAGAGGATTTTAATAATCAAGTGGATAGGATGACCCATTCAGTGAATACCAGTCAATCATTTTCTCCAGCCACTCCTTCCATTGCCCAATGAGCTCATAAACAATGTTAACATGATGAAAAGGATGGTGATTATGCACACATGACTTCTATTCTCCAAAGCAGCCTTGGCTACAGTCCCCTTTGAATGCTGAATTGGCTAGCAGCAGAGACTATCACTTATGCAACACCAATCCCCAGGGCAATAAGTGACCTGCAGGCATGTTGAAGATACTAACAACTTGGATTATGTAAGTGACAGGCCACATTTTGTGGAATGGGTACATCCTCTGTATAGATTTACCTTTCCTATACTCAATGTTTCTGACAAAATTGTCATCTGTAAACTTGTAGAATGCCTAATTTACTTTAGTTTTCACAACATTACTTTGATTGAGGAACTCATTTCACAGGCAAACAAGTATTGTGATAGGCCCTTGTTCATGGAATTCACTGTTCCTACTATGTTTTCTGTGATGCTAAGCAATTTGCTTGATACAATGGTGAAATGACCTTTTGAAGACTCAATTACAGCACTAGCTACATGGAAATACCATTGTAAAGCAGAAGCAATGTTCTCCACAAGGATGTATTATGCTCTGAATCAGCATCCACTATATGGTGCTATTTCTCTGATAACCAGAATTCATTGGCTCAAGAATCAAATACACCACTCACTATTACCTCCATGAACTACTAGCAAAAGTTTTGTTTTCTGTTCTCATGACTATATAATCTGCTGGCCTCAAGGCCATTTTTTCCAAAGGGACAAATATTCCACCAGAACATAAAGTAATGCTATTAAACTTTAAGACTTCCACACAGCTACTTTGAGTCCTTCATGTCTCTGATTCAACAGGTAAAGAAGGGAGTTACAGTGTTGTCTGGAATAACTGATCTGAGAAATCAGCAAGGAATTGGGCACATTGTTTACAATGGACACAATAAAGAAACTGTCTGCAATATAGGAAAGCACTTAAGGTGTCTTTTAATATGGCCCTGAATAAGGGCCATAAAAAAACTACAACTCATTCCAGTAAGGACTACTGATTGATCAGACCCTTTATCAATGAATCCTCATATCACCCTACCTGATAAAGAACCACAGTCAGATGAGGTGCTTGCTGAAACAAAAGGAATACAGAATTGGTAGTAGAAGAAGGTAGTTACAAATAGAACGTACCAGCACATCAGGAGTTACAGATATGAGACCTACAATTGTCATTAATATTTTCTCTTTATATTTTCATAAAAGTGTTTGTGTGTATATATACATATGTTAAGAAAATACCTTTGTTTTTTTTTTCCTTTGTTCTTCCTTCATCATGTAAATGTGCACTAAGTTTATGTATTTAAGTAGTGTTGATTTGCATTGCAGTATTTAAATTACAGTATATCAAGAGAAGAGTAAACATTACTCAAGGACTTTACCTCCTCTTGCAAAGAATGGATTATTAGATTTTGGTTATATGCAGGATATTTATGCCCTGTTAGGCAGAATTATGACTTTGTCTTTATTTAGAGATGAAATATGGTTTAAGGAGATCGATTTGGGTACGAAATGACAAATGATAGATTTTTGATGATAAATTTTATTTGTCAACTTGACTAGGCTAAGCACTGCCCAGATACCTGGTAAAATATTATTTCTGGAAGGGTCTGTGGTGTTTTTGAAAGAGATCAGCATTTGAATCCCCAGACCAAATAAAGAAGATCATCCTCACCAATGTGTACAGGCATCATCCAATCCACTGGAGACTTCAATGGAACAAAAAGGTGAAGGAAGAAAGATTTGCCTCTGTTTGAGCTAGGGTATACAATGTCTGCTGCTCTTGTACATCAATGCTATGGGTTCTCAAAACTTTAGGCTTGGACTGAATTTGACTACTGGTTTTCTTGGTTTCTAGCCTGCAGAGCACATAGCAGAGAGTGACTTAATAATCATGTGATTCCAGCTCCTATAATATATGTACACACTCTCTCTGTGTGTGACTCTCTCTCTATCTGTGTGTCTCTCTCTTGGTTCTTTTCTTTTAGAGAACCTGAAAGATACAGAATAATGCAGATGAACCCACAAGTTTATTTTTTCCTTCAATACAAGATACATGAAGGTGATTGTCTCTATGGAGTGCTAGGAGTTGTTGATGTTTGATGTCTAGATCCCATAGTCAACTAGGGCTTAAAAAATTATGATATTCTAATTATTGCTATTCATCATTAATATATTTATTTAGTTTTCTCCATCTATAACAATGCATATGATTTATTTTCATATGTATCTATGGCATAAGTATTTATGTAATTTTAATTGAAAATAATCTAAAAGATATAATGATGAAACATAATGAGAAAATCATCACTGGAATATATAATTAAAAAGCATGTATTATATTAAAAAAGCATATATACTATGGATTTGGATTCAGCTCTTCAATTAACTAGTTCTGTGACCTTGAAAGATATTAAATCCCTGAGCCAGTTATCTCATTTTTAAAATAGGAACACAATATTTATTTTTCTTTTTAGATTTACTGCTAGCTAAACTTATCAGTATATTGTACTATTCCATGTATACTTTCTTGTGCCTGAATACGATAGCTTTAGCTGTATTATTGTTATTACTATTTTTTCTAATTGACCCCCTTCTTTCAGAAAACTTCATTTCTTATCAGAACCTTATAAGTTATAGCTCTTTTATGGTGGACAGCATATTATCTGTCCATACAATGGTGATAAGTTTTTCTGAGCTACAGAAACCACAAATCCTTAAGATGACTGTGGAAAGAATAGAAAAACTGAAATATAAAGAAATGATAGTTGATCATTCCCTCCTCTCTTGCTACTAACTTCACCTATTATCTTCTTTACCTTCCTTGCCTACTGCTGTGCACTGAACTGAGAGTTTCATTGTTTCCTTCATAATAACTTCCAGAAGCTTCTTATTGTCGATGTACTGAATAATTCTTTCATTTAGCACCTACTCCCTTGGCTTAAATTCCATCTCCTGGCGAAATGAAGATTCGTGTTGAACTCTAGCAGCCATCTGGATTATAAACCAGATGACTTGTCACAAGAGTCTTTGGGGAGGAAGGGAGTGCTTGTGAATTTTGAGGCTGAGACTATCATGCCAATTTAAATGGGTGAGATGACTTGCCCTGTATTCTTACTTATTCCATCAACAAGAGCACTTTAAATTTTCTTGCAGGACTGAAAAACACTCTCTGGTTGAGTGACACCTTTAGGAAAACCAATACCTCAGTTCAGAGATTTCATTGCCAAGAAAGAAAGAAAGAAAGAAAAAGCTTTAAAACAAAACAAAACAAAACAAACCTAATGCCTGTCTTTATGAGGACTCAGCACATGCCTTGTTCTCAGTCCTGCAAAAGCTAAACAGATTTAATTGCCTTTTCATATGTCAAAACCAGCCTGTCCAGAGGGACACCAGAAGAGAAACTTGTACAGGAACATTTTACGCTATATCTGTTCCTGGAGCAATGGTGCTTGTGTTTCCAGGGCTGTCAATTAAGCATATTTTTCCCCAACACATATTCATTAAGACACAGTTGCCAACTTCATTGCCACTGCATTTTTTATTATATACATTAGTTCTGGTTGAAGGACAATTTAGGAATGTTTTTATGGGGAATAAAGAGGACCTCTGGCTGGATGATTTTTCTATCATTTATTATATTATACTAGCAGAGCAAAATGGCTTTGTGCCCCTAATGATACACTCTTATCTGCATTTAACTTAGTCTGATCCTTTGATTTTTTTTTTTTTTTTGAGTAATGACCTATCACACAGAACTTCTTCAAACACACATCAAATATATATTTATAGACAATGCATTGAAGATATATTACTAAATATTAGTGGAGATGGAAATATGCAGCAAATGACAAAAGAGATTTTATAATAAAATATGAGATAGATATACTAAGAATCAACCAAACTGCTATGGTTATGGAACAAAGGGAGGACCTAAGAAATAAAACTATAACAAAGGAAATGGGGGAGCAAGTGATGTCTAAGACCAGAAGAGAGATTTTTGAGATTGTTTTCCAGTACCGTCTCTTTGGACTATGTCCTAGTCCTAAGAAAGTTGCAAGAAAAACACTGTTCTTGGATAGACTGTGACCTAATTTGAGGTGCAAACAGCTTCTAATCCTATGATCGGTGAGTAAGTATTCTCTAACAGTACTGAATATGTACCAGAAATTACATAAGATGTTGAAATTCAAAGAAATTCAGTTTTCTAAGAGGTGAATCGTATGATGTATTCAAAATGTGTTACTTACTTACTTTGTGATAGTGACTAGGAACTCCCATAGAACTATCATTGGAAAGGAAAGGACAGGACATCTTGGTTTTTGATGTTATGTGGAACATTTCTGTAAACCCTAGGATATAGACACACCAAAAAATATGGGAAGCTCATTAATGAGTGCTCATGGTATTATTATCTATGAAAGGGAAGGAAAGATACAGGAATGGGGAGAAGGGGAGTTAAGGTGTGATACAATATTAGTAGAGCCTCCATTTTCCCTATGGAAGGTTTTGAATATAGGGTGATGATTTTGAGTTACAGAGTAGGCTTGAGAGGTGAACTTTGAACTCCAAACTAATCACTTGCTGTGAATAGTGATGTCCTTGGGTGGCAGTGCTCTGAGGTGGCTGGCTGCTGTAGGATTAATTGCTGGAGAGCTGTCCCAGAAGATGTGGAGAGTCTGGGTGCTGTATAACTTCTTCTACAACAATGGATATGAGTTTTCCCAAACCACTGCTGTAATAGTTAAATATAATGAAGTTTGTTCTAAGCATACAGACAGAGTTCTGTAAATGGTAGTCAAAATTTTCCTTCTTCTAAAATTTAAGTAGGGGTTTTGAAAACTTGAAATTTACAAAGTTTTGTGTGGATGATATTTTGGCTATCTTTATGTCTTTCAGGGTTAGGGGAAATATTTAAGAAGAGCAATTATATTTACAATAACTTTATAATGAAGACATTATATGAGTTTCATTTTCATAGGCAAGGAAACTAAGAGTCAGGTTAATTTAGAAATATTGGCACAGTTACAATGATCAATTTTAAATAACCGAAGAATTTATATGACAGCTTCTGTTTTTCTATTCTAGAATGAAAGTAAGACTTCTAATCAGAAGATCTAATCTGATCATGAATCTTTCCCTTATGAGTTTTATGACTCCAATGCACACGACACCTGTGGATCCCTGCACCTATATTGATGCAAGCAACTTGCATCTCCAGGTTCTCTGAACCATGTTTGCCAGGGATACTTCCTACTATGCCTGACATGCATAGAGGCTTTTTAACGGCAAAGTAAGAAACATAGGAAGTGTGCTTCAGAGATGAAAAAATGACATATTTGGGTATCTGGAAACAGTTTTCTATGCCTAGAGCACATGAAGTGAAATGTGAGTTTCTAGCGAGAAGCGGAAATGAGTAGGAAAGAAAAATGTGTTTCATAAAATGAAAAGGAACTTGGACTAGGGTTATAAGCAATGTGTTTAATTTTTTTTATGGAATCAATTTTTGTAATATTTGGATATATTCATTGATTTCATGTAGATTTATATTTCTTTTTGCCTTTGTATTTAATGTTAGTGTTTACTTTCATTATCTTTAATTTTATTTATGACCATATAATACTTAGATATGTTTCAAAAAAATCAATGTCCACTTCTGTATCAACCCCCTTTTCCTATGACATCAGCTTAAACAATAACCTAGATTCTGTGCACCTCACAACACATAAATTAAAAAAAAAAGCCAAGTTGCTCACTCAGAGAAATAATTCTTTTGAAATCCTACTTTAACTAAAATTCGTGATATCTGTATTTTAAAGACATTAAAAGGATAATAAAGGTATATTATGAATATCTTTGTGTACATAAATTTTATAACTGAAGTGAAATATACCAATTCCTTCAAAGACACACACCACAAATGACACTACAACAAGTCCTACTAGGAGGAATAGTCTGGATGAGTGTATGTGTGTGTGAGCATGTGTATATATCAATTAAGGTTTGTATCAATGACTAATAAATTTCTAAAGCAGAAACTACCAGGTTTATATGGATTCTAATTCTGGTAAAGTATAGAAAACATTCATGGAAAAAAATGAATATTCTCAATATTATGTTTTCTGGAAAATATAAGCCAGAGAATCCTTCCTAATTTAGCCTATATGACTAATATTATCCAAATACTCAAATGAGACAAAGACATTACAAGAAGAAAATTGCAGACTTGTGTGTTCTTTGAATATAAATACAATTGTCAACAAAATATTAGCAAATAAAATTCAATGATTTATAAAAGGAATTACATACCACAACCAAGTGGAATTTCATTCCGGGTATACAAGGCTGGTTGAACATTAAGAAATTAATGACTGTTCTCCATCATGTTAGCAGAAAAAAAGAAAAGTTATACAGTTTTATAAATATATGAGACAAACATTTGATAAAGTCAACATTCATCATGATATAAACTCTCAGTAAAATAGAAATTGGGGGAAATTTCTTCAATTTGATTAAAAAAAAAGAATATCTACTAAAAACCTTACATCTAACATTGTACTTAATGGTGAGTAAGTAGATATTTTCTCATTATGATCGAAAAGAAGGTAAAGGTATCTGCTATCACTACCCTTATTTCACTGATGCAATTAGATAAAGAAACAAAGCCAATGCAGATTAGAGAAGTAAGAAAGAAAACTATCTTCCCAAATTTAAATTTTATATATTATTATGCATAATATAGGATGCATGACATACTATATGCTACATGAAGTGCATATGTACTGATAAACAGATAATTATATAATAACAAAAGAGAAATCTAGGTGACTTTGGGTTTGTTGACTATTTTAGAAACTGTACCACAAATCCAATCCATTAAAAAAATGAGTGGTTTTGATTTGCATTTCTCTAATTGCTAGTGATGATGAACTTTTTTTTCATGTATTTATTGATTGATTATACATCATCTTCTGAGAAGTGTATTTTCAGGTCCTTGGCCCATTAATTGATTGGGTTATTTGGTTTTTTTGGTGTTTAACTTTTTGAGTTCTTTACACACCCTAGAGATTAGTGCTCTATCTGATGTATAAGGGGTAAAAATTTGCTCTCAAGATGTAGGCTCTCTCTTCACCTCACAGATTGTTTCTTTTGCTGAAAAGGAACTTTTTAGTTTGAATCCAACCCATTTATTGATTCTTGATTTTAATTCTTGCACCACAGGAGTCTTAATGGCAGCTCTTAGGCATACAAACAACAATAAGTATTGGTGAGGATGTGGGGGGAAAGCACACTCATACACTGCTGGTGGGACTGCGAATTGGTACAACCAATATGGAAAGCAGTATGGAGACTTCTTGGAAAATTGGGAATGGAACCACCATTTGACCCAGCTATCCCTCTCCTTGGTCTATACCCAAAGACTTAAAAACAACATACTACAGGGACACAGCCACATCAATGTTTATAGCAGCACAATTCACAACAGCTAAACTGTGGAAGCAACCTAGATACCATTCAGTAGTTGAATGGATAAAAAAAATGTGGTATAAATACATAATGAAATATTACTCAGCAATAAAAGAGAATAAAATCATGGCATTTGCATATAAATGGATGGAGTTAGAGAAGATAATGCTAAGTGAAGTTAGCCAATCCCCAAAATCCAAATGCCGAATGTTTTCTTTGCTATAAGGAGGCTGATTCATAGTGGGATAGGGAGACAGAGCATGAATTCTAGATAGGGCAGAGGAACTGGAGGGGAAGGGAGGGAGCATGGGGTTATTAATGATGGTAGAATGTGATGGTCATTATTATTATTCAAAGTACAGGTATGAAGACACAAATTGGTATGAATATACTATGTATACAACCAGAGATATGAAAAGTTGTACTCTATATGTGTAATAAGAATTGTAATGCATTCCACTGTCATATATATATGTGTGTGTATATATATATATATATATATATATATATATATATATATATATATATATGAAATGTTAGACATCATTAAAACTGAAATTCCTTTTCTGTGAAAGGTACTATTAAGAGAGTGAAAATGCAAATTTGTAAAATACACACCTGCTTTTAAAAATCCGATATTTGAAATATACAAAGATCTATTAATGCTCAACTGTAAGAAACTTAATAGCCGAATTAAAATATTGGCAAAAAATCTGAAAATGCCTCCTCGATAAAGGGGAAAATCACAAAAAACATATTTAATATCATATGGCATTATCTCTAATACCAAATTTAAACAACAATAAGATATCATTATACAACTATTAGGCTGGTCAAAATCCCAAACACTGACAAAACCAACTACTATTTAAGATGTGGAGCCATGAGAACTCTTATTCATTGCTGGCAGAAATGCAGAATGTGGGCTCACTTTGAAAAATCATTTGACTGTGTAACTGAATATCCACTTATAATATGATCCAGAAATCACACTCTTTGATATTTACCCAAATAAATTATAAAATAGATTTTCACTGGAAAGCCTGTACATAAATGTTCATAAAAATTTTATTTATACTTATCAAAATTTAGAAACAATTCATCCTTCCTTCAGTAGGTGAATGATAAACAAACTAATGTATTCTTATAATATTATTCAGCAATACAATGAAATAGGCACTAAGCCACTTAAAGACATGGAAAAATCTTTAAAAACTCGTTCTAAGTGAAAGAAGTCCAGTTAAAAATGCGATGTGATATATGAATTCAACTAGAAGACATCCTGACAACGACAAACCTATGGAGCCAATAAAATTCAGTTATGGTCAGGGGTCCATGGCTGGGAAGCAGTTGAGAGTAGGGAGAGTAGTGTAGTTGGAAAACAGGTTTTTTTGCAAGAGATGCTATTTTGTGTGACAGTGTAATTGTGGCTACTTACCATACATTTTCAAAATTAAAAGAATGAACACTAATGAGTGAAACCTAATGTTAACCCTAGGGACTTAGCTAATAATGTACTAATATTGGCTTATTAATTGTAACAAATGTACCACACTTGTGAGAGATGTTAATAATAGGGAGGTGTGTGGTGAGGGACTCCTTGAGAACTTTCTGTATATTCTGCTCAATTTTTATATAAACCTAAAACCACCTAAGACAATAACATTTATTATTTGAGACTATTATGTTAATCAAAATAAACCAGACTCAGAAGGTCAAGGGTCATAGATTTTCCCTCATATCTTGAAACTAGAGAGGAAAAAGGAACAAAAAAAAGTTGAGGTAGGAGCAGGCCGGGGTCTCATGAAAATCAAAGAGAGAGCAGTAGAGTAAAGGGACCAAGGGGTGGAAAAGTGGAGGGTGGGGTGAGATGCTGGGGACTGATATTGCCCAAATTATATTGTTGTCTTGTGGGCATGTATGAATATGTAACAATAAATTCCATTATTATGTACAGCTCTAATATGCTGATAAAAATATAGAAAGAGAAAAAAATAACATCTATTCACAAGAAAGAATTTTGTCTATTTTTCAGTATCTTGGGTTTATGAGTTTCTGTGATGGGTTTTCTGAGTTATAAAATGCTAGTTACCTTTAGTAGAACTGAATAAAGTTAGCACTATTTTGCACAGGTTGATAAATTTTTTTCTTGTTATTTAATTCTGAAGTCAGTGTTGGAGACAAACCTTTATTTTGTACATGCAAGAGTTTATATTGTCTAATTGTTCTGGCTAGAGTTTCAAGGATGATGTTGAATAGAAGTGGTGAAACAAGATATCCTTGACTTGTTCCAGTTTTAGTGGGAATGCTTTCAATTTTTCTTCACTTAGCATATATAGCTTTTACAATGTTGAGGTTATGTTTCTACTAGCCTTAGTTTTTATTTTGAACATTAAGGTGTGCTATATTTTGTCAAATGCTTTTTCTGCATCTATTGAGATAATCATATAATTCTTGTTTTTAAGTATATTAATATGATGAATAATGTTCACTGATTTCCATATGTTGAACCAACCCTGCATTCCTGGGATGAAACCTAATTGATAGTGGTGCACTGACTTTTTAATATGTTTTTGTATGTGATTTACCAAATTTTATTGAGAATTTTTGCATCTATATTCATCAAGCTAATGGTCTAAAGTTTTCTTTCCTTGATGTGTCTTTGTCTAGTTTTGGTGTCAGGGTAATATTAGCCTTATAGAATGAGTTTGGAAGATTTCCCTCCTTTTCTTCATGGAATACTTTGAGGAGTATTGGTATTAATTCTCCTTTGAAAGTCTTGTAGAACTCAGCTGAAAATCTATCTGATCCTGAGCTTTTCTTGGTTGGTAGGCTTTTGATGGTGTTTTCTATTTCATTACTTGGAATTGATCTGTTTAAATCATATATGACCTCCTCATTCAGTTTGGGCAGGTCATATTTCTTTAGAAATTTGTCAATGACTTCAATATTTTCTATTTTATTAGAGCATAAATTTTCAAAATAGTTTCTAATTATCTTCTGTATTTCAGACGTGTCCGTTGTGATATTTCCTTCTTTATCTTCTATTTTAGTAATTTGAATTTTCTCTCTCTTTCTCTTCATTTGTATGGCCAGGAGTTTATCTATTATTTATTTTTTTCAAAGAACCAACTTTTTGTTTTGTCAATTTTTTCAATTGTTTCTTTTGATTCAATTTCATTAATTTCAGCTCTGATTTTAATTATTTCCTGTCTTCTACTGCCTTTGGAGTTGATTTGTTCTTCTTTGTCTAGGGTTTTAAGATGTAGTGTTAGGCCATTTATGTGTTGACTTTTTATTCTTTTAATAAATGCACTCAATGCAATAAACTTTCCTCTTAGTACTGCCTTCAATACTAAATGTCCCAGAGATTTTGATATGTTGTATCAATGTTCTCATTTACCTCTAAGAGTTTTTTATTTCATCCTTGATTTCTTCTACTGTCCATTCATCATTCGATTGTGTATTATTTAGTCTCCATTTGTTACAGTATCTTCTATTTTTTATTTTATTGTTGATTTATAATTTCATTCCATTGTGGTCTGATAGAAAGCAGCATATCATCTCTGTTTTTTTTTTTTTTTTTGTATTTACTAAGAGTTGCTTTATGGCATAAGATTTGGTCTATTTTAGAGAGGAGCCATGTGCGGCTGAGAAGAAAGCATATTTGCTCGTTGATGGATGAAATATTCTATATATGTCTGTTAAGTCTAAATTATTGATTGTATTATTTAGTTCTATAGTTTCCTTATTTAGTTTTTGTTTGGAAGATCTGTCCAGTAGTGAGAGAAGTATGTTAAAGTAACTCAGTATTGTTGTATTGTGGTCTATCTGACTCTTGAAAATGAGAAGGATTTGTTTGATGTACATAGATGCTCCATTGTTTGAGGCATAAATATTTATAATTGTTATATCCTGCTTATATATATACTTACCTTAATAAGTATTTAATGTCCTTTTTTGTCTGTTCTGATTAACTTTGGTTTGAAGTCTACTTTATCTGAAATGAGAATGGAAACTCCTGCTTGTTTTTGCAATCCATATGAGTGATAAGTTTTTTCTCATCCTTTCACCTTCAGCCTGTGAATGTTTTCCTCTGAGGTGAGTCTCTTGAAGGCAGCATATTGTTGGCTCTTGCTTTTTAATTCAATCTGCCAGTATGTCTTTTGATTGATGAGTTTAGGCTGTTAACATTCAAGGTTATTATTTAGATATGGTTTGAATTCCCTGTCATTTTGATGTATTTCTAGTTTTTTATTTGTCTTAGTTTCTCATTTGGTTGAATGTCCCTTTAGTGTAGATCCTCACTTTGTTGGTTTTCACTTTTTTTTTTCATCCTCATGGAATACTTTGTTGACCATGCTGTGTAGTGTAGGCTTTCTAGTTGTGAATTCTTTTAATTTTTGTTTATCATGGTATGTTTTAATTACATCTTCAAATATAAAACTTAATTTTGGCATCTGTTTTTTTCAGAGCTTGAAATATATTATTCCAGGACCTCCTAGCTTTTAGGGTCTGGGCTGAGACTTACACCTGGGGTGAGAAATCAGTTGAGATCCAAATAGGTTTCCTTCTATACATAATTTGATTTTTTTTTCTCTCACAGCCTTTAAGATTTTATGTTTATTCTGTGTGTTAATCATTCTCATTATAATGTGTCTTAGTGAGAGTCTGCTGTAATTTTGTACATTTGGGATCCTGTATGCATCTTGTGTTTGATTTCCCATTCCATTCTTTAGGTTTGGGAAATTTCCTGCTATTATATCATTGAAAAGATTGTGCATTCCTTTGGTTTGTATCTCTGCTCCTTCATCTATTTCAATAAATCTTAAATTTGGTCTTTTCATGTTATCCCATAATTCTTGGATGTTCTACTCATGGTTGCTTACCATCTTCTCCACATGTTCAACTCTACTTTCAAGATTCTATATTTTGTTTTCATTGTCTGAGGTTCTGTCTCCCAAGTGGTCTAGTTCATTGGTGATGATTTCTATTGAATTTATAATTTGGTTTACTGATTCCATCATTTTGAGGATTTCTGCTTATATTTTTGTTTGTTTGTTTTTTGTTTTTTGTTTTTTTACAATCTCTAACTCTTTTTTGAAGTGGTTTTTTACTTCCTGTATTTTTTTCTTTGATTTCACTCCTTATCCTATCCTTTACTTCACATACCAATTTAACTATACACTATCTGAACTCCTTCTTGGACATTTCTTCTACTGTGTTATCAGTGGTTTCTGTTGTTGAAGCATCTTGGTTTGTTTGGGATTCTTTATTTCCTTGTTTCTTCATGTTGTTGGTGTGTTTTCCCATCTGAAAGTATGAGTATAAATCAGAAAAAAAATTTTATTCTTTAGACCTATTTTGTCCCTGAAGTTTTCCAGTACTTCATCTTTACTGATGAGACCAATATCAACAGCACCCAGTGTACACAATATATAGTTTAAAAAAGCTCCCAATTAGGCATCAACTGCTTTCTGGCATTAAACTTTTTTGATGAATTCAATAACTATCTATAGTACAAACAGAATATTTGTTAAAATGATTTACAATTTCAAATGATGGATGAAAGAACAGAAGTAATGTAGTAGACAATATTTTCAAGGGAGAAAGAGAGAAACTAGAAGTAAAAATTCACAGGAAGAGTGGAAGAGGAGCTAACAGAGATTGGCTGTTGGTTGGAGAAAAGTTGGAAAGAAAATAGACAAGGGAGAGAAAGAATAAGAACAAAGGGAAAAAATAAAAGACATAAGAATACAACAAAAATGTGAAACACCATTTATATCATTGTCTTCCACACACTGATACATAAAAAACAACCTGTTCCAAATATGGTAGAGAGATTAGTGAATCAAAAAAATAAATGTAGAATAAAGGAATGCAAATAGGTAAAGAAGAATTCAAACTATCATAATTTACTGATGATAGGATTCTATATCTAGAAGATCCAAAAAATTCCAACAGAAAACTTCTAAAACTAATAAATGAATTCAGCAAAGTAGCAGCATATAAAATCTACATCCACAAATTAAATGAATTTCTATATATCAGTGATAAATTCACCTAAAGAGAAATTAGGAAAACTACTCCATTCACAATAATCTAAAAATTAAAAAAAAAAAAAAACTGGGAATCAATCTAACAAAAGAGATGAAAGACCTACAATGAAAACTATAGAACAGTAAAGAAAGAAATTGAAGAAAACCTCAGAAGATGGAAAGATCTCCCATGCTCCTGATTAGGCAGAATTAATATTGTCAAAATGGCCATAATACAAAAAGCATTATACAGATTTAATGCAATTCCTATTAAAATACCGATGACCTTTTTCATAGGATAATGATAAAAAGAATCATGAAATTTACTTGGAAAATAAGAGACACAGAATAGCTAAAGTAATCCTTAGCAAGAAAAGTAAAGCCATCACAATACCAGACCTTAAACCATACTACAGAGCTATAATAACAAAAATGGCATGGTATTGGTACCAAAATAGACTTGTAGACCAATGGTACAGAATAGAGGACACAGAGACAAACCCACATAAATATGGTTATCTCATACTAGACAAGGGTGCCAAAAGCATTTACTGGAGAAAAGATATCCTATTCAACAAATGGTTCTGGCAAAACTGGAAATCTATATGTAGCAAAATGAAATTAGACCTCTGTCTCTCACCCTACACAAACATCAACTCAAAGTGGATCAAAGATTTAGGCACTATAACAGAGACCCTGCTCCTAATAGAAGAAGAAATAGGCCCAAATCTTAACCATTTTGGCCTAGGATCCTGGGAGAGAGCCTACAGATTGGGAGAAAATTTATACTACCTGCACCTTCAATAAAGCATTAATCTCTAGGGTACCTAAAGAACTCAAAAAACTTAGCACCAAAAAAACAAATAACCCAATCAATAAATGGGCTAAGGAACTGAATAGACACTTCACAGAAGAAATATGATTGATCAACAAATATATGAAAATGTGTTCAACATCTTTAGAAATTAGAAAAATGCAAATCAAAACTACTCTAAGATTTCATCTCACTCCTGTCAGAATGGCAATAATCAAGAATACAGGAAACAATAAATGTTGGTGAGGATGTGGTTAAAAGGTTACACTCTTACATTGCTGATGGGACTGCAAATTGGTGTAACCACTATGGAAAGCGGTATGGAGATTCCTCAGAAAATTGGGAATGGAATCACCATTTGATCCAGCTGTTCCACTCCTTGATTTATACCCAAAGGACTTAAAATCAGCATACTATAGTGACGCAAACACAGCAATTTTTATAGCAGCTCAAATCACAATAGCTAGACTATGGAAGCAACCTAGGTGTCCCTCAATAGGTGAAGGGATAAAGAAAAGGAATAAACTCAATGGAATATTATTCAGCTTTAAAGATGAGCAAACCATTTTCCAGTAAATGGTTGGAGAATATCATGTTAAGCAAAATAAGCTAATCCCACAAAACCAAATGCTGAATGTTTTCTCTAATATGCATAAGGAATTCACAATAAGGCAGGGGGCACTAGGGAAGAATAGTGTCACCTGAGATTAGATAGAGGGAAGTGATGGGAGGGAGAGAAGGGGTATGGGGAGGGTAGGGGATATGGGGATAGGAAAGATAGTAGAATGAAACAAACATTATTAATGTATGTATATATGTGACTGCATGACCAATATGATTCTGCAACATGTACACTCAGAATAATGAGAAATTATATCCCATCTATGTATGATATATCAAAATGCATAAATGCATTCTACTGTCAAGTATAACTAATTAAAACAAATTTAAAAAGGAGTTTATACTGGTGAATTAGATACTCTGACTTTTTTTAAATTAGTCCATGAAAAAGAGGATTACTTTTACTTCCAGGACCTGGTAATATGGCCTGTGGATGGTCTGTCCATGTATATCCCCTGTTGTTCTGAAAAGATAATCTCATGAGATGGCTACTGCAGTTGTGTGAATGAGAACAAATGTAGAGTACAAATGTGAATGGCAATTTCTTTTTTTTTCTTTTTTTTTAAATTTTTATTGTTGGTTGTTCAAAACATTACATAGTTCTTGATATATCATATTTCACACTTTGATTCAAGTGGGTTATGAACTCCCATTTTTACCCGTATACAGATTGCAGAATCACATCAGTTACACATCCATTGATTTACATATTGCCATACTAGTGTCTGTTGTATTCTGCTGCCTTTCCTATCCTCTACTATCCCCCCTCCCCTCCCCTCCCCTCCCCTCCCTTCCCCTCCCCTCCCCTCCCCTCCCCTCCCCTCTTCTCTCTCTACCCCCTCTACTGTCATTCATTTCTCCCCCTTGTATTATTTTTCCCTTTCCCCTCACTTCCTCTTGTATGTAATTTTGTATAACCCTGAGGGTCTCCTTCCATTTCCATGCAATTTCCCTTCTCTCTCCCTTTCCCTCCCACCTCTCATCCCTGTTTAATGTTAATCTTCTTCTCATGCTCTTCGTCCCTACTCTGTTCTTAGTTACTCTCCTTATATCAAAGAAGACATTTGGCATTTGTTTTTTAGGGATTGGCTAGCTTCACTTAGCATAATCTGCTCTAATGCCATCCATTTCCCTGCAAATTCTATGATTTTGTCATTTTTTAATGCAGAGTAATACTCCATTGTGTATAAATGCCACATTTTTTTTTTATTCATTCATCTATTGAAGGGCATCTAGGTTGGTTCCACAGTCTTGCTATTGTGAATTGTGCTGCTATGAACTTCGATATAGCAGTGTCCCTGTAGCATGCTCTTTTTAGGTCTTTAGGGAATAGACTGAGAAGTGTCGCTGGGCCTGTTCCGGCGCTGGCGGCGGCAATTTCTTACTCATTCACCATTATAAGGTTCTTTTACAAGAGTGCTATCATTAGTTGGGATAGGCAGAGAGAGAATACTTTGTCAATCACTCAGAAAATATTACAGCACTCTTCCTTGAAGGCCTTAATCTCTTTCTCCTAGTCAGCTTTCACTAAAGTGCCTTTTGTACTATTTTGCTAAATGTTTTGTTCCTGTTGATTCACTTGTAATACAAATATAAGCATTGTTTTTTTCTTCTTCTTCTTAAAGACATCTGAAAAGTAAAGGAAAAGAAATTACAATGTATAGAAAAATAGATAAATTCCCAGAGTCATAACCTCCTTGAAAATGGTGTGTTCCTTTTGAAAGAATTAAGTAAAAATTTTCTTTAGCTATAGGCCTCAAAGAAAAATGTGGAAATAAATAACTCTTCTTCTGCTTGAGAGTAGGACAACTAATAAAAAAGGAATATATCAATGTAGTGGGATGCCAATTTGTTGAAATAATGACAATTATGATGTTCTAATTTATAAAATAGGTATCATATGCCAGATAAGTGTTTTACATGCTTTATGGTATTTAAAATTTTGTCACATAACCTTGAAATAATGACTATGATTGTATATATCAGATATTTAAGGCTTCATATATTTATGCAACTTGCTTATAGTCAAAATGTATAAAACCAAGATTTGAACTTAAGGTCAAATATGGACATATTTTTATTTAAAAGAGATATATAAAATAATTAACACAGATAACTTCATATAAACAATGTTATTTTAAATTCCCATCTGTACTTGCAATATACCTCAGATGCTAGCTTGTGATGGGATAGAAATGTCTCCTATTCTGGCTTGGGAGCTGAGGCTACAGGATCATGAGTTTGAAGTTAGCCTCAGCAAAATCAAGACCCTGTCTCTAAATTTAAAAAAAATACAAAATAGGGTTGAGATTATGGCTCAATGATTCAGTGCCTCTGAGTTCAATCCCTGGTACCCTAGCCCCCCCCCAAAAAAAAAAAGAAAGAAAGAAAGAACAAGACATTTTTCTATTCCTAGAAAAAAAATTGTATCAAAATTTTCTGATCCATTGCCTTACATACTTGTATGCCAGTCCATGGGCTATTTAAAAGATGACTATTCTAAGATGTTCTCCCCTCTCAGATTTTATGCATTGCTTTCCCATTTTCTTGTATGTTTACTTAAAACAACAACAACAAAAACAAATCATTTCTTTCTTTTAAATAAAGCAAAGTTTATTGGATCTATTAGAACAGGTTGTGATCAAAAGTGAGGATAGCTTGTGGAATTTGTAGCCAGGGCTTCTGATTTGTGTCCTTGGTATTCTTTAATCATCAAGAATTATACTCTTATCCTAAGTCTATATTATTCATTCTCTGGAGTCCCAGGTTAAAAAATCAGGAACCTGAACTCTGCTGGTTTGAAAAAGACAAGGAATTTAGTACATTGAATATATTGTTTTAAAATAAATTTGTTTAGTTCTTTTAAAACATTGAACTATCATTCAAAATGGAAACTTCATTTCACCTTTTCCAGTCTGAGCGTATGACACAACCAGTCCTCTGAGAAAGGACAGGCAAGGAAAGGGAGGTGATGTCAGCTGACACTGGACTTCAGGTTATGAAGGATTCACCTGAGACTGGTTTCTGACTGACTAAAAATACAACAAAGACTTCCTGCTCAGATGATGGATTAAGCACATATGGTTATCATCTGTTTCAAGATCCAGTGAAATGATAGCAAAAGGAAAAAAATGTAATAATAACACAAAGAAAAGAAGGATGGTACCGATTCAAACAATTGTTAGAAAATAGAACAAAAAGAATTTCTGAGTTAAGAAACAGAGGAAAAACACTGTAGCCAAGGATATATAGGAAAGGAGCCGCTGCCAAGAAAGAAATCTATTTGCCCTCTAGCACCCTAAAGAGACTCATAAACAAGCATTTCAAGTATTTCAGAGAAAAGGAAGGAGAACAGGGCTCTGAGGATTGATCCAAGTAGAAGGAAGAGTTTTCCTTTCCAAATCCTGTCAACTTCTGACTACCTAATCCAGCCAGAGGCATTTATCCCTCAGCAAATGAAAAGGAAATTTCTTCTGTAAAGAAAACTTTGTCTGGAGATTGTGAAAAGCAAGTCTTAGCACACCAGAGCAAAGCCTGGCAGATGCTGTTTCCTCAAGGCCACAGGATAAGGTGGACAGGGTCCTGCCTACCCATGAGGTCAAGCCTTCAATTTCATAACTATTTACAGACATGTGTAAAAATAGAGGTCTTTGAATGATTCATTCTGAAGTATGGAAGTTGATCTAGGTATGTTAATAAATCCTGAAACATAAATTTCTTCATTCAAAAGTAATAGTTAAATCCTAATAATATGCCTTACAGTATCCTAGGCACTGGAGGAAATGCAGTGAACAGAAATAGTCAACAAACTCTGCTCTCATGAAGCCTGGTGGGAGACAAATACGGAAATTTTGGAAAGTGACAGAATGTTACAATCAGAGTAAAATAAAGAAGAAATGCAGGGGAAGTGAAAAAGGAGAGACCTGGCAATTTTTTAAAGGTGTTGCCACAGGAGTCCTCACTGAAAAACAATATCTGTGCAAAGACCTGAAGATGGGACAGCTGTCCTAATGGATACTTTAAAAACTAAAAAGTGAGAATTACTTAAATTTCCAATCTATACCTGTAGGTATACCTCAAATGCTTTCATGTGATGGGATAGAAATTTTTTATATTCCAATATTAGGGGAAAAGCCTTGAGGTCAAGATAATGCTTGAACATTCAAAACAAGTGTTCAAGTGTAGAGGTATATATGTTTGGATTGTAATGAAGATGTTAAGAAATGAGGTTTAAGGAATTAATGTGAGGCTAGATTGTATAAGGACACATAAGTCTTTACAAATAACTTTGGCATTTTTATATTCAATAAAGTACACAAATCTTAAGTTTGCTGCTCAATGAATATTGACAAGCAAAAGGTCCATTGTAACCATAGGCTGGATCAAGATAAAGAACTTGCCCATCGCTCCATAAAGATTTTTGTGCTTTCTTTTCCACTCAATTCCCTCAACCAATCAAGAATTCAATTTCCCTCATCATGGAGTAGTCATATATATTCTTGAACATAATGTAGATGTTTATAATCCAACATGTGTGTCCTGCTGTCTGGTTTCTTTAACTAACAAAATGTGAGGTATATATATGATTACATCAGTAGCTCATTTCCTTTTTGTTATGTATAATTGTAATTTTACGGACAATTAAGATCTAGGAATTTTCAATGTAAATTATAACTTCATTAAAATGTAAATATTTATGTGACAAATGCTATTAAATAACTTTCAATGAAAGAACCAAGGGAAGATTAAAAAAAGAGGTGAATGTACAAGTGTTACTTGGAAATCCATGAACAGAGGAAGAAAGAAAAGAAACTCAAGCAGAGATAATTACATGTTCAAATATACCCACAAGGAAACAAGAAATTCCACAAAGCTCAGTATACATGACGAATCTGATAGATTGTTAGGAGAGAAACAGGAGAAAGAAGCAGAGTCAACATGAAGCTACATCTTATATACTGACATGAACATTTGGCTTTACACTGTAGGCTTCAGATAAGCACTGAAGAGCTCCTAGCAGGTTATGAGGTAAAAAAGGTAAACATAGTCTAAAGGGTTTTGGTCCTTTATGGAGCAAAATTAAAGAGACTATTTAACTCAATGTCACTTAATCAATTCTCCAGCTCAAGTAGGGTTCATCCCAGGGATGCAAGTTTGGTTTAACACACAGAAATCAATAAATGTAATTCATTACATAAATCAAACTAAAGGCAAGAATCATATGATCATCTCAACAGATGCAGAAAAAGCATTTGACAAAATACAGCACCTCTTCATATTTAAAAGTAGGGATAATAGGAAAATACTTTGACATTGTAAAAGCTATCTAGGCTAAGTCCAAGGCTAACATCATTCTAAATGGAGAAAAATTGAAAGCATTCCCTCTAAAAACTTCAACAAGACAGGGATGCCCTGTTTCCGAACTTCTATTCAACATTGTTCTTGAGGCTCTAGCCAGAGCAATTAGACAGGAGAGAAAAATTAAAGGGATATAAGTAGGAAAAAAAAAACAACTCAAACTATCACTATTTACTGATGACATGATTTTATATTTTCATAACCCACTTGAATCTAATGTATGAAATATGATATGTCAAGAGCTTTGTAATGTTTTGAACAACCAATAAAAATAAATAAATAAATAAATAAAAAAGAAGAAGATCAAAAAAATTCCACCAGAAAATTTCTAGAACTCATAAATGAATTCAGCAAAGTAGCAGGATATAAAATCAACACCCATAAATCAAACATATTCCTATACATTACTGATGAATTTACTGAAAATTAAATTAGGATAACTACCCCATTCACAATAGCCTCAAAAAATAAATCAACAAAATACTTGGAAATCAATCTAAGAAAAAAGGTGATGAAAGCTACAGAATACTAAAGAAAGAAATTGAAGAAGACCTTAGAAGATGGAAAGAACTCCAATGCTTCTGGATAGACAGAATTAACATTGTTATATGGCCATACTATCAAAAGTGTTATACAGATTTAATGCAATTCCTATTAAAATACCAATGATATTCTTCATAAAACTAGGAAAATAAATAATGAAATTTATTTGGAAAAATGAAGACCCTGTACCTAATAGAAGAAAAAGTAGGGCCAAATCTCCATCATAAAGGATTAGGCCCCTACTTCCTTAATAAGATTCCTATAGTACAAGAATTAAAATCAAGAATTAATAAATGGGATGGATTTAAACTAAAAAGCTTCTTCTCAGCAGAAGAAACAATCAGTGAGGTGAATAGAGAGCCTACAGCTTGGGAGCAAAGTTTTACCACTTGGACATCAGATAGAGCACTAATCAATAGGGTAGATAAAGAACTCAAAAAGCTGAACTCAAGAAACACAAATAACCCAATCAATAAATGAGCCAAGGAACTGAACAGACATTTCTCAGAAGGTGATATACAATTAATCAATAAATATATGAAAAAATGTTTAACATCAAAACTACTCTAAGATTTCATCTCACTCCAGTCAGAATGGCAACTGTTGAGAATACAAACAATAAGTGTTGGTGAGGATGTGGGGGAAAGGCACACTCACACATTGCTGGTAGCCATCCTGACAAGAATAAAGTAAAATCTCATTGTGGTCTTAATGTCGATTTCTCTAATTGCTAGAGATATTGAACTTTTTTTCATATATTTATCAACTGATTGCATTTCTTCTCCTGTGAAGTGTCCATTCACTTCTTTTGACCATTTATTCATTGGGCTATTTGTTTTTTTTTTTTTTTTTTTTGGTATTAAGTTTTGTGAGTTCTTTGTATATCTTGAAGTTTAATGCTGTATCTCAAGGTGCATATAGTAAAGATTTTCTCCTATTCTGTAGGCTCCCACTTCACATTCTTATTTATTTTGTTCTGAAGAAGATTTTTAGTTTGATGTCATCCCATTTATTAATTCTTGATTTTACTTCTTATGCTTTAGGTTATTGTTGAGGAATTTGTTTCCTAAGATGACATGATGTGAAGTTAAACCTGCTATTTCTTCTAGTATGCACAGGGTCTCTGGTCTAATGCCTAGGTCCTTGATCCACTTTGATTTGAATTTTGTACAACATGAGAACTAGGAGTTTAATTTCATTTTGCTACATGTTGATTTCCAGTTTTCCCAGCACCATTTGTTGAAGAGGCTATCTTTTTTTTTTCAATAAGTCTATGGCATCTTTGTCTAGTATGAGATAACTGTAGTTTTGTGGGTCTGTCTCCATATCTTCTATTCTGTACCATTGGTCCTCATTTTTTTTTTTTTTGGTGCCAATACCATGCTAGTTTTGTTATTATAGCTCTGTAGTGAAATTTTGAGTCTGGTATTGTGATGCCTCCTGCTTCACTTTTCTCACTAAGGTTTGCTTTGGCTATTCTGGGTCACTTATTTTTCCAGGTGCATTTCATGATGACTTTTTCTATTTCTATGAAGAACATCATTGGAATTTTAATAAGAATTGTATTAAATTTATATAGTGATTTTGGTAGTATGGCCATTTTGACAATATTAATTCTGTCTGTCCAATAAGATAAAATATATTTACATCTTCTGAGTTCTTCAATTTCCTTCTTTAGTTTTCTATAGTTTTTATAGTAGAGGTCTCTTCCCTCTTGTTATATTGATTTCAAAATTACTTTTTGAGACTATTTGAATGGGATAGTTTGTCTGATTTCTTTTTCTTGTTGTTTGTGTGTCTACCCATCTAACAATATAAAACAAGGCAGTAGAGTTTCTACCCTAGTGTATCTGAAGGTTTCCAGTTTCTTACCATTTAGGAGGAGACAAATAATAACAATAACAAATGTAAACAGTATATAGCATTAAAACAAATAGTTCCTGCTATGGTATCTATAATGTTAATTTTCCCAATAAACAGAAATTATATGAGCAGTTATTGCCTAAAATAAAAACAGTAAGCTTGCAAAATGGTTTGCAATTTTAAATGGTGGACAAGGAGAGAATAGAAGTGATGAGGATGTGATGATTATGAGGGAGGAAGAGAGAAGAAAGAAGTCAAAAATTAAAGAAGAGTGAAAGAGAATAATAGATATTGGCTATTAGAAGAAGAGAAGAGAGAAAGAGAATCAAGGGCAATAGATAAGTGAGAAATATATATATTATATATATATATATATATATATTATATATATTATATATATTATATATAATATATATTATTATATATATTATATATATAATATATAATATATATATACATTATAAAAATAAAAAAAAATACAAAACAAAGCTAAATATACTAATCAAGCAAAAATGCTAGAAATGAGCAAAAAAACAAATATGAATATGTATAAATGTCCTCAAACCATTAAGGTCACAATTAAACAAAAAAAAATGAAAAAAAAATATCTTGATAAAAAGTTGAAGAATTGTTTCCATTGGACTTTAAAAGATTCTCAACTTACCTTCTCAGCTATTTTAGTGGCATCTTCTGGAGCATGATGCTTGCTCCACCCTCAGGGTGGGGTTGCTGGTGTGAGAGAGGTGGTAGTTCCCATAGGCAGAACTCCTGGAGGTGGGATTTATGCTGAGGTAGGCTCTAGGCTCTTCACTGATTGCCATTTGATCTGAAGATTTTTAATCAGTACACCTCTAAGGCCCACAATTGCTGGTCCAAGTGAGAACACAGCACCCCAGAAATTTCCCCTGCAATCCATTCATGTGGTATAGGAGCCAATTCTTAGTCCACTCTGTCTCCTGCAGTCCCCATGTTTCTTGGTCTTGGTTCAGTCTCCAAATTTAATATCTCCCACCCCAGTCCTTTCAAATTACCAGTTTCTCTGACCTAGTCCTGCAAGCAGCCAGATTGTAGCAGGTAGAGAAGAGGCTGTGAGTTTCCATGACCAGTAGTCCCCTGTGTAACCTCTCTCCACATTTGATTTTCTCCTGGTCACTTAGGTACACTCTATGTCCTTTAGTGTGGTTTTGCTAGGCCTGTATTTCTGACCAAATTCAGGTTTGCTAGGAATCAACTCCTTCAGCTGCCAGCTCCTATGCAGCTGCAAATGGTTCCTTCCTCTGTCCTTCACACCTTCACATGTAGCCAGAAGAGATCAAAACCACCCCATCCCACCCCCCTGCACAAGGATATTGTGCAGCATGCCTTTTAGTTTAGTAGGGCATGTCTTTGTTCTCTAACCTCTCTGAACCCAGACAAGCCTTACACCTTCTAAAATGTGTTTTTTGGTTTTTTTGTTTGCTTGTTATGTTAAGTTTTGTTTTGTTCTTCATTTTCTTACTCTTCCACTGTGCTCTTGGAGGGACCACATTGGCTGGTGCCTCAGGTTATGGCAGGGGCTGTGGTGCTTGGGGTTTCTTCCTTATTTTTTTTTATATATCCAATCCTCTATATCCCAGATCTGCACTGAATGTCCAGTATAAAACTCCATTAAAGTACACCTCTTTTTTTTTTTTTTTTTGGTTCACTCACTTTGCTGAGAAACTCTCTGTATGCTTTCTTGGTTTCATGTCATAGAGTAACCAAGGAAGTCATGTTCTCTATTCTGCCAGCTTGAAACCACCCCCAGGAATTATCTTAATAATAAATGTAGGTAGGTAGGATGTAACTGGAGGAGGTGGGTCCTTAGGGTGTGTCTTTTGGTTTTATATTTTGTTCTGGTGAGAAAGACTTATTCTCTCTGCTTTTTAGTATGATACTTAAACCACTTCCCTCTGCCACATTCCTCCACCATGATATTCTGTTTCACCTGAGCCCCAGGAATGGAGCCAGCTGTCTATGGAGTGAAATCTCTGAAACTGTAGCCCCCCAAAAACGTTTCCTCCTCTAAAATTGTTCTTGTCAGTTCTTTTAGTTCCAGCAATTAAAAAATGTAACTTAATTAATGCTTGAAGAATAAATGTGAGTCTAAGTGTTGAAAATAATTTTGGGTGAAGAATACAGTCCATGTTTCTGTTGTCTGCAGCAAGGAAAAATAAAACTTCCATGGAAGCTTGTTTGGGCTTTAGAATGTATAGTAGGACTGAGAAGTATAATTGCCCAAGAATATTTCCCAGTGCAAGCAAGCATATTTAAAAGAGAAAGAAACATTCTATATCTTGAATCATCAGTACTAAACCAGTGTTGTTTAAACTTTTAAAACTGCAACTCACAGTACAGACTGCATTTTAGATAACAACCTGGTATGTTATGCACATCACACACACACAAACACACACACATACACACCCCTCTTCAATATTTCACAAATCTTCAGTCATTCTTAATTACCTCTTCCATATTACTCTAGCACATGCCATTTTTTATGTTAGTTTCCTTCCTTCTCAGTAAATAGAATTCACAGTCTACAAGAATTTATTGATATGACTCTATTGTGATTAAAAAAGCAGAGGGCTTAATAAACAATAACCTCCAATGATTTCTGTAATTAAGGCAAACCTGATTTGATGTGAAATTATTAATAATTATTGTGAAGTAAAATTAATTAATCCTTTGTTCCTGATATTTTCAAGTATTATAATTAAGTAAAATTTGATATTGTAAATTTTAATAAAATGCAATGTATAATCTTAGGAAACAATAGGAAATGAAGAATTATAAAATCTTTTTTTTGTTATTACATGAACTCTTTTAAAATTTGTAATTATTTCAAAATTTATGAAGAATTATAGCACAATTTAGTGCAAAGTTAAATGACATTCTAATCTGTCAAAAAATATAATGTCTTGACTGATGCAGATCTACATATTTCAAATATTTAAATTAAATCTTCAAAGTTTACTTTGCTTTGTAATACAGAACGATGGTTTTAGAATGGAGTATGCTCTGCCTATTATAAAAGAGTAGCTAGAAATAACTTCCTCAAAAGAGCTGCTAAACATTAAAAATTAAAGTATAATGGGTTGATCATCTTTCATCTGCTTTCAAATGAAAGCATGAGAAAATACTTTTTAGAGAAATGTACTCAGTTCATTAAATTCCAACTATGGCCCTGCAATTAGATTTACAGCCTTTAAAAAAAAAAAATGTTGTTATGTAATTTATAGTCTAGTGGTGAAGTTAGGTCTTAAAAAGATGAAAACCTAAGTAATTTCATGAAATATATGGTAACTTAAATGAAGATGAATATGTTGGATAAAAATAAAACAGAAAAGTGAGGGAGTTCTCAGGGGTTTATAGAGAAGTTTTTGAAGACCTTACTAAGAAGGTAATTCTTGAATAAATGAATGAATCTGCCTTGTGGAGGAAGGACAGTCCAGGCACAGATGTCTTCTAAGGGTTTGGAAATTGAAATCACCATATTTATATTTACAAGCTATTTGAGAAATGGGAAACCAAGTTCAAAGGAACTGACTTTTGGACTTTTTATTCCCTTTAAGAGTGAAACATGCTCAGAACTAAGAAAAGAAATCAGAAGATCAAATTTATCTTTTTGTTAATATGATAACTCGACCTCTGGATAGATAGGCTAATCATATGACTGGGAAGAAGGTATTTATATAAAAAAATGTTCTTAAGAGTAAAACCCCCAGTTTTCCTTTGCTTATAATAAGTGAACTTAGAATCATCTATTTTTAAGGTATGCCTCCTTGGACAATGCTACTTAGGTCGTGTTACATAAGACTAAACACTTGCTGCTGTGTGAGGTAAGAACATGAGTTTCTTTCTTGGGGTCATAATTATTCTGAGCCAAAGAGTGAGAATTCATGGACAAAAGAAAGACCTAGTAGTAGGCCTCAGGCTCCAGGATTATTCCATGCTTCTATTAGCATCTTGATTTATTGTATACTTGAAATTATTATTACAGTGTGATACTAAGTAAGATCACTCACTAGTCATTGTGAATGAGACTTCAGAAGACAATCCTTTGTATTAGTTCAAGAAGGTATTCAATCTGCAATGTATGCTTAAATTTCAGGTTTACTCAATGGTAAGTTACATATTACTGAAGTCTTGATTTTACTTAATAGTAAATCACCATAATGGATATCTATTTGTTAAGTCTGATCAACATTTCTTTCCTTTTCTTGCTGCTTCACTGGAGAACCCTTCCTTGATTTTCACAAGATTCTATTGTGATAGATAAATTTTGTTCAGCTATTCCCCACTGCTCTCTTTTTCATGGACAGGTGAAAATTCAAGATTAACCAATTGAGCCTTTTTTAGTAAGATTAAACATGTAACCTAGGGAGGGAAAATATTAACCCAAAGGGCAGTATGCTGAATGTATCAGTCATTTATTCCTTTTTTTTTGATTGCCTTGATTCAAGTAGTGAATAAAATGAAAATAATCTGTACTTTTGTTTGAAAGTGGATGTGAAAATTTTAGATCACAAATAAAAGGCAAGAAATGTTTAAAGTCAAATTTAAAAATTCTGTTATCTAAAATATATTATTAATCTGCAAACATCTACATAGAATGTCAATTTATTGCTTCCCAGAGTATACCATAGTATCTTTTTTTTTTTTGAGAAAGAGAGAGAGAGAGAGAGAAAGAGGGAGAGAGAGAGAGAGAGAGAGAGAGAGAATTTTAATATTTATTTTTTATTTTTTGGCGGACACAACATCTTTGTTTGTATGTGGTGCTGAGGATGGAACCCCAGCCTCACGCATGCCAGGCGAGCGTGCTACCACTTGAGCCACATTCCCAGCCCTACCATAGTATCTTGATGTAAAAATTTCTAAATAGTTGGGCACGGTGGTCTATGTTTGTAATCCCAGTGATTTGTTAGCCTAAACAAATCAGGAGGATCAAAAGTTTTAAGCCAGCCTCAGCAATTTATTTAGAACCTGTCTCAAAATAAAACATAAAAAGAAACTGGTAATATAGCTCAGTGGTAGAGCACCCCTGAGTTCAATTCCCAATACTGATACTGCTGGTTATAGGTAACGAGTCCTGCTTCCCCACATGATGAATTATGAACATTAGAGAAGCATGCCAAGGCAAACATATAAAGCATATAAAGTGGGGAAGAGGGGGCCACAGTTGGTATCCTGATATCCCAAGAAGAGAGGTATTCTGCCCTTTTTATATGTGTAAGGCTTCCTTTGTTCTCCTGCTCTCTTCCCCATATCATTCTCCTTCCTGCTTACTTGACTAGGCTCAGGAATGCTATTAGGATGGCCAAAAGGTGGGAACCAGG
Source organism: Marmota monax (assembly GCF_021218885.2). NCBI lineage: Eukaryota > Metazoa > Chordata > Mammalia > Rodentia > Sciuridae > Marmota > Marmota monax. The sequence goes on from NW_026692907.1 coordinate 21,398,765, forward strand.
TGAGCTGAAGGGGGAAGGGCAGGATGGTGCAACCTAGAACACATTAACAAACTTATAGCTCCCTGTCCTAAGGAGGGGCAATTCCTAGGACAGGTCACCTTGGCAACAGGTTGGAGCAGGGGCAGGTTCTGGATAAGGGTGGAGGAAGGGCTTGGAAGGAATTAACATTTCAATCCCTCAGGGGACAATCTCCAACTTCCTGGACTCACTCAAAATTGGCCTCCTTGATCCTACCTGACTCAATTTACCTATCTATACTGACTGCCTGTCTAATCTGGCTTCAATACCACATACACACACAAAAAAAAACTGTCAAATTTCAGTAAAATTTCTAGGAGAGCTTACTAAAATTAAAAATCATGAGTCTTATAGGATTTAGTACCTCTGTCTTTTTAACAAACAATCAGGTGTTGCCTAAGGAATGGGAAGAATGAGAGCAAATTGAACTAGAGAGACCACGTTTTTAAAATTATAATCCAGCATATTTTGACTTTCATAAAGCTTATAGATACAACTCTCAATGTCGCTAGGAATGGAGGATGTGTTTTTGTGTAGGTGTGGGTGTGGATGGGGGGTAGGCTTGCTTAAGAGATTTCATGTAAAATAACAGAATGGAATAGAAAATTAAATGAAGTACAGAATGAATTATCCCCTGAAAGAGAAATTAAAATGAATGTAAAAATATTGGACATGATGAAGTCTTGACAATAGGAAAATGAATTGAAAGTATGTAAAACAAGAAATGGTAGTTTAAGGAGAGATACTTATTTCTCAGATTAAAGAAAAATAGATGTATAGAGAAAAGAACTGACAGTGAAGGAACAAGGAGACTACAGAGAAATGAAACATAAAAAGACCCATCATCATTTGACTTCAACAACTACCCCAGCACCATTATTATCCATGAAATGAAGTGCACTTTTGTGGGGTCTTCAAGCTAAGGGTTCAGTACAGGAAATTAATTGAAAAAGAAAAGTAGGCCACATACATACAGAACTAATGAAAAAAAAGAAAGAAAGAAAGAAAGAAAATAAAACACATGTAAAAGCTTTCCCATTAACAGTTGCTTTTCAAAAATCATAAGGTTGAATAAAACTGCAAAACAATATCCCCAAATGATTCAAGTGTCCTCAAATAAGCATTTATGTTTGAATAAGCACTTTGAATCTGAATATCAATAATCACAGAACAAAAGTGAACCAGAAAAGCTGGAAGAAATTAAACAAGAAATAAATCCAACAAAGAAGTAGAAGAAAAACATAAAACTATATTTGAAATTGAAAAATAAACTATAAAGCATAAAAGAGAAAATGGATTTTAAAATTAAATCCAAAGAAGAAAAGAAACAGGGCAAGAGAGTTAAGATAAAGAAGAGATTTAAAAAAAGTATTAAAAAGGTTCTGGGAAGATGGCAGCGAAGGGAGAGCATTACCCCCGTGTACTGCGTCACTGTGCGGGAGAATGATGAGTTAGAACCGCTAAAAGCTATCTTGTTAGGAATTTCCAGCAAATTGGGGTGCTCCAAAACCTAGAGGAAGCATTTCCATCGCACAAGGATCAGCTACGGGGGCTCAAACGTGAGAGACTTGTCCGCATGGAGGGTCGACGCTGCTTATTCAGCAAATCGCCCCGCGGCTAGAGTCTGCAGCGAGCGCTGGGAAACGAGGAGATAGCAACGCAAAGATACAGCGCTGCAGTTTCTGCGGGCTTCTTCCAGCTGTGCAAACACAGTACTCAGTGCTGAATTCTGGGTTTGAGACGGGGAAGGAAGCGGTCCAATTCGGTTCTCCACACCGGTCAGACCACAGAGGAAGCCAGCGGCCACCATCTTGGAGAGCTGACGTCACCATCCCTGTTTTCGACTGATCACAGCTCATTCAGCCATAGAACAGGTAATTTCAGGCTACCATTCGCCTGCAGTTCGCAGACAAATTACTCAGGCTCAATGCTAAATAACCCGCGGAAACTGCTTCTTGGAACCTACTCCTATCAGAACATACACTGAGCAAGGAGCGGCCGAATTCTGGCTCCCGGAACTGCTCTGGCCCAGGGATAAAGAACCCGTGGAAACTGCTTCTCGGTCCGGGTCCTGCTGAATACTGTGGAGGTAAATACCAATGGAGCCTTCATAGGCAGTGGCAAGAGGACTGAGACGGGGCTTGTGAGGGCCGGTCAGGACTCACCCCTTGCTTTGGTCACCCGGCAAATGGAACAAAAAGCTGCCATTCGCATGGGATACCAACATGGCAGAGATCTGATGTCATCAGAAAGCGGTGGAGGAAAGAACTTCATCGATACCAGCGGCGACAGAAACAGTTGGTCTCCTGGTAAAGAAAGTGAGTCACAAACACCCGAGTCTCTCTCACTTTGTCATCAAGACAGAGGGGCAGAGCAGAGCCGCCACCTGCGCCCGGAACAGGCCCAGCGGCCCGCTGGCATGGTAGTCACGTAACCCGAATTTGAGTAGGGGCAGAGCAAAGCCGCCACCTGTGCCCGCAAGGTAGGCAGACCTGTGACCGACTGGCAGAACAGACCCAGCGGTACGCGGGCGTGGTAGGAGGGGCAGGGCAGAGCCGCCCCCAGCCCCTGCAAGGTAGGCAGACCTGCGACAGACCGGAGGATCAGGCCCAGCGGCCTGCCGGCGTGGTACACGCATCACCCCAATTGGAGTAGGGGCAGAGCAGAGCCTTCGCCCCGCCCAGAACAGGCCCAGGGGTCCGCGGGTGTGGTAGACAAGTCATACCAATTGGACAAGGGGCAGAGCAGAGCCGCCGCCCGCGCCTGCAAGGTAGGCAGACCGCCGCCCGACACTGCAAGAGAGACTTTTCAACTATAAAAGAGCAATATAAATATATAGGGGGAAAAATTTTTCAAGAACACAACAGTTTCACCAAGCAGAAAGAAACACAAGCAGTATGAAAAGACAAGGAAAGAAAGGACCACAAGCAATGCAGGTCAACTCAACTTTAGAAGAGGTAACAGCTACAGCAGATGGAATGTCAGATAAAGAATTCAGGATATACATGCTTCAGATGATCTGGAGTCTCAAGGAAGACATTAGACAGCAAAATAAGACAGTGAAAGATCACTTTGACAATGAATTACACAAACAAATCCAGGAAGCAAAAGATCAACTATACAGGGAGATAGAGGTTATAAAAAACAAACAAACAGAAATCCTAGAAATGCAGGAAGCAATAAACCAACTTAAAAACTCAATTGAGAATATTACCAGCAGAGTAGAACACTTAGAAGATAGAACATCAGACAATGAAGACAAAATATTTCAACTTGAAAAGAACATAGACAGCTCAGCAAGACTGTTAAGAAACCATGAGCAGAACATCCAAGAAATATGGGATAACATAAAGAGACCAAACTTAAGAGTCATTGGGATACAGGAAGGTATAGAGGTCCAAACCAAAGGAATGAGCAAACTCTTCAATGAAATAATACGAGAAAACTTCCCAGACTTGAAGAATGAGACAGAATCCCAAATGCTAGAAGCCTACAGGACGCCGAATGTGCAAAATCATAAGAGATCCACACCTAGACACATTATAATGAAGATGCCCAACATACAGAATAAGGAGAGAATTTTAAAAGCTACAAGGGAAAGGAAGCAGATTACATTTAGGGGTAAGCCAATCAGGATAACAGCTGATCTTTCAACACAGACTCTGAAAGCTAGAAGATCCTGGAACAACATATTTCAAATGCTGAAAGAAAATGGGTTCCAACCAAGAATTGTGTATACAGCGAAATTAAGCTTCAGGATGGAAGATGAAATTAAAACCTTCCACGATAAACAAAAGTTAAAAGAATTTGCAGCTAGAAAACCATCTCTTCAAAACATCCTCGGCAAAACATTACAGGAAGAGGAAATGGAAAATAACAATGAAAACCAACAGTGGGAGGTAGGACAGTAAAGGGGGGAAAATAATCAAAGAGGAAAACAAACCATGTTTAGTAACAAATAAACAAATATGGCTGGAAGAACAACCCACATCTCAATAATAACCCTAAATGTTAATGGCTTAAACTCACCAATTAAGAGACACAGGCTAGTAGAATGGATCACAAAACAAGACCCAACAATATGCTGCCTACAGGAGATGCATTTGATAGGAAAAGACACACATAGGCTGAAGGAGAAAGATTGGGAAAAATCATATCACTCGTATGGACTTCAGAAACAAGCAGGAGTGTCCATACTCACATTAAATAAAATAGATTTCAAGCCCAAGTTAATCAAAAGGGATAAAGAGGGACACTACATACTGCTGAAGGGAACCATACACCAAAAAGACATAACAATCATAAATATATATGCCCCAAACAATGGTGCAGCTATGTTCATCAAACAAACTCTTCTCAAGTTCAAGAGTCTAATAGACCACCATACAATAATCATGGGAAACTTCAACACACCTCTCTCACCACTGGACAGATCTTCCAAACAAAAGTTGAATAAGGAAACTATAGAACTCAATAACACAATTAATAACCTAGACTTAATTGACATATATAGAATATACCACCCAACATCAAGCAGTTACACTTTTTTTCTCAGCAGCACATGGATCCTTCTCAAAAATAGATCATATATTATGTCACAGGGCAACTCTTAGACAATATAAAAGAGTAGAGATAATACCATGCATCTTATCTGATCATAATGGAATGAAACTGAAAATCAACGATAAAAGAAGGAAGGAAAAAGCATGCATCACTTGGAGAATGAACAATAGGTTACTGAATGATCAATGGGTTATAGAAGACATCAAGGAGGAAATTAAAAAATTCTTAGAGATAAATGAAAACACAGACACAACATATCGGAATCTATGGGACACATTGAAAGCAGTTCTAAGAGGAAAATTCATTGCTTGGAGTTCATTCCTTAAAAAACGAAAATACCAACAAATAAATGATCTCATACTTCATCTCAAAATCCTTGAAAAAGAAGAGCAAAACAACAGCAAAAGAAGCAGAAGGCAAGAAATAATTAAAATCAGAGCTGAAATTAATGAAATCGAAACAAAAGAAACAATTGAAAAAATTGACAAAACTAAAAGTTGGTTCTTTGAAAAAATAAATAAAATCGACAGACCCTTAGCCGTGCTAACGAAGAGAAGAAGAGAGAGAACTCAAATTACTAGCATATGGGATGAAAAAGGCAATATCACAACAGAAACTTCAGAAGATAATCAGAAGATAATCAGAAATTATTTTGAATCCTTATACTCCAATAAATTAGAAGATAGTGAAGGCATCGATAAATTTCTTAAGTCATATGATCTGCCCAGATTGAGTCAGGAGGATATAGACAACCTAAACAGACCAATATCAATTGAGGAAATAGAAGAAACCATCAAAAGACTACCAACTAAGAAAAGCCCAGGACCGGATGGGTATACAGCAGAGTTTTACAAAACCTTTAAAGAGGAACTAATACCAATACTTTTCAAGCTACTTCAGGAAATAGAAAAAGAGGGAGAACTTCCAAATTCATTCTACGAGGCCAACATCACCCTGATTCCTAAACCAGACAAAGACACTTCAAAGAAAGAAAACTACAGACCAATATCTCTAATGAACCTAGATGCAAAAATTCTCAATAAAATTCTGGCAAATCGGATACAAAATCATATCAAAAAAATTGTGCACCATGATCAAGTAGGATTCATCCCTGGGATGCAAGGCTGGTTCAATATATGGAAATCAATAAATGTTATTCACCACATCAATAGACTTAAAAATAAGAACCATATGATCATCTCGATAGATGCGGAAAAAGTATTCGACAAAGTACAGCATCCCTTTATGTTCAAAACTGTAGAAAAACTAGGGATAACAGGAACATACCTCAATATTGTAAAAGCAATCTATGCTAAGCCTCAGGCTAGCATCATTCTGAATGGAGAAAAATTGAAGGCATTCCCTCTAAAATCTGGAACAAGACAGGGATGCCCTCTATCACCACTTCTGTTCAACATAGTTCTCGAAACACTGGCCAGAGCAATTAGACAGACAAAAGAAATTAAAGGCATAAAATAGGAAAAGAAGAACTTAAATTATCACTATTTGCAGTGACATGATTCTATACTTAGCAGACCCAAAAGGGTCTACAAAGAAACTATTAGAGATAATAAATGAATTCAGCAAAGTGGCAGGATATAAAATCAACACACATAAATCAAAGGCATTCCTGTATATCAGCGACAAATCCTCTGAAATGGAAATGAGGACAACCACTCCATTCACAATATCCTCAAAAAAAAATAAAATACTTGGGAATCAACCTAACAAAAGAGGTGAAAGACTTATACAATTAAAACTACAGAACCCTAAAGAGAGAAATAGAAGAAGATCTTAGAAGATGGAAAAATATACCCTGTTCATGGATAGGCAGAACTAACCTCATCAAAATGGCGATATTACCAAAAGTTCTCTATAGGTTTAATGCAATGCCAATCAAAATCCCAATGGCATTTCTTGTAGAAATAGAGAAAGCAATCATGAATTTCATATGGAAAAATAAAAGACCCAGAATAGCAAAAACAATGCTAAGCAGGAAGTGTGAATCAGGTGGTATAGCGATACCAGACTTCAAACTATACTACAGAGCAATAGTAACAAAAACAGCATGGTACTGGTACCAAAACAGGTGGGTGGACCAATGGTACAGAATAGAGGACACAGAAACCAATCCACAAAACTACAACTATCTTATATTTGATAAAGGGGCTAAAAGCATGCAATGGAGGAAGGATAGCATCTTCAACAAATGGTGCTGGGAAAACTGGAAATCCATATGCAACAAAATGAAACTGAATCCCTTTCTCTCGCCATGCACAAAAGTTAATTCAAAATGGATCAAGGAGCTTGATATCAAATCAGAGACACACCATCTGATAGAAGAAAAAGTTGGCTACGATCTACATACTGTGGGGTCGGGCTCCAAATTCCTCAATAGGACACCCATAGCACAAAAGTTAATAACTAGAATCAACAAATGGGACTTACTCAAACTAAAAAGGTTTTTTCTCAGCAAAAGAAACAATAAGAGACGTAAACAGGGAGCCTACATCCTGGGAACAAATCTTACTCCTCACACTTTAGATAGAGCCCTAATATCCAGAGTATACAAAGAACTCAAAAAATTAGACAATAAGATAACAAATAACCCAATCAACAAATGGGCCAAGGACCTGAACAGACACTTCTCAGAGGAGGACATACAATCAATCAACAAGTACATGAAAAAATGCTCACCATCTCTAGCAGTCAGAGAAATGCAAATCAAAACCACCCTAAGATACCATCTCACTCCAGTAATATTGGCAGCCATTATGAAGTCAAACAACAACAAGTGCTGGCGAGGATGTGTGGAAAAGGGTACACTTGTACATTGCTGGTGGGACTGCAAATTGGTGCAGCCAATTTGGAAAGCAGTATGGAGATTTCTTGGAAAGCTAGGAATGGAACCACCATTTGACCCAGCTATTCCCCTTCTTGGTCTATTCCCTAAAGACCTAAAAAGAGCATGCTACAGGGACACTGCTACATCGATGTTCATAGCAGCACAATTCACAATAGCAAGACTGTGGAACCAACCTAGATGCCCTTCAATAGATGAATGGATAAAAAAAATGTGGCATTTATACACAATGGAGTATTACTCTGCATTAAAAAATGACAAAATCATAGAATTTGCAGGGAAATAGATGGCATTAGAGCAGATTATGCTAAGTGAAGCTAGCCAATCCCTAAAAAACAAATGTCAAATGTCTTCTTTGATATAAGGAGAGTAACTAAGAACAGAGTAGGGACAAAGAGCATGAGAAGAAGATTAACATTAAACTGGGATGAGAGGTGGGAGGGAAAGGGAGAGAGAAGGGAAATTGCATGGAAATGGAAGGAGACCCTCAGGGTTATACAAAATTTCATACAAGAGGAAGTGAGGGGAAAGGGGAAAATAATACAAGGGGGAGAAATGAATGACAGTAGAGGGGGTAGAGAGAGAAGAGGGGAGGGGAGGGGAGGGGGGATAGTAGAGGATAGGAAAGGCAGCAGAATACAACAGACACTATATTGCAATATGTAAATCAATGGATGGGTAACTGATGTGATTCTGCAATCTGTATACGGGGTAAAAATGGGAGTTCATAACCCACTTGAATCAAAGTGTGAAATATGATATATCAAGACCTATGTAATGTTTTGAACAACCAACAATAAAAAATTATATATATATATATCTTTTAATATAAAAAAAGCATTAAAAATAAAATCACAAATAAGGAAGATAGGCAAAAGAGGCAAATATATGTACAACTAGCATCACTAAAGAAACAAGGAACAATGTAATGATATATATATATGTATATATATATATATATATATATATATATATATATATATATATATATATTAAAACTACTTTTTAAGAAAATTTCCAAAAAATGTTAAGACCTGAACTTAAACATCAAAAATTTTCACTGGTTGTTGGTAGAAACTGACCCAAATGAGCTCTAAAACATATCCTAGTGAAATGATTAGAATTTGATGATGAAAAAATTTCACCAGAGAGAAATGAGATTTATAAAGGCAAGATAATAATACTGAAATTAGATTTCTTAAAAACAATGCACAAGGCAACAATGCAGAAGAATTTTAAAAAGTTAAGTAAACCAGTGCCAAACATATGCTACTTCCCATGAATTAAGGTGATAGGAAAACAGTATTCTATGGTGTCAGAATTCAATGAATAGTGTAGATTTGTGTCCTTACTAAAGAGTCTATTGCATTATATAGATCTTTCACCTCTTTCATTGATTCCCAAGTATCTTAATTTTTTTGAGGCTATTGAGAATGAGGTAGTTTTCTTCATTTCCCTTTCTGAGGATTTGTCACTGATATACAGAAATGCCTTTGATTTATGAGTGTTGATTTTACATCCTGCTACTTTGCTGAATTCATTTATTAGTTCTAGAAGTTTTCTTGTGGAACTTCAAGGGTCTTCCAGGTATAGAATCATATCATCAGCAAATAGTGCCAATTTGAGTTCTTTTTTTTTCTATGTGTATCCCTTTAATTTCTTTCATCTAATTGCTCTGGCCAGTGTTTCAAGAACTATGTTAAATAGACATGATGAAAGAGGGTATCCCTGTCTTGTTCCAGTTTTTAGAGGGAATGCCTTCAATTATCCTCCATCTAGAATGATGTTGGCCTGGGGCTTAACATAGATAGCCAAATAACCCAATTAATAAATGGGCCAAGGACCTGAAGAGACACTTCTTAGAAGATGATGTACAATCAATCAACAAATACATGAAAAAATGTTCATCATCACTAGCAATTGGAGAAATGCAAATCAAAACCACTCTCAGATTTTATCTCACTCCAGTCAGAATGGCAGTTATCATGCATACAAACAACAATAAGTATTGGTGAGGATGTGGGGGAAAAAGTTACACTCATACAGTGCTGGTGGGACTGCAAATTGATACAACCAATATGGAAAACAGTATGAAGATTTCTTGGAAAATTGGGAAGGGAACCACCATTTGACCCAGCTGTTCCTCCCCTTGGTATATACCCAAAGGACTTAAAAATAGCATACTACAGGGACACAGCCACATCAATGTTTATAGCAGCACAATTCACAATAGCTACACGTGAAACCAACTTAGATGCCTTTCAATACATGAATGGATTTAAAAAATGTGGCCATATACACAATAGAATATTACTCAGCAATAAAAGAGAATAAAATCATGGCATTTGCAGATAAATGGATGGAGTTAGAGAAGATAATGCTAAATGAAGTTAGCCAACTCCCAAAAAACAAATGCCAAATATTTTCTTTAGAGGCTGATTCATAGAGGGATAGGGAGCAGGAGAATGGGAGGAATAGATGAACTCTAGATAGGGCATAGGGGTTGAAGGGGAAGGGAAGAGGCATGGGGTAATTAATGATGGTGGAATATGATGATCATTATTATCCAAAGTACATGTATGAAGACAAAAATTCGTGTTAATATACTATGTATACAACCAGAGATATGAAAAATTGTGCTCTATATGTGTAATAAGAATTGTAATGCATTCCACTGTCATATATAAATTAAAGAGTCTATCTACTACAGCAGAGATTAGATTTCTTCATGAAATGCTTGATTAAATATTTTAGATTTTGAGGTTTATTTTCTTTCTATCAAAACCATACAACTCTGCCTTTGAAATACAAAAGCATTCATAGAAAAAATTTTAAAAATGCATAAAGAAATCATTAATATATTTCAAGAAAATTTTATTTATAAAAACAGGAAGCAGACAAAACTTGGCCAGTGATGCTTAGTGTGTTTCCATGTATTAGAGGATCAACTTCAAGTTTTATCCAGTGAAATGGTGCTTGGGAAACCACTTTTTCAAAAGTACTAATGGTGAGTAATTAGTAAATTAGAGAACTCAGAATTAAAGCAATCTTAGGTCATGGAATGAAATATAACTCGTAAGACCAGTGTACTCTGACAAAGGAGAAAGGATTCAAAAATTTCAAAAGGGAGAAGTATGGAAAGGGGGAAATAAAATAAAATTAAAAATTCTTGTTTAGAAAATAGGTGGGAACCAAAAAAAAAGCCATTTACTAGTGATATATTACATAGTTGAGGCCACATAAAGAATGAGGGGATTAATGTTCTAGCGATAATTTTTGTACTGCTAGAATAAAAATACTAACTTTACTAAACAGTAAAAGCTAACTTAGAAAAAAAAAGTAGACACACAAACACAGGAATGAACACATCAATATAACACACATAGCATATACACAGGAAGATTATACAATAGTATTTGGACTAAATGTGATTTAAATTTGCTGAACAGCATTTTATGCACTGTGTAACACCTATTTAAAGTGCACTTATTCCAAAAGTTTAAAAATTAATAGAAGAATTTTTCACAAAGGCAAAATAAGTACTTTGCTTTCAATAAAACTATTTTATTTTTATTTTTTTAAATAAAAGAAGGAACAAAGATTCACCAAGCAAATGGAAACAATAAGAAAGCAGAGGTTAAAATTCTGATACCTAACAGGACAATATCCAACATAAAGCATTAAATAATCTGAAGAAGGCTATTTTAGAAAAATAAAAACTGTGGCTCATAATGCAAATATAATATTGAGGAAAATCTGTGCACTAAATAATACAACAATAAGATACAATAAGGAAAACAAGAAAATTTGGAGAAATAATTAGGAACAAAATAATAGTCACAGAGTTTAACATACCACTATCACTATGAGATAGTTAATAGACAAGGAATAAATAGATAGAAAAATATACTATCTTAGCTATCATAAAACTTTTTAAATTTAAAAAGAAGCATTTATGAATAGATGATCAACTATAAAATAAAAATTACAACCTTTGTTATTAGAATGAATAAAATTGAAAATCAAAAATACTCTTTGTGTATAAAAAAAAAACTTACTCTTTTTAGTTAGATTAATAGATTAATTCCCAAACTTTTTTTAATTTTTAGGTTGCCATGAATGAGATAATTTACCTTTTTCTTTATCAGTAGAATCACTGTTGAAGTACAGAAAAGTTATGAATTTATGAATATTGATCTGGTGGCATGCTACTTTGCTGAACTTATTTATCAACTCTGTAAATCTTCTGGTGGAGTTTTTGGGTCTTCTGGATATGATTTCTTTTCCTATTTATATTCCTTTAATTTCTTTCTCTTTCCTGATTTTTCTGGCTAGAGTTTCAAGAACAATATTGAATAGGAGTCCTAGAAGTGGACATCTTGACCTTGTTCCAGATTTTAGAGGAAATACTTTCAGTTTTTTCTTTGTTTATTTGTTTAGTATGATGTTGACTTTTGGTTTGTCATATATAACTTTTACTATATTAAGGTAAGTTTCTCCTACCCCTAGTTTCTGCAGAGTTTTTAATATGAATGGGTGCTTCATTTTCTCAAAGCTTTTTTCTGCATCTAGTAAGAGGATCATATGTTTATTGTCCTTAATTCTATTTGTGTAGTGAAGTTTTGTTGTTGTTGTTTATTTGTTTTAAGTACCAGGGAATGACCCAGGGACACTTAACTACTGAGCCACATCCCTGTCCCTTTTTACTTTTCATTTTGAGACAGGGTCTCACTAAGTTACTTAGGGCCTCACTAAATTGCTGAAGTTGACTTTGAACTCATGAACCTCCTATCTCAGCCTTCCAAACAGCTGAGATTACAGGTGTGCACCACTGCACCCAGTTTTATTAAGGGTTTTTACATCTGTGTTCATCAGGGACATTGGTTGTAGTTTTCTTTCTTTTGTATGTCTTTGTCTGATTTTGGTATCAGAGTTGTACTGACTTCATATAATACATTTAGGGGTTTTATTTTCCTTTCAATTTGATGCAATAATTTGAGGAAAACTGATGTTAATTCTTCCTTGAAGGTCTAATCATATCTCAGCTGAGAATTCATCCAGTCTTGGGCATTTTTTTGTTGGAAGGTTTTTTGATTGCTCTTTAAATTGCTTAGAACACTGAAGAAATAAATTGAGAAAACCTTAGAAGATGGAAATCCTCCTGTGTTCTTGGAGAAGTAAAATTAATATTTAAATATGGCCATATTGCAAAAAGTGTTCTACAAATTCAATGCCATCCCTGTCAAAATACCAACAGCATTTTTGATGAAACTAGATAAACGTCCTAAAATTCATTTGGAAGATACAAAGACCCAGAATAGTCAAAAGAAATTTTGAGCAAGAAGAATGATACTGAAGACATTACAATACCTGATCTCAAATTATACTGCAGAGATATGGTAATAAAAAACAGCAAGGTATTGCGTCAAAATTGGCATAAAAATAAATGGGATAGAATAGAAGTCCCAGAGACAAACCTGTGTACTTACAGTCATCTGATACTAGCCAGAGGTGCCAAAACTATATGTTGGAGAAAAGATAAGCTTTTTAACAAATGGTGCCAGGTAATCTGGATATTCATATGTAGAAGAATGGAACTAGATCCCTCTCAAATCAAAATGGATCAAATACTTACATGTTAAAACAGAAACTTTGCAAATACAGAAAAAAAATATATGCTCAACAGTCCAACATATTGCTGCAATTACCAGTTTTCCTAACAAGACCCCTAAGGCTCAAAATAATAATAATCAATAAATGGAATGACATCAAATTGAAAACTTCTGCACAACAAAGGAAATAATTAAGAGCATGAAGAGAGGCCATACAGAATGGTAGAAACTCTGTGCCAGCTACTCTTCTGACAGGGGACCAATACCCAGAATATATCAAGAATTGAAAAAAACTTAATACCAAGTAAATAAACAAATCAATAAATGGGCCAAAGAACTAGAAAGACATTTCTCAAAAGAAGAAAAAGAAATGGCTGAAAAATATATTTAAAAAAAAAATGTTCAACATCATCTGCTATCCAGGAAATGTAAATAAAGACTACATTGAGATTTGATCTTATTCCAGTGATAATGGAAATGATAAAGGCAACAAATAATAATCAGTGAGGATGTGAAGTGAGAGTGTTATCTGATAACACCATTTAAATTGTCTAAGCTTGCCATGAAGCCAGTATTTCTTAAAATCACTATTCTTTCAGATCCATTAGAAACAACAGGAGACTTCTCTATTGTTTTGAAAATAAGATTATTTAATAAGTTGTCTCTTTGAACTTTAAGTTACCTTTACATTATTTTTTCACTTTGGGCCCCTCATGCTACATTTGTATCTTATACTCTAATTCTTTTTTTTTTTTTTTCTTCAGTTTCTTAAATTAGGCCTCCTGCTGTTTTCTTCCATTGGTTCCGTCTTCATTCTTCCTCTCTGAACTTTAATCTTCCTGATTTTTCAGCTTGTGATACTCAGTAATAGCTCTGCTCTCTTTATGTCCTATTCAATTGCTAAGAATGAGAATTTTCCCTGGCTAGTCCCTCTTGACCATTCACTGGATTGTATCCATTCACCATTTGTGGCACTGTCAATGCTGGAGAAATGAAGTATATTCATTAACACATGAACATCAGCTGTGATCAAACAGATTTCAATGAAAATCCCACTGTGCCTTGCACTAGCTGAGCATCTTCTAACTGTCTAAACCCAACTAATTTATTTGTGAAATGGGCATAAGAACTTCATGTCCTAATAATTTTATAAGGATCAAAGGAGATCTGGAACCCATTTTCCATGTGGTGACTTATTGTGAGGTTGGCATTGTTGTCATAATAAAGAAGCTACATTGGTGCAAAGCACACCCAGATAAAATAAGAGAGTCCAGGCAGGGGTCACATGACATCCTAGAGTTGTCCAAGAGAGATCAGAAAGGAGTAGTAACCTCGAAAGGCCTATGGTCTTCTCTGGATCGGTATTCAGTATGCAGAGATCAAAATGAATAGCACTAGTGAGGTAATATGTTTTATCATATCTTGCAAATTTATTATTCTAGATATGTTGACGATTACACTGTTTCCAAGTTTTGTTTTGTTTTTACTTTTGTTGATTTTTTTTTAATTTTGGTTTTGAACTTCAACAGTAATTATACCTTGACTCCATTTTACTTTATCTTTTCTTATATTTGAATGATGAAGAACATAACAAAACATACTTTAAAAAGTAAGTTTGTATAATTATACTTGTTATTTTTCTTCTCCATAGTTATAAAAAATATAGCTTGGAATGTAAACATGTAGGAGAATCTTTTTCCAAAAATATGATTATTTACTAATTATAATTATAATATATTTTAATATGTTTTAAAAACCATTTATTAAGCCCTAAAGTACTACTATCTAGTTATTTAATGATATATTTACATAATAAAAAACTTAACTATTTAAAATAAAGAATACATTACATAATTTAACTACTTACCTTAATACTTTTTAAAACAATAAATTTGTGCAACTCACTGAGTCAGTAGTATGATTCAGGATCACACTACTTTTCAGATCCTATTTTCCTATTTAAATATTAACAAATTTATTAATGATCACAATGTGATATTGTCTCCTATCCATCCTGTCAAAATTTATAACAATTCTTGAAATATCCATCTGTACTCTAAGATTTTAAGACATTTGGAGTAATCAGCAATAGACAAAAAAAAGTTGGGAAAATTTTTAAAAACACTATTCTAGTACATGAAGAATAATATATTTTTAGGCAGCATCTTTTCTTATACATATCAAATGATAAAAAAAGGTTATAAAATAAATAGTCATAGATAAGTCTGCATGTTATAACTCCATTAAATCAAAACAAGCTAAAAATAGTCTAAGAGAAAACAAAGAGAAAAATATATGAATAGAAATGTTATAGCAAAGTAAATTCAAAAAGTCAAAGGAAATAAAAATAGATGCTCAAATAAACTAGTAGTCATGGAAATTAAATTTGAATTAAACAATGTGAGATTATTTCACTCCAAGTAGGTTCACAAAAAGAAAAGATTGGAAAGTGTTTTAAAGTTTATTTCTGGCAGATATATGAAAAATTAGATGTTTCCATAAATCAGGAGAAGAAATGAATTGTTTAGCTTTTTAGGGAAGCAGTCTTTCAGTTTCCATTAAGTTATAACTAGATAGACCCATTCAATTAGCAATTCTATTTTGGGGACTATATCCCATAGAAATAAGAAGTCATGTAAGAATATGCATAGTAATGCATACATGGAAATATTGTGAGTGTAGAAACTGGAAATTAAGTACACAATCATCAACTTCTGAAGAAAATACAACACAGTCACATTGTGTCATCCTTGAAGAAAAGGAAGATAATAAAATACCATGTCCCTGAAATGCCCTCTGTGTTCCCAGAAGTTAGGCAAATTAAGAGAACAATGAGATCAAGTATGGGCCAGGATGTCTAGATAAACATCATCTCTAAGGACACTTGCTTTCTCTCCTGTACGCTAGGAATTAAGGAAAGCTAGCCATGTTTGTATAGATCTGCTCTCTTGCATGCACATTAGTGCCTTGGGCTACTGGTCATACAATGGGACAAAACAAACTAAGCTGTCACTGCTTCTGAAACCTAGTGACCTATAACTCATCCTTCTTGGTAACTGGTACAGAATAGACAGAGCACTTCAGAGAGAGTACATCTTGTCCAGCCAGCTGCTATTGGACAAAGACTCACTAGGAACAAAGATACTACTTTCCCTGGCAAACCATCAGAGGCATCCCTAAAAACAGAGATGCTACTTGTCTAGCCTGTTGCCACTACAGCTTTACTGTAAGCATTTCTCAATAAATGTGTGTCTCCAATCCCATTTCCAGGTGTTGTCTTTGTTCTTTCAGCAACCTATCTCAATGCCCTAGCATAAATGGGCTATGGACAGAACACATATTAGGAAGTTATTTAAAATTGGATTAGAGGTATAGAAGATAACTGCCTTATTTCCATTAGGTAATTTTACCTCCAGAACTGTAAAAAAAAACATTGTTTTTTTTTTTTTTTTTTAAACAACCCAATCTATGGTATTTTGTTATGGCAACCTGAGCAGACTAATACCCATGGGCTTTAGAGTGTAGAATGTGGTATCAAGCATATCCCATTATTGTAAATTCCTGGTTAAAAATATAATAATCATTGGTCATAATTCTTTATGGTAAAATAAGTTTAAAATTTTATCATAATTTGCCTTTGTCATAATGTTACTATTAATGAAGTTATAATGATTTAGTAATAATGCAGGGGGTAAACAATGGTTTTTGCATGGGAATCTAGAAAAGATATCAAAGAAAGGATACATTATTAATAGGCATTGGAACATGAATATATGTTCTTTG
The DNA here is from genome assembly GCF_021218885.2 of Marmota monax. Taxonomy (NCBI): domain Eukaryota; kingdom Metazoa; phylum Chordata; class Mammalia; order Rodentia; family Sciuridae; genus Marmota; species Marmota monax. The sequence goes on from NW_026692907.1 coordinate 21,415,604, forward strand.
AGAAGGAGAAAAGTGAATGATTAGAAGTATAAACAGATATGCACAGATTGGCAGTTTATTTTGTTCAGAGCAAGAGCCATAGTTTTGGGTTTTTTTTTTGGGGGGTGGGGGTGGGGGACGGGCTTTGTTTTGTTTTGTTGTTTTTTGTTTGTTTGTTTTTTTGAGTCATAGTTTCAATTGAACTAGATGGTAGGGATATGGATGAAAGGGGCCTGGATGACTTTGGAATGTTCACTGTAAAATATCTTTTTTTTCTAAATTTGTTTTCCCAGAAGCAGATCCTGACACACAGATATAATTGAAGCTGTTTACTTGTGGAGAGAGAGGGGCATCAGAAGATAAGTAGGGGGGTTATCTAGGGAAGGAAAAGTGGTCAATGGGTTTTCATTTTTAAGCTAGCTACTATAGAGTGCCATAGGGTGCCTGGAGCTTGAGTTCATGGGGAAACTGGGAAATGGCATAAATCACTTGCTTTTGAATTATCCCACTTGATGTGTGAGAGTGTGAGTGAGATTTGCGGTTTGGTTTTATCAGTTCACAAGAGGTATTATTTGAGGACAGTTTATGGATAGTGCTAATTCTCCATATGTACTAAATTTCTTGTATTCAGGAGAGTCACCTTTCACTGTACCAAGGGGAATTTTATTAATTGTAGCAAAACCAATATTAACAGACAAAGGATGCTAACATAGCTGATGTCTGATAGATATGGCAGAAGACTAACAGCATCTGATAACATCTAGGATACTATATAAGAGTTGGACCTTTAATCTAGATGTTATGAGGAATGATCTAGTCTTTTTCTTTTAGATAGAGGAAACTCTGACAGGAGTATTGAGGTTGAACTTAGGAGGAGAATGGCGAATGATGATGGATGTCCAGGTGAAAGATGAACTATTGCTTGAACTATGACAATAAGAAAAGAGAGAGGGGCAGGTAGGTTTGTAGTGACATCCCTTTAGTGAATACAGTACAGTCTAAGAAAGTCATTGCATATAAACTAGGGTCAGGGAATGCTCTAAAAGATTAGTAAGTGATATAATTTAATTGACTCGTTACATGGTGATAGGATTTATCCAGAATAGGGAAATATGGAACAAAAGACTTGTTGACACTGAATATTTTAAGTGTGGGTTCAGGTACATCTATTGACTTGTAAGTTCCCAAGGATTATTCTGGTGGAGATTTCCAATAGATAACTAAGATGGAACTAGGGTTTTGAAAATAAGTAGGACCTCAAAGAAAAAGGACATGTATAAAGTCCTAGTATTGTTTGAGTGAACATACCTACCTCTCCATCGTAATGTACTTTGATTCAAAAATCTTGATTCTGATTTCCATCAAATTAAAACTAATGTAGCCCAAAGAAAATGGTCATGACATAACAAAATTTGGATTTGATATTTGAATGGAGGAAATTCAAAAGGTAGATACTAGGATTTGATAATAAAGGCCCATGCTAGCAGGTTTTCTATGAGAAGGTGAGGTTATAGATGTAACTTTGTTTAAACAGTTTCTATAGTGTTATAGGGAAAAAAGCCAAAGTATTCTCCACTTTAAGACAACACTTCTGACATTAATTATGTTTGGGTTTTTCCCCAAACACCAACTAAGTAATTATCCAGCAGATCCCAGCTGGTGTCCTGTAATTCAATTCAATACTGATACAATCTACCTGGGTTCAGCATCAGATCTCACAGGCTTGAGGACTCTGTCCCACAAGACTGCCTCCCACTTCAGATGACACCTGAAGTCATAGCTTGTCAACTAGACTTCCGACCCTCTTGTGATAAATCAGGGACTTCCATAACACCCTCCTTGGGTTTGATTGATTTGCCAGAGCAACTCTGAGAGCTTAGGGAAACACTTTACTCACATTGACTCATTTATTATAAAGTAAATTGCAAAGGGTACAGATGAACAGCCAGATGGAAGAGATGCATAGGGCCAGGTATAGAGAAGGGCATGAAGCTTCCTGGAAGCATACCACCCTGAAGAGATTTCTATAGGTTCAGCTATATGAACACTCTCTAAACCAGGTCATTTTGTATTTGTATAGAAGCTTCTTTCATAGGCATGGTTGATTGAATCATGTTTTATTGGAGATCAACTCAATCTTTAATCCCAGTGTTCTCTAAAAGCGTTGAGGATGGGGCTGAAACCCCATCCTCTAATCATGTTCTGGTCTTTTCAGTGAGCAGCCTCTGTCATCTTAACACTCTATGGAGGTCCCATTCACTAATCATATCATTAGCATACAAAAACCCTCTTACCACTCAAGAGATTCCAAGGGTCTTAGGAGTTGTATATCTGAAAACTCTGAGTAGGAGACTAAATATATATTTTACAATATCACAGAGGTCATATGGCTAAATAAACAAATATATAAAACATCACCTTGGCAAATTTATATAAGCAGGGAAAACTAATTCATAGGGTTAGATTTGATGTCCTGACTTTGCCAAAATAGTTTAAATCTTCAAATGTAAATTTCAAAAGCTAATAAAATGTCACATAGCTTTTAAATTGCAGTTCGAAAATTTAGCAAATTTAGGTGATAGTAAGCTATCTTCTACCTTATGGTACACTATGCGTGTATTTTTGAGTGATATAGATTAGGTTTGTATGTTTTACTTTTCAAAAGGGAAATTATCCCTAAGAAACGTAGAGACAGTTTGCAAGGATTTGACATAGATGGAGAGCCCCGTACACTACAAATGAAAGAGTTCAGAGCTTTTAAATTGCACTATGTAAACTGTGGAGCCTGGTTAAATAACAGATCCATCCTTCTTCCTCTTTTCGAATAAATTGGATTTTTAAAAAATGCTGACTTAATAAAACTGTTTTTAAAAGCATGTTTTCTGAAGAAACATGAAATTTAATTATTATCATATGAAACTTCCAGAGAAAATATGACTATTAATGTTTTACATGAGTGAACAGGGTGATAATTTTGAGAGATAGTAATAAATATTCAGAAATCAAAAGAGTATGTAGCAATGCTACAATAGATGACTTCCCTTTGGGACTATTTATCCATGTCTATTTGATATGTAATAAGATAGGCACAGAAGACGCGCAAATCCACTTAAACCATAGGTTGTCTTAAACCACAAAAAAGGATTTACTTAAGAAATATATGTATTAAAAATGTAAGTTCAAATCCCCCTTTTTATATTAACTAGCATTCATCTCCTCTAAGATATATCTGCTCAACAGACTTCAACCATGTTTTTACATGCCAACAATAAAGGACTTCAATTAAAAACATCTTAAATTTGACTTTGCAAACTGTTCAAAGCTTTTCCAGAGGAAATAATGTGTGTCTTTTACAACAGTCCATTCTTCATTCTCTCCTAAATTAGCTGCATAATGTGTGAGCAAATTTCCATGCCTAGTTAGAGCTCATTATTCAGTGAAGTCTCTGGGAATTAGGATTTTTTAATCAATTTTTTCCTTTGCCCTTTAAGCATCTTTCCAATTTAAACAGTCCCTAAGAACACTGATATCATTGTACCCATTAATTCCTACTTGTTTTTGATGAAATGGCAAGAAGCATGAATTTTTCACATTGACCATATATGTGTGTATCCATTTTAAATATATTTATTATTGTAAAAAGATTTGCATCATGGCAATTGCAAGCTTGCAAATATAATATGTGAAGATTATGACTCAGAGAAGATGAAATATAATATAAATAGCAAACAAGATAGAAAAGAAAAATATGGTCCAAAATAAAATCTTAAATGGCTAGTCTGTTATTTAAATATTTTAAAATTCTTTCTCCCCCATGATCATTTTCTAGATTTGATTTAAAGATGTTTTAAGCATTGTTTGCTGCTGCTGCTTTTATGCTGTTTGCAACCTCAATCTGTGTCCATGTCAAATAATAATGGGATACTGTCAAATTCATAAATAGAAGCCTTTTCTCTTGCTCATTTTTATGTCCAAGATTTCCAGATACAACCTTGACAATTAAAGAACCCATATGGAGCATATCTGCTTGATGTAAATCCGAGTGCCCACATATGATTTTATGTTTCCTATTTGTTTGCAAGATGACTTATGGCAGGTCAACAGTCAGAATTAAAATAATTGTGTTTCCAGAAAAGTAACACTTTTTTTTAACCAGATCCAACAAGAATGAGATCTTTTCCATCAGGAAAACAATATTTAGAGAAAAATATCTAAAAATGATAAGGAATCCAGTATAGCAAAACAATATAGAACTGGTCCTAAAACAAAAAGAACAAATTGTTTTATATGTGTGTATATATATATATATATATATATATATATATATATATACATATGTATATATATGTATAAATATATTTTAATATATAATGAATAATTTTTATTAAGCACTACATGAAAAAATTTGTTTTCTAGGATTATGATTGGCTTAGAATATAATTGGGCCTTTGACATTTACTGATTTGTATTATTTTAGTCCTTGCATTGAAAAAGTGATAGTTTTACCTAACATGCTAGATTAATGAAGGATTTAAAGTATAACTGTATTTGAAAAAAAATAGTGTAGTTTATACCTTTCTTTTTCTAAAGCCTTTGAGTATTTAAATTAATTAATCAATCCTTGTTATATTGATAAAATTCAAAAGGCAATGAACTGATTAAACTGCTCAGCTTCTAAGGGTGCCCTATCATGTGAACATGTGGTCTTTACTATTTGTCACGGTAGCAGTTTAATTTTCAAATCCAATTCCTAAGATATTTATTGACTTCTTAGAAAAGAATAATCTGATCATTGGGGTACAATGCAACCATAAGACAATGGGCACTTAAATATTACTGTCAAAATGCCAGAATCTAACTTTAAGATTATTGTGGGGAGTCTCTAATTCCTTCAATTTTAAATTCAGAAACTAATGGTGGAAAATCAAGGCAATGGTATTGTGAGAGATCGAAGCATGTTCTGGTCTCCATTGATCTGCATCCTGATGAATGCCATCATTCCTTCTGCTAACTCAAGAAAGAAGCTGCCCCAGACCAGGATTTTTTTCCCCAAGTGGGGGTTTGTTCAGCTACATTTCTCCTCTGAATTTTGAAAAGCATTGTTCCTCAAATTGCCTTTTCTTTTCTATCACTACGTTATTATCAAGCAATGGTTGCCTTAGCAACTATTTAATAGGCTGCAACTCTCAAAACTTGCTTTTTCTGGAGCGAGTCTTCAGACAGACTTTATAATGGAGCCAATAGCTCTTCCTAATAAATATGCAAAACAGCATTTCTGATTAGAAAACTAATTGTGTAGCTAAAGCACTTAAAATATTTTTGCTGTACATTTAAGAGTTTGCTAAATATATTTATCAAAAAACTAAATTTTTGTTTTACAAAATAACTAGGGATAATAGCACCAACCCTTTCCTAAATGTTGTATAGTCATATACATTTTCAACCTAAGATGTATTCATAGGCAGCATTATTTTTTACAGTTATGAAAAGAGAAACCTGAAATTTACAGTGGTTAGCTGAGTAGCACACTATTTAACAGTAAACAACCAACTCTCTAAAAAACAAAACCATATATAGATGTGTATATTTTATATATATTATAAATATAACTGAAATAAAATATATGTATCATAAAATTTTTAAAAAATAATTATAAGTGCTTTTAATTACTGAATTTTTTAAGTTTATAAACTTAATTTTTAATGATGGCTGTCAGTGCTCATAATTGGCTTGCAAAAATTCTGAATTTTTTTTTTTTTAAATCACCACTTGTGATCTAATCTCCAGCTTATCAGTGGGATAATTACTTATTCCATCACATTGTTATTAAAGGCTATAATATTTTGATGTAACAGAGCTACTTAAGAGGGAGATTTTAAAAAATGACTACAAAGCTACTTTAGAAGTTCAAAGAAAGAGTTTCTAATTACATTGCCTGTTTAACTTTAACTCAGCCCTCCTTTGGCATATTTCTCTCTGCTTGTGATCCCCCCTATGACTTACTGCTCAAGACCTAGCACCTATTGTGACTGTAATTCTTGCTGTAAATACAACCTTCACTTACTTCATCTCAACTCACGACCTAGTACCTATTTCCACAGTTGGCCTCAAAGTCTTACCCCTCAGTTTTGGCACTGTTGACTACCTCTTTCTTGACTGGCTCTCTGCTCAGATTTACCTATTCCTCCAGCTTCATTTGTACTTTCTACCACCGTTCATTCCTTCCTTCAGTTGCCACCCCTCACAGAGTGCCCTTTGGAAGAACAAAAAGATCACAGAACACCTGGATCTCACAGACAGGCACCAATGCACTGGAAGCCCCCTAAAGAATGGCCTCCTCCCCAGTGCTCACCACTGGCAAAGCTGCAATGGAAGTAAAATCTGGTTTTGACACCTTCTTATTATCTTTTCATTAAATTCCCTTGAGGTATCCTTAGGTGCATCCTTTCCTCTTTCCCATTTAATTTCCTTACCCTGGACTACCCTCCTCAACGGTCCTCAAGCCCCAGGTTGAATGAACACATTCCCTGAAAAGTCTTCCTTTCCTACCACCTCAGTTAATATCAATAGATAATGTCTTTGTCCTCTCACAATATTTTGCTCAGTCCTGCATTAATCAACGATATTAATCCCTTTCCAGATATATTTATGGAATGATTTGTCTGTGCTAGACACTATGTGCTAGCAATACAGAGATAAATATAACTGGAAAAAAAGTGCTTGCCCTAGATGATACATTTTGGGAACACAAAAGACTTTTGACAAAGTGCTACAGTGGAGGAAACTGTATTAAAAAGAAAGCAAATGAATTTATATGTTTTGTTTTGGTTTTTTTGCTGATATTTAAATATCATAATACATGTGTCTACCTAGTTTGATTCTAGTTAGGATAAACTTACCATCACATAAAATATGACCAAAATTTAATTCTATCACCAGAAGTGGCTATTTTTAGCCACTTCATTTCTCTCATTAATGTATCAGTATTACTGCCAAGTGCTAAAAGCAGAGATGAAGTAAGAGATCCTATCTAGATTGAAAATTTCCCAAAAGGAATTATATTTGGATTTAACAAACACTTATGGAGCATTTACTGTGTGACAGGTACTAGACTAGAGATTTTCGAAATGGCATTTAATCCTTGCTACAACCTCCTATTTTATGGGTGAGAGAACAAAGTTATCCTAAAAATTAATCCCATACCTCCTAAGAATTTGACCATGAAAACTGTAAAAAAAATAACACAAACACCAGTGTCCTTTTTATATTAGAGAGGACAGAACACAATGCCACTAATTCATTGTTATCTTAGTCAAATACAGAAGGTCATGCATATTTGCTAATAATAATAAATTGTTTATACAGAATTATTTCATAGTTGATTCTACAGGAACAGCATGTGTTTGTTGTTGTTAGTGTGGCTTTCTGAGAGCAAGAATAGGTATTTTCCTTTTATTGTTGTTCTTGTTTATTTGTGTGATTTGTTGTTATAGAAGCATTGTGGCACAGGTTGATGCAGGTGAAGTCCAAATAATTGCCTTGAAACTTTCATGGCATCTCATTTTACCCTTAAATGCTCATGAAATTCAAAGCAGTAGAATCTAGCAAGAGGCAATACTAAGGTTTTAGCCCTCTCTAGTTTTGTAATTGTTTGCTTTTCTTTGCCCTATGAATTCTTTATGACTCAGAATATCAAAAATGCACCAACAGTTGCAGTAGATAAAAGACACTCCACCATGTGCAATCCATGGGGACAACACCACTGGAGACCGAAAGACTAGTCTGACCTTCCCAGTGCATTCACTCCACATAGGAAGTAAGGATTTTATAGTAGAGGTTTCAGTTTCATCAAAAAGCACCTTGTCTCTGAAATATTTGACCCTCTCTAGGTAAAACTTTTAATGCAATTATCACATATCCTTCTGAAATGTTTATCTTTTCAATTGTATCTGGGTGTGACTTTTGTTATTTGCAAAATGTGAACCTTATAATTAAAGTTGTCATAAATTCTTGGGCTTTACCCCAGTCACTCATAAGGGTATTGAATACCCATAATCTCAACAGGCGTTTGTTATCTGTTATGCTTGCACAGAACATTAAGTGAATAAAAGTTTATATTTTGAAGATATATTGTGTATAAAAAATTCATTATTTATAGGATATCTTCATATAATCTTATGACATGCTCTGAATATTTTAAGGAATTTAACTAAACTTAAAACCAATAAACCCATAAAACAAATCTCTATCACAAAGTGTCAACAGAGAAAGATCTCTAGAATTGCACCTACCCAGAATAGTCTCATAGAGATTTAAAAATGTCTAATTATATATGAAATCCTTTTGAAGAATCTTGAATGGTAACTTATATTGGATTTGTAACAGGAAATGAATACATAAATGTTTGATGCATAGAAAATAAGTTATTTTCTTGTTATTTTAAGTCATCAGAAAAAGACAGGACAGAGTTTTAAAGAATCCTCATATCTTATTTTCTCTCATTTCATGGTGTTCTTTTAAAGAAATTGAAAAAGACTAGAATTCATTACAAGTCCTTAATTGCTAGTTTCTCTACAAAATAGATGTTTATGTGCAGGCTTCAGAATAGCTACCATTCATTTGAGGGAGATCTTGTACAGCCGAAGTTTAAATAAACAGCAATGTTTTACTAAGTTTGCAAAAGCATAATTAGTCCTAGAGGCACAATATTTTTAAGCGTCAAATACTTGTTCTCCAGCTGTACTATTTGGTTTTGTAGTTTCAAAGCAGCTTATCGCCATCTCCTTGAAGTCCAAGGCTTTTCATGACTGACAAGCACTTCACTGTGTGCTCAAAGAAACAGAACAATATATTGCCAGGACTTCATTGATAGAGGCATCTGCTACTTTTTTTTTTTTAAAGTTCAGTAGTGAATACAAACTCCACTTCAAAATGAATTCCATGGGGGGTCTGGTAACATTAATTTGTGTTTGTTCTGTCATGCAATTATATTAGAGAAATGAAGTAACTGATCAGGAGATTTCACAGGTGTGCAGAAATAGTAGTTAACAAATTTCCTATAAAACTGTATTAGGGTCTGTAGGGGATAATACTATTCATTTCTTGTTTCTCCTAACAATACCCACATAGAAGTCACTTTATAGTATTTGGAGGTTTAAGTAGCAAATATTTCCTACATACAATAAATAACAAAGCCAGCATTTATCTTCACTTTAAGAACTTTGTAATGCAAACTTCTTATTATAACTAGTTGGAGTGATATGTTGATAGAGTTCATGGACCTGAAGTCACTTGCCATGGCACTCACAATTGACCTCAGGGGAACCAACAGACTATTCTCTGCACCTGAGAAAGTGTGCATCCCTATAATTATATTCACTTGAAGCCATGGAGACTATGATTATTCATGTAAGGAATTCAAATGTGTGCCATATCACTCAATCCAAATCCATTAAGGAATAATCAAAAACAGGATGGCTAAATGATTGATGGATGATTGATAGATAGATAACAGCTCTTTTTCAATGGCAGCAGAAGCATTTGGGCAGTTGTTGGCACTGCTTCATCTTGGAATGCTCCTCCCTTCTGTTATCACCACACAAATCATGTTAAACATAAACCAAATGCTATTTCCTACACGAGCCTTCCCCTGTTTTATCCAAATGGAAACAACTTACTTCCTCTTTGACGCTGAACTTTTAAAAACAAGAATTATAACTTTTCTATTTTTAAATCCCTTTTCCAAGAGAAAGACCATGGGTAGTACAAATGACTTTATCCCATTCTACAATAGGGAAAGAAATAGAGGAAGATATTCCAAAACCTCATAGTCAAGAGTCACAATTATCTTTTCATGTCTATATTAGAACACTTCTCAAAATATATTATAGGCTCCTAAATCAAAAATATAGAATGATCTCCTCTAATTCATGACAATTCTTAATATGAAAATAAGAGAATAATAAATATGTCTACAATAACAAAGAAGACAAAATCAAAAAGAAATCTTATGATGGGGTGTGACTGGTTAGGCTAAGCCAAAGCTCAAGCTAGGAATACTAAAGCCTAAAATGCATGCCACGGGACCTCAGGCCACCAAGATGGTGTATGAATGTACATGCCTACAGGAGTGAGAAGTTATTGAAAGCTGAATCTAGAGAGGATCAACATACTCATGTCTATATTTTATAAAGACAAATTATACCTGGGTAAATATTTAAAATAAATGTTAAATATGCAGGTTTAGTAAATGTAGTATATGAAAAGTTTTTAGTATCCATTTTAAACAGATGAAAACATCAAGTAAAAAATGAGCAAAAGATATAGCCAATTTGTTTAGTATATAAGAATTAAAATTTTGAACATCAGCAAAACATGTTTTAGCCCCAAACTTCATAATTCAAATTTTCTAATATCTGTAATACTCTAAAGCTACTGAAAATAATTTATTTAACTATATATTGATGAAGAAAAATGCCAACGATGTGTGTGTGTGTGTGTGTGTGTAGAGGCTCAACACTAAAAGTAGGAGCAGAGTAATGTGTTCCTAAGAAGTTAATAGACATCTAAGCTGAGCATTCAGTCTACATGGTTTATCTGACCAGATCAGTTACTCTAGAGCTTACTTGTATCATCATGTGCATTTTGATTTATTGTCCTTTGTATACTCCTCCAGCTTCCTTTTGAGGTCCTTGAGCTCAGGGATTCAATTTTTACATTTCATCTTTCCAGTAACAACTAATAGAGCCTGGGAACTAAGCAATTTTCAGTAAAATAATTAAGATTGAGAATCCTACTTGAAAAATCCACAGTCATCTCGCCTATGAGTTCAGGGAACACAATATCATTTGTATTTTTCCTCATGTTTTTGTCAGTGGTTTGTGTTGGTTTAGTTTTAAATATATTGATCCTTCTCTCCTGACTAGAGTTGCTGCTCTTCACTGATAGAAAGTATGTCAGCCTTTATTTACCCCCACTGCTTTTGGCACAGTGCTGAATACTGGATTGAGCCCAGAGCACTTAACATTTTGATTGATAATAAGTGTTCATTTAAAAAAAAAAAAACGAGAAGTAGTTTTTCCTATTAAGCAACAATATTGCACAATAATTTCTTCTAGTCTTTTATTCTGTGTGAGACACACACATATTCCCACTGCATTATAATGATCTGTGACAGGTGTGATTCCCTAATTTCTCGCAATAGGCTTTGTGCCTCAATTCACTCTATATCAGTAGTAAGAGTAATAAGTTGCCCTTCATCAGGAGCACACTCATTTTAATTCTCAATTGGTTCAGTAGTCTCCAAGAGAAAATGAAATTTTCATGTCCACTCAAACGACACAGCATTGTTGAGGGAGAAAACGATCTTAAGGATAACATGAAGTAGAATTGGATTAAGAATTTTTGAGTAAAAGAAACTATTTACGTTCTAAACCATTGGTATAATTTTACAATAATAATTAATAGTGACTTTGATGTGCTAGAAAATGAGCTAGGGATCTTTCTATGTATTATTTAATAAAATCTTCATAAATATTCCAAGAAAGAACTGCCTCATTTTACAAATAGGTAAATTATATATAAAGAAGTTTCAATGAGACAATTAAGAAACAGTAAGCAGTCAGATTAAGGTCCAAACCCAGTTCTGTCTAGCATGAAAATGCATGTTTTTTAATATCAAACTACATTAAGTTTTCCAATAGCTATTTTCCAAAGTGGCTTCTTTAACAACATACGTATTCTTAAGCGCTAACTGTATGGTAGACACTTTTCTACATGTTGTGACAAGAACGATAAACAAGTCAAAATTTCTTTGTTTTATATTCTCACTTTGTAACCAGTTCTTCATAGTCTACCCTTTTATTACCTTTCCTATTGCTAGGATAATATCTCCAAATAAATGAAACAGTGCTGTTTGTACAGAAATGACTGAATAGATGTAGGACACTCTGAGTTCACCAGAAAAAAAGGAATTCTATGAGTCTAAGGTATTGTAATTACTGTGAATTGCTGCAAAAAACACCACGGCTCATTTTGTCATGTGCTTTGACTTTACTTTTTGTGTGTAACCTTCTATTCTTCAATTTTGCTCTTTTGATTTGTTCGTTTTTTTAAAGAGGAATTAAATACACAGATTACCAGTTCACATAGGCTTAAATTTGCATAAGATCATGCATAAAGGCTGGTGAGCCCTGGAAGGAACACATGAGCCATACTACAAAAGGCCTCAGACACAAAGAGACAGAGCTTTGCAATGCTGAGCTGCACAGCTGCAATGTCGGACATATTTTCTTCTTGGCAGAGGGCACACTTTGTCTAAGAGACACTGCATTGAGAAGTAAGGAATCCCCACGTGGATTAACTGCAATTTACTATGTTATGATTTAATCTTCAATATTTTGCTCTAGGGGAAAGTTTATGAAAACACCAAATGGTAGCAACGCACACTATTTTATAAAAAAAAGCATTTAAAGATAAAAGCAAAGGCAAACCACTTTTGCTTAAATACTGTTTATATTTACTCTTTATTAGCTTGTATCTAGAAAGATAAAAGCATTGTAATTATTCTGTTATATATAAGAAATATCCAAGTCTTGACATATCTCCCTATTTCTTCCCCATTTCCTTAATGTCTATGCATGTACTCTAAGCTTTTTAAAGATGTTTTAATTTATATTTTACATGAATACATTATGCTGACATGATAAATTTTCAGTGTAGTTACATTATAAAGTTCTGATTAAAAGGAACCATTACAGTTTATCCATGGTCATTGAATTCAGAATTGAAAAGTTATGATTAAGTTAAAACTTTAATGTTTTTAGAATGAGTTTATAAATAAAAGAGAATAATAGAGGGCATGACTGTCAGGTCAAGTAGTTTCCCCCAAAGAGGGATTTTAACCAAAAGTACAAAAAACATTTGACACTTATCTTTAAATAGAACAATAGGAATAGGAAGGAAACCCTAAACTGGCATGCAAGTCAAAAATCCTGATTAGGCTGGATTGGGGAAAAAAACTGAAAGAAGCCCAAAAGCAATGAGAGTAACAGTAAATAGGAAGGGAGCAGAAAAAGTCAGGGAATTCATAGGAATGTTTTTGTTTGCTTGTTTTTGTTTGTCTGAGTTTCTGGGAATTGAACCCAGGGACACTCTACTACTGAACTAAATCCACAGTACTTTTTCTTTTCTTTTCTTTCTTTTTTTTTTTCATTTGGAGATAGGGTCTGCTAAAGTTGCCTAGGCTGGCTTTATTCTTGGGATCTTCCTATCTCAGCCTCCTGAGTGTCTGGGATTACTGTAGTGCACCACACGTGCTGGCTAGGAATAGGTTCTTAAAAGAAAAAGATACTTAAATCAGTTAGATTTTGTTTCTTTTTGATTTGGTTTAACCAAGGATATGTTGACTTATTGATGTTGTCATTAATTTAGAATTAGTACTAAAGATAGTATATGTTTATTGAGTGCCTTCATACTAAGGAGTGCAGAAAGACTTGTACGTTGGAAACTGTTTTTAGTTGTGTTGGCCAAGTGTTTGCTCCAGATTTAAGTGCACATAATTCCTTTGCCATTTATAACTAACATGTGTAAATAAACATTGTCCCATTATAAATCACTTGATGAAATAGCATGCCCACACATGATTGGCATATAAAAATGTGCTCAGTAGATACTTTTTAAATGAATGAATAAAGAAAAGATTGAAAAGAAAAGGAAATAAAGGAGTAAAGGGAAGTGTGAACATAGATTATTTGAAATTGCTACCCAATGAAAATTATGTCATAATTTCTTTGGGATAGGATTCAGTGAATTAATACATGTGAGAATATTATTCAGAAACTTGTAAGGGCTCTAATAGTTACCCATAATTATGATTTATTCATAAAGAAACTACATGTTATGGCAAAGTGGATCAGGAAACAGATTTTTGGAGTCCTTCGGTTGAGGTTAGAAAATAAAGATATTTTTCTCAAAAGGGTAGATATGAAAAGTTCATATGGATTCTGAAAGGTCTCAGAGTCTGAGTTGTGAGAATCCACCAGCTACAACTGTATGCTTAGGGATAAATAGTGTTTATCACAAATCTCCATGATTGTAAATGATGAGTTGAGTTTCAATAAGAACTTTACTCAGTGTTTTAGTCAGCTTTTGCATTTCTGTGACCAAAAGACCTGACAAAAACAATTAGAGGAGGAAAAGTTTATTTGAGGGATCATGGTTAAGAGGTCTCAGGGCCAAAGGTAAGGCAGAAAAGAACATCAAGATGGAAGAGTCTGGTGAGGAAAGCATCTCTGGACATGGCCACCAGGATGCAGAGAGAGCTTCACTTTCCTGGGACAAAATATATACCCCAAAGGCACACCCCTCAATGGCCCACCTCTGGCAGCGATATCCTACCTGCCTACAGTTACCACCCAGTTAAGCCCTATCAGGGTATAAAGCACTGAAAAGATTAAGGCTCTCATAACACCATCATTTCACCTCTTGCCGCAGTCTGGCTGGGCACAATTCAGGAGCCACTTGTCAAAAGAAACGAACTTTGTTTTTAGAACCACACACACCAAACAAAACAACTCCTCAGGAAAAACCTTCAGAGACCAACTGCCACCATCGGCTTCCCACAAGCCTCTCCACCTCCCCCACTCCTCCTGCTCTTGAGGCTGATTGGCTAGGTCGTGTGGGCAGAGCCAAAAAAGCCCCCCAATGAGCAGCTCCGTGGTCTGAAAGGGCAGAGAAACAGCCCAATGAGCATCACTGCAGAGGAGCCAATCAGTTGGCAGCTAGAAGTTTGCTGGGGCCACTGTGAGCCAATCATCAACTGGCAGCTGGAAGTTTGCTGGCAGCTGGAATTTTGCTGGGGCCTCTTCGGCTGTGGCTCTCAACAACCTCTAATCTTCTTGCATTATCTCACACATGAGCTTTTGGGGGAAATCTACTATTTAAACTATAGTACTCAGCATCTGGTGCCGCAGTCTGGCTGGGCACAAAATCACGAGCCACTCAAGCAGGAACAAACTTTATTTTTTGAAATTGCCGCCAATGTCCGGTACGAGCCCGGGAAGAAGTTCGATCCCCCCATGCGGCCTCCTCCTGGAACCGCAGAGAGCGCTCCTCCCCCGGAACTAACTCTCCAGGAGTCCTGTAGCCAGCCTAGGTGAACAGCAGGAGTCCAATATCCATATGAATGCAAATCTTAACATAATCATATCATCTCAATGGCTAGCTGGCGTCACCTTTCGACCAAAAATGCCATGCATCATATACTTGGCTCTTAGCATCTCCCCCCTTCTGTTTAAGTAACAAGCAATCTGGCTAGGGACCGTGCCTGTTAGGTTTGTCCAATTCAACATATGGTTCTTACCCGTCATAGGAAAACTGACTTTTAGGCATCAGCCTCCTGTCTTAGGTTGATACCACTGCAATTGAATCATACCCGTCACTGACTACCGGTCCAGCATACAGCCATACTTGTGGATAGGCCTATGTACCAGTGGGGGGGTGAGGTTTTTTGCCTCACCTCTGTTGGCCCCCAAATTCGGCCTTGGTGCCGGTGGGGGGGTGAGGTTCTTTACCTCACCTCTGTTGGCTCCCAAAATTAGACCATCACTAGTAGAAGGGAGGAGGATACAGAAATATCATGACACCAAGTCAATTAACGGCTCCTAGGAAAAATTGCATCACTGGTGACACATCAGCAAAGATACGCTAGCACTACCATAATTCGCTGCATCAACAAATAGATCACAAAGCATACAAGTGATACATAGTCCAGGCAAGTTCTGTAAGCAGTTCAAAGCAGAGGAATCTATCAATATGTCCATATCCTCCCAAAATAAAGCATACAAGTGATACATAGTCCAGGCAAGTTCTGTAAGCAGTTCAAAGCAGAGGAATCTATCAATATGTCCATATCCTTCCAAAATAAATCGACTAATTGATTGAGCATTACTTGTTGAGTTATAAATCATTGATGTATCAGTTTACATGGTTTGTTGTGATAACTCTCGAAGAAGTTGTAGTTTGGTTTTATATTTGTCTTCACCGGCGCTGGGATGAAAATAGGAATTTTGACAATAATGCTAAAAAAAATATGTAACATTTCAACAGGTACTAAGAGAACAATATTTAGAACAATTTACATTATCCTGAACAGAATTATTAAATATAATGAAAAGGAAAGGTGAAAGTAAACAAACAGATCTGTTAACCTTCTATTTGTTCATATATTAAAACAATCCTCAACAGCTGTTTACCCAAATTAAATTAAACTATTAAAACCACTTGAATAATAAAAAAAATTTTTTGGATCCATGTGCATGAGCGCTCCTCATATGTGATATATGGACACACGCACATACAGACATACAACACAAAACAGAAGTGTGCACACATAACATATAACACATAAGACAATAGTAAAGGCCTTGTAGCTTTACCTAGGTGAAATCTCCATTGCAATGTTCAAAAACTCCACAGTCAAAAAATAAAACTGATCAGAAAAAACATTAACCTAGGTTTGTATGAGCTCAGAAATAAAATAGAACTTTATGATGTGGGAAAAAGCAATAATAAAATAGATATTGAAAAAGCATCCTGGTTAATCACTGTCGCAGATGTAAGATAGCCAAGCTGGAGATCTGGATATCAGCTGTTATGGATTTGAGTCGAATCATCTTCCTTTTGGTCTGTAGAAATTGTTTTAGTTAGTCTCTCTGGAATCCAAATCGGCTGCTGTTCTTCCTGTGGAAAAACACAAACAGAGCCCCAACTCCAGACTATCACTGGGTCAGGACCTTTCCATTGTCCTGTTAGAATATCTTTCCAAAGTACCTTAGGCTTATGTACACTTTTTTGGATACAAATGTCTTTCCGCAGCACTAATCCCTGATGAATCCAAATTTAAAAAGTTTAGAGCAAAAAGGGTTATTTTAAGTTTATCTTTGGGGGATATATACCCCTTTCCAATTCCCTCCTTTTGTTTTAATAAGTACATTTTAATAGTTTGATGAGCTTTTTCAACTATGTCTTGTCCTTGTGGATTGTATGGAATTTCTGTTATGTGAGTAATGTCAAATGATGAGCAAAATTGTTTAAAAGAGGTGGACGCATAACCAGGACCATTATCGGTTTTTAACTGTTTTGGAACGCCCACAGTGGCAAAATTTTGTAAGCAATGAGCTATAACATCTTTAGTTTTTTTTTCCGGCATGAAGGGAGCCCATCAGAAATCTGGAAGAAGTATCAACTGTAACATGTAAATATTTTAATTTTCCAAATTTTGGCAAGTGTGTGACGTCCATCTGCCAAATATGGTTAGGTATCAGTCCTCTAGGATTGACTCCAAGATTAACTTGTGGTAAAAATGTCACACAATTTTGACATTGTTTTATTATATGTCGGGCTTGTTCTTTAGTTATTTTAAAACGCTTTTGAAAAGTATTAGCATTGACATGGAACCTTTTATGAAAATTTATAGCTTCTTCTATTGTGGAGAAAATATGTATGTCATGTGTAGATTTATCTGCTAACTCATTGCCCAAACTAAGGGCTCCAGGCAATCCTGTATGTGCCCTGATATGTCCTATAAAGAATGGATCTTTTTTGTCCCAGATTAGACTTTGTATAGTGGAAAACAAAGAGAAAACAGTAGAAGAAGGGGAAATCCTACCAGCATCTTCAAGGGATACTATAGCATTAACTACATACTGACTACCAGAAAATAAATTAAATACAGAATCTTTAAACATCATAAAAGCTTGTAAAACTGCATTAAGCTCTACCTTTTGAGCTGATTGTTTGGGTACTAAAAATGTAAAAGTTTTATCAGGGGTAACTACTGCTGCTGTACCATTATTTGACCCATCAGTGAATATATTTGGAGCATTCATGATAGGGTTTTTTTTTTTTTTTTGTCATCTTTGGAAAAACTACAGGATGTTTAGACCAAAAAGACAACAAATGATTAGATGGTAAGTGATTATCAAATGAAACATTAGATTTACACATGATTATTGCCCAAGTATTTAACTCATTAGCTAACTCATCAATTTGATCCATAGTATATGGAGTAATAATTTTATTGGGAGAAATCCCAAACACTCCCTTGGCTGCTTTTATTCCTTTGAGTATTAATTGTCCTACAGCCTCAGGATATCTAGTAAGAATAGTGTTAGGAGAATAAGATAAATGTATCCACAATAATGGACCTTCTTGCCAGAATACTCCTGTAGGGATATTTTTTGTTGGCAGTACAATAAATAATAAAGGCAAACTTATATCAATTCTATCCAAATGCATATTTTCCATATATGTTTCAATGATTTTTAATGCCTTTCTTGCTTCAGGCGTCAACATGCGGGGTGAATTTGGATCTGATGGACCTTTTAGAATATCAAATAAAGGTCCCAACTCTCCTGTTGGTATGCCTAGATAAGGCCTTATCCAATTTATGTCTCCTAATAACTTTTGAAAGTCGTTAAGTGATTTGAGTTGATCTACTCGTATTTGAATTTTGGGTGGACGGACCATGGTTGAGGATAATAAAACCCCTAAATAATTAATTGGAAGATTTAATTGTACTTTATCTATTGCTATCTCTAGATTATAATTTTTTAATAAATTTGTAAGTGTGGCATAACATTCTAGCAATGTGTTTTTATCTTTATGTGCCAATAACACATCATCCATATAGTGAAATATTTGTAGTTCAGGATTTTGATTTCTAAGTGGCTGGATTGCTTTGTTAACATAAATTTGACACATAGTTGGACTATTAGCCATCCCTTGAGGGAGTACTTTCCATTCATATCTCTGATCAGGACCTTCATGATTTAGTGCAGGGATAGTAAATGCAAAACGTGGACTATCCTCGGGATGAATTGGAATTGAAAAAAAAAACAATCTTTAATATCTATAGCTAAAACATACCAGGTTTTTGGTAAAGCAGACAATTGGGGAATCCCTGATTGAGCAGGTCCCATAATAACCATCTCATTATTAATGGCTCTTAAATCTTGCAATAATCTTCATTTACCAGATTTCTTTTTAATGACAAAAATGGGAGTATTATGGGGAGATACGGAAGGTTGTATATGTCCCTCTGCTAATTGTTGTTTGACCAGGTCATGGGCTATTTGTATCTTTTCTTTAGTCAGGGGCCACTGAGGAACCCACACTGGTCTTTCTGATTTCCAAGTAATTTTGATTGTCTCAGTGGCCCTTTCTGAAAACCCAATCCATGTCTATTTGGTTTTTGATCTATTTGAATTGGTGCTGTCATACCTTGTTCTTGTTCTCTTAATCTTTCTTCTTTCCTAAAGCCTTGTCTAGCCCTAGTAGTGGGCACATTAGGATTGATGTTATTTGTTAATGTCAAACCTAATTGATCTAGGACATCTCGTCCCCATAAATTTATAGGAAGATGATCCAATACATAGGGCTGTATAGTTCCTTCACATCCTTCAGGATCCTTCCAATCTAATACCATTGCACTTCTATGGGGATTAGTTGCCACTCCTAGGCCTCGAAGCATTTGAGTGGCTTGTTGTAATGGCCAGTGTTTTGGCCATTCTTGACGAGATATTATGTTAAGGTCAGCACCTGTGTCCAGTAGCCTGATAAAGTCATGTCCTTGAATATTTAGTTTTAGCATGGGGCGAGAATCTAGATTTAAAGACAGCATAGCCCAATCTACACCTGTGGAACCTAATCCCATGGAACCTCTTTCTACAGTATGACTGGAAAATTTATCATGTAGGCTGGGTATTATCAATAATTGTGCTATTCTATCTCCTGGTGAAATTACTGATATACCTCTTGGAGAACTAGTTATAATTTTTATTTCACCCTCATAATCGGGATCAATTACCCCAGGACTTATCATAAGTCCTTTTAGTATTGAAGAACTGCATCCCAATAATAAGCCTACTGTTCCTTGGGGAAGAGGTCCTTTTACTCCTGTGGGAATGATTTGAACTCCCATCTCTGGAGTTAGTACTGCTCTGGCAGAGGCGCAGATGTCCAACCCTGCGCTCCCTCTAGTTTGTCTGATGAGGGATTTAATGGATAATGCGTCCTGGGCACTACCTTGATGGTGCTGCTGGGTTCCTCCACTGCCCCGTATATTTGTGGTTTTGGGCCCCGGAGCATTGGGCCCTCCAGTCCGTTTTTTGGCAATGGATCCTGATGTCTTTCTCCACTATATCGTGGGTAAACACTTGGTCCTTGTCTGTTTTTTGATAATGGAATACCCTCTATGGTGGTTTGAGAACGGCATGCATTAGCCCAATGTTTCCCTCTACGGCATCGTGGGCAAATACCCGGTATTCTATTCCTTTGATACCTAGCCTTGTTAAACCCTCCTCCTATGGGGCAACTCCTTTTAAAATGTCCTGTTTGATCACAATTATAGCATGTTTTTGGCCTGGCATCTAAAGCCTGTTGTACTGCTGCTAAGACTTGCCCTTGTTCATTAATGTCTCTACATAATTTAATATATGTGTTTAAATCTTCATGTTTCCATGGTCTGATGACCTCTCTGCAGCAACGATTTGCTTGGTCATAAGCCAGTTGTTTTATAGATGGCATTGCCTGTTCTGTATCTCCAAATACTCTAGAAGCTGTCTGAATAAGCCTATCTACAAATTCAGCGTAAGGTTCATTAGCTCCTTGTATTACCTTAGATAATTGTCCTTGTAAATCTCCATGCCCCTGTAAAGTTTTCCATGCCCTAACTGCGTCTGCAGCAATTTGTGCGTATACGCCAGGATCATATTCAATTTGTTGCCATTGACCCTCATAAGGTCCTTTTCCTAATAACATATCTAGATTTCTTTGAGGGTAACCGGCTGCTGCATTTCGCCTAGCTGTCTCCATGCAAAATTCCTCATTGGCAACCTTCCATAACAAATATTGTCCTCCATTTAGCACAGATCGACACATGTTAGCCCAATCTGCTGGCGTCATGTCTAAGTTGGTAATGGATTCGACCATGCTCACAGTGAAGGGTGCTTGTGGCCCATAGGTTGTTACAGCCTCCTTTAATTGCTTCACTGTTTTGCCCTCCTTCATGCTCAAGTACAGGGCATGCTAATCTTTGGGGTCCTGCCTCAGGATTCTGTCCATCAACTATGGGAGTTGAGGGCCGCTCAGCTGTAGATGGAGCTGTTGGTTGAATTACGCCCTCTGGTGATAGAACGGGGTTAGTAGCAGCCTCCTGTTGTAATTCCCCGCCTGATGGTTGTTTTTCCTCTAAGCTTTCTTTCTCCAAATCTTCCTCTGTCTGACTAGCTTGAGAGACCTTCTCTTTCGCTTGACCTAACATGTTTTCTACCATAGTCTGGACCTCTAACAATTTACTTAACAGTCTTTCGGTTTGTTTTTTACTAGTTTCTAATCTACTATAAAGGTAACACAACCCAATAAGATAGCATAAAACAAAACCGAAGCAGAATGAAACAAAAACCGAACAAAGAATAGTTGTATCAATTTTCTCTTTCTCAGGGCCGAACAACTTCAAACCTTGAGCCAACCATTTTTCCCAGTTTGCCTGAGAAAATTCTAGGAATAGGCAGCTTGAAACAAAAACAAGATAAATCAAAACGAGAACACATTGTTTTTTGAAATGGTCACCCATTTTGTTGCCTTCCCTCAGGGGCGAGCAATTTTACTCACCTCCAAGCTTCAGGCGTTCCCCGTACGGGCCACCAGTTGCCGCAGTCTGGCTGGGCACAAAATCACGAGCCACTCAAGCAGGAACAAACTTTATTTTTTGAAACTGCCGCCAATGTCCGGTACGCGCCCGGGAAGAAGTCCGATCCCCCCACGTGGCCTCCTCCCGGAACCGCAGAGAGTGCTCCTCCCCCGGAACTCCCTCCTACTGTACTTCCCCAACCAATGGGAACTCTCCAGGAGTCCCGTAGCCGGCCTAGGTGAACAGCAGGAGTCCAATATCCATATGAATGCAAATCTTAACATAATCATATCATCTCGATGGCTAGCTGGCGTCACCTTTCCACTAAAAATGCCATGCATCATATACTTGGCTCTTAGCAATCTGGGAAAATAATGAACCAAGTTCATAAAGAACAACACTCACATTAGCATGGTGCTAACCTCAAAGGACCTAGAATCAGCACAGATTTCTCTGCAAAATGAGTAGGGACAGCATTGACACACAGGTCTGTGCAATGCTACCTACATTGGCCTCTGGTCACCACTCCTAACTTGCTGCTACCTAGATTCACCCATACTGATGAGAAGATCCCTGGCCATCAACTACCTCAGGGCAGTAGATGAGGCTTAAGTTCAGTTTGATTTATGTCTATGCACATGTGGTAAGATACTTGCACAGCATCCGGGGGTGCTGAATTATAGAATAAAAAGAGTAGCTATACACAGAAATGTACAGTTTTTCAATGTGGGTTTGTTCTACTTATTGAGAAGTAGGTCTGGCATTTACTGACATATTCTTATGATTCTTAGGTTTTATTGTCACACTGATGTCCTGAGTTTTTGTTTACTTATCTAATTGCCTTTGTTTGCTATGGTCACTTCTGGTCAATGTAATTGCTCAGAGGAGATTGTTTCTATCTGCCACCTTGTTATAGGCTGAAGAAAGCAATGGCATGATAGGACATCTCTTATAGTTCTAGCCAGGAGGGTGCTATTTGTCATCAGAGGAAGTAATAAACACAGCTTTAAAGAGCGTATTCATCATCTTTCAGTGGTCCTGTGCTCTTTACTTCTTCCCAGCCCTTCAATTCAGAGGCAATATTATAAGCTGATTTTTGCAGTACTTTCTACTCTTTTCCACAGTGATTGAAAGTATTTCTCTTAAAGAGATACACATATCCCTGACTCCTAGGGTTTCTATTCATCCACCAAACAATATTCCATCTCTGATACAATGTGGAGCACAGAAAAAAGAAGAGAGAAAGAGACTTAGTTACTCTTGACATAATCTTTTATGTACCCTCTAAAAAATGCTTCTTTCCCTATTTTATTCAATGATAAGAATTTTATACTTTTTGTGAACTATACAGCATGTATTTGTGGAGTATTTCTTAGCGTAAATATTTTTGCTCTAATCACAGAAGGTGACAAAGTAACTTACTGCTGCTACTTTTGCCCTGTGAATTCCAAAGACAGGTATGTCTACTGACAAAAAGAGGTGCCATTTTTATTCTTAGAATATCTGGAAATGTTTGATAGATATGACAACTCATCTAAACAAGCTAATGATAAGCATTTTTTATATTTTAATGGATTTTTGAACAAAAATATATTTCTTCCAAACCACTATAACCCAAAATATTTATCCATGATTCCATAGCAAAAATTAAAAAGCCTAGATCCACTTTGATGACGGTCTTTTATTTTTGTTATTATATTAAATCTAATTTATAATTAGATGTTACTTATATATTTTCATAAACAAAAGAAATAAAAATACAAAGCATAAAATACATATCAAATAGAGATGTCTACTGAAACTTCAGAAGAGATATGTTACGTAGGAACAATACTTACTTTTTTTAAAAAAAATATTTATTTTTAGTTATCAGCGGACACAACATCTTTGTTTGTATGTGGTGCTGAGGATCGAACCTGGGCTGCACGCATGCCAGGCAAGCATGCTACTGCTTGAGCCACATCCCCAGCCCCACAACACTTACTTTTTAAAAGCACCTTTTAATATATGTTCGTAAAAAATAAGTCAAAGTTTGGGGATAAATATTAGTAGCATGTGAAACTGGATAAAGTATTAGTATCCAATGTACACAAAGGATTAAGGAAAAGCAAAAGTATACAATAAAAGTAAATAAAAGACCTCAATGATATCAAGTATAAAAGGAAATATTAATAAACAAAAAAATTTAAAAGAGGTTCTACCCTCTGAGAAACAGAAAAACAAAAATTAAGACTATAGTGAGATAGATGCCTTTTTTATCTACTATACTGATAAACAATTTTTGAAAAAAAAATCAAATATTAGTAAGACAGAAGAACACTTCTGGTAAGAATATAGTTTATTTAGATGACTTTTGAAAACAGTGGCACAATTTGTTACTATGACATAGTTACAACGAGTGACTACACTTCTAGGCATATAATCTAGAGAAACTTTTGAATTTTGAATTACTAGGCAATCACTAGAATGTTTTCAACAGCATTATTCAAAACAGCAAAATCTTAGAATCAATACACATAGCCATCAAAAGGAAACTGGATACTTAAATTGGGATAGTAGAATATAATAAAATAGTCCATAGAAATGAAAAATTAATGAACTATAGTTTTATGCATCAACATGAATAAATTTTGGCAGGTGATCATGTTGAGTTAATCAAAAGCAAGTCACAGAGGACTATAATTGTGATATTATTTTGATTAAGTTCAAAGCAATAATGAAAAATATCATTTCCAAGTTGCTGAAATGAATATATCTATAATCAATACAAAAATATATCTCTTAGCTATATCTACATATGAGATTAAAATCTATAAGCAAGGATACAATAAACTAAAAATTCAGAATAATTCTGTGATGGAGATAGATGCATTAAACAAAGTCTACATAGAGAGCTTAAATAATATGTTTGATCTTTTAAGTAGGAAGTTACAGACATGACTGTTTATTTTATTTTATAACTCATATAATGTTATATGTTTATTTATGCTTAAATGATCATACTAATTTTTTAGTTATATGGATATATCAAATTCCTATAGCTATGAATATATATCAAATATTGTCCACTACATTATTTATTGTTTTTGGAAAAGGATGTATGGCAGCTTACATTAAAAAACAGTAGATTGCTTATGTATGTTCTGATCATCAGAAAAAAAATTCACATTCAAAATGTACACAACAAATAGTCAAAATATTAAATATTAAGAATGAATAAATTCTCAATCTTAAGGCAATTGCTTGATTTCGGAAAACTTCCATGATTATACACTATGAACTGTTAGGCCAAAGATTTTGCCAAGCCCACAGACCTTTCTAGAGAGGTTCCTTTAGTGCATATCACAATCCTGGCCTTTGTCACATGATCTTTGGACCATAGGTGTTGAGGTGGGAAGAAAGGTCAAATGATGCGTTCTACAAAGGCCTATGAGATGGTTTCTAATGGTACAATTACCAAAAACAATCATATATTCTCTGTGATGGAGCGAGTGGATAAATCTCAAGAAAAATTGTCAATAGAAATTATTATACTATGGGTCCTGTGTGGAATATTTCAGATCACCCAAATTCTAGAACTGCTTAGAATCTAGAGCGGCATGTCCATGGATAAATCTACTTCTAATTGCAGAAATTCCCAGCTATAGTTTTGCTGTTGTTTCTGTGGTGCTTGATTACTCAATCTAACTAACTTTCACATTTATATCTAAAAGAAACACTTATTATTTGAAATAAAAATATTCTAAGATAAGATTCTTTGTAGTTATATCAATATACATAATAATGCTTTACAATGGACACACAATCCAGTTTCTTTCTCCATTATGTGCATATATATTACCATTAACTTTTTGTAAATCTTGTAGGCTCAATTATTCCTTTAAATTATATGAAGTTGCCATATTTGTCATTCCATTATTGGATATATTGTTGAGATTAGAAAAGGTCATATCTTAGAATATTTCAATTTCAAATAGCATTTCTTTTGAATATAAATATAAAAATTAAGTAGCTTTGGTATCCAAGCCTCACAGAAACAAAGAAATAACTATCTAGATGAAACTTTCTGAGACTAGAAATGTATTTAGCTTACCTTATCCCTAGCCTAATCCTTAAGCCTAACTCAAATGTGCTTCGTTCTACAACTAAATTGAAAATTAAAATTTCTATATAAACATTCTTGCTATAACATTTTATTTCAGAAATTTCATATCTTTTCTAAGGAATAGCTAAAATAAATAATGAACAGGGGCTGGGGTTGTAGCTCAGTGATAGAGCACTTACCTCGCATGTGTGAGGCACTGGGTTTGATCCTCAGCACCACATAAAAATAAATAAGATAAATAAAATAAAGATATTGTGTCCATCTACAACTAAAAAAAAATTTTAGATGAGCAGAGAAAATATTCAAAACTGATTATAGAGAATTTAGTGTAAATTCCCCTAAGGTTAATATCCATAAAAATTAATGAAATTGTTTTTCAAAAAGCATATGAGCATATATACTCAGTTGATTTGAAAATAATTTATATTATGAATTTCAGAAGTGTAGAATAGCTGAAATTAGTCCAAAGATTTTTTTTAAAAAGAATTATTGTTTGGATTTATTGTCATTGTGACCAAAAGCCCCAACAAAAACAATTAGAGTAGGAAAAGTTTATTTGGGAGCTCACAGTTTTAGAGCTCTTAGTTTTTAGGCAGTTGACTCCATTCTTTGTGGCTTGAGGTAAGTCAGGACATCACAGTGGAGGAGTGTGGTGGAGGAAAGCAGCTCAAGACACTGCATTAACATATTGCTTAGGTTAAGTCTCTCATTACCCAATCACTTCACCTCTAAACTCACTTGCATTTACACTTGAGCTTTTAGAGGACACCTGATGTCTAAACCATAGCATCCTACTTTTGGAACCCCAAATCTCATTTCTATCTTACAATGCAAAATACGTTTAGTCTATTTTAAAGAGTACCCAAAGTTTCAATAGTTTCAAGATTATCAAAAATCCAATTTCAAAGTCCCCTCTCAGACTTAAGGCAAACTCTCAGTGTGAACCCCTGTAAAAATCAAAAGAAAGCACACAGTAAACACTTCAAACACTTGTTTGAAGAAATAGAAATAGAAGGAAGGGATGGGACCAAAGCAATAGAAATAGAAGGAAGGGATGGGACCAAAGCAACACCAAAATTCAACTGGGCAAAAAAATTATGTAGTTCCATGTCTAGCATCTGGAGCACATGGCATCATGATATTCTGTTCAAAAGATTTGTGTAAATCTGCTCCTGTGACTTTGCTGATTACAGCACATATAACCTCTCTGTTGGCTTGGCTCTTCTCAATTCCTGTAGCTTTTCTTGACAGACATCCCACATTGCTGGCATTTCTTAATCTCTGGGACCTCTACTACAGTTTTGGCTTCCATCTCACATCTCTACATCACACTTTCAGAGGCTGCCTGCAGGAACTCTGACACTGCTGTAATTTTCTGGTCTCCCAGGACTTCCTTTGAAATTTTAGTGGAAGATTCCATGACCCCCTAACTCTAGCATTCTGCATTCCTGCAGAACAAGTGCCATGTGGTTGACACTAAGATCTGCTGCCATCTCAAGCACTAGCCAGTCCTCCAGGGTTAAGTTCTCAGGTGGCTGAGCATGTTGAAAAATTTCCTAAATACTCTGGTGTAAGCAAGCTGCCCCCTGGTCTCTGTTCAAGGAAAGTTTTCTTTTATACTCTTCAGCCTGGGATGGATATGGTCTTACCAATTCCGGATATGCCCTCAAGTCATATCTCCTATTGTTTTCTGGGCAAAGTCTTTAGCGTTTCCTTAGTGGCTATAATGTTTTTAAGGACCCCAGTTTTACTCACAGTTTTCTGGCCAAACTGCACAGTTTTCAAATCTTTCTGCTTCTTTCTGCTGCCAATTATCAAAATAAACTTGCTTAAAATCTGCCAGTAATATCCATGCCACTGCCTGAATACTATGTTGCTTAGCAATTTTCTTCTGCCAGATTAAGAAGTCAATCACTTTCAAATTGGCCTCATAGAAAGTCTCAGGACACAGGTAAAATGAAGACAACTTCTTAGCCAGAGTGTAATATGAATGGCCTCTGGTACAATATAGAGTCCTCATTCTCTTCTGAAACTTTATGAGCCCTGTCTTTATCAGCCACAGCATTCTGGTCTTCTGAGCTCTTCCCTGAATTGCTAATTAAGATATATTTACAAAATTCTAAAGCTTTTTCAGTTTGCATCATTAAATTTTCCAAAATTCACCTCACAATTTCCAAAATGCCCAAAAAGCTTCTGAAACACATGATCAATTTAGTCACAGCAATGATCCCACTCTTGGTAGCAATTTCTGTTTTAATAAGCTTTTTTTTGCTGCTGTGACCAAGACCTGACAAGAACAATTAGAGGAAGAATAGTTTATTTTTATGCTCCTGGTTTCACAGCTGACTCCATTTGGGGACCCAGGTAAGGCAGAACACCATGGCAGAAGAGTGAGGTGGAGGAAAGTAGTTCAAGACATAGCTGCAGAAAACAGAGAGACTAAGCTCAGCTCACAAAATATAATCCCCAAAGGCAGGCCCCCAATGACCCACATCCTCCAGTCACAGCCAAGCTGCTTACAGTCAAGTCTCAGTTAATCTCTAACAAGTATTAACACACTGCTTAGGTAAAAGCCCTCATAATTCAATCATTTCACCTCTAAACCCTTTTGCATTGTCTTACACATTGAGCTTTTGGAGGACATCTAAGATCTACACCATAACAAATACATTGAAAAGATTTAGATAAGAGTAACTTTGACTTTACAGAACTTGAAAGCTTATCTTATGATTACATGATTTCTTTTTTCTTTAGTGTGTGTGTGTGTGTGTGAGAGAGAGAGAGAGAGAGAGAGAGAGAGAGAGAGAGAGAGAGAGAAAGAGAGAGATCCCAGAATAAAAAGTTGTATATTTTTTTTCAACTTTATTTGGGCATAATTAACAAAAAAATAATGTGTATTTAAGGAATGCAAGGTATATATGTGGGGGGAGTAGAACAAAATGATTAATCAAGCTAATCTACACATCTATTAATTCATATAGTTATCATTTTTGTGTGATTGGTAAGAACAGTCACTATATACTATCTTAGTAAATTTTAAGTATACAATATTATTTACTTTGATCACCACATTGTACATTCAATCCCTAGAATTTAGTCATTGTGTAATTGAAAATTTGTATGCTTTGACAAATATCTCCCCATTTTTCCCACACCCCAGACCCTGGAAGCCATCATTATAACCTTTTTCTATGAGTCTAGCATTTTTGAATTCTCATATAAGTAAAATCACATCTGCATCTGACTTATTTCACTTGGCACATTTTTTTTCAGGTTCAACTATGCTAACACAAAAGGCAGGTTTACTTCCATGACCAAATAATATTCTATCATTCATATATATATATATATATATATATATATATATTATCATTATACACACACACACACATATATATATATACATAATTTTTAATCACTTGTTTGTAAATACTTTGGTTGGTTGTATATATAGGCTATTATGAAATCATGAAATTTTGGAGCTTAAAACCTGTATGTCATCGTCAATGGCAAAATATTTCTTCTAACATTGTCTTTTGTTTTACACACTGTTTTTGACTTACAAGGGTAACTGTTTGCCCAATATCTGATTAAATGTGTACAGACTTAAAAAATGGGGAAAATAAGCATATAGTATAATGCATTTGAAGAAAATTAAATGAATTGCAATTATTATAGAAATATTTACAATTCAAATAGAAGCAGAAGAGTCTAGACACAAATATCATTAGAGGAAATAATTAAGATATCTGCAAATATTCATAAGTGAACTTACAAATTGATTTACCTTTCCATCACACGTGTCTTAGTCCTTAACCTCATTTGTTTAATATTTCATTGATCAATAAATATATGTAGCATATATAAATATATGAATATACACATAAATACATGGAGTTTACATATATGCACACATGTATACAAAGGAATAGATACATAAATATATGTAATTTTTATATACACACACAGACACAAACACACACATACACACATCAGCTTCTCTCTCAGCTTATTGGACAGTGTGGTGCATGATGTGCAAGGTAATAAAACAAGATGACACAGTCTGATCACTTTAAGAATCCAAGTGGGAAAACATAAAGTATCATGAGGTCTACTGGCAAGTAGCCTTGTATTTATGAATTGAAGTTATCAATTCCCACTAGAAGTAAGTAAAGGCATCTGTTACCACATTCTGTTCAAGTGAACGCATGTGTTCTGCAAAGAATGCCAAAATCAAGTGTAGTCTATGACCTCATGCTTTGGAAGCTAATTTTTCTCTAGATTTCTTTTGTAATTTGTGTTAAAGTGTATGTGTTGCACATGGTGTCAACTATTACTCAAACATAGCCTAATCCAACTTACTGACAAGTTGAGTGAAATCAGCTTGCTAGGACTATTTACTTTTACTATACCATTTGTTTAATGGATAAATATATTAGGTTTTTCATCAGAGGTTTTTTTGTTGTTGTTGTTTTGTTTTTTAATATGAGAAAAATGACCCACTTTGTTATACTGTTTTGAGTACGTGTAGCTACTGCTCCCCATTCATGCCAGCAACAACAGGATGGTTGATTATTTCAGAAAGATACATGATGTAGGGTGTGGGGGAAAGAGGTTGCAGTTCTTAAGATTTTTCAGAATGTAGAGAGTAGAAGGGGGAGAAAAGGAATGTTGACAAAGGACTAACCAGAGAAAAGCTTTTTCCCAACTAACAATAACACGTTCTCCCTGGGCAGCAGGTGCAGAAGGAGATCTGTGAATACTAGATGTACTTCAGGGGTTTGCAATACCCTGAGGTATACTTCAGGGGACAAAATCCTGCATACAGGGCTGGCAGTTTTTCCAAAAGATTTCTGTCTTCATTGTTGCAGAAACGTAGCAAAGACTCTAGGTAAGAAAGGGTTATGTGATCAGAAACAATGGATATCTCAGCAGGAATCTGTGAGACACAGAACTGATGAACAAAGGCCTCCTTTTCCCCAATGTGCAAGATCCCAGAATTTTTACAAAATTTAGAACATACCTTATATACAAACAGAGATATGAAAAATTGTGGTATATGTGTGTATTAAAATTGTAATGCAAAAAAGTACATGTACAATAATGGCATAAATTGGCGTGAACATACTTCATATACAGAGATACGAAAATTTGCGCTCTATATGTGTAATAAGAATTGTAATGCATTCCACTGTTGTTGTGTACTTTAAAAATAGTAATAAAAAAAGAAAAGGAATGTAAATTTTAGTCTTAGAATTTGATGCCAAGTCCATAGAATGGAGACTGAGGAGCAGTATAATACTAATTGTGAGAACTAGAGACATGTTTCTTGCACACTTAATATTATGGCAGAAGTTAAAATTTGTCCTAAATACTTGTGCCTAAAACTTGTCCTTAAAACTTGTGCCTAAATACTGGTTAGCACTTAGAAAGTACACAGTAAAGATTCACTATTATTACTATTCTTGGTTAAAATTAAAATGAAAAATAAAAGGAGCTATGGTACTCTGACAGGAACTCAGATTCATATATATTAGAGAACATAGATAATTCATATCCAAATGAATAAGTAAAAATTTCTTTATTATTTGAATTTCAACACTATTCTACAAGGAACCTATCCATAGAAACTAAGAAATGAAACTGTGGTGTACTGGTAACCCCATCTCTCTTCCACATGTTACCCAGTCCTCAGAAATTCTGAAGCCATAATATACCTAATGGGCTTGGTATGTTACCTCTGATTTAAATAGAATTCCAAAAATCAAAATTATCTGACACTGACCCTGGGGTGGGGAGCAGTAATAGAAAAGTTGATGAGATCCAAATAAAACCTGAAGATTAATTTTTAGTAATATAAAAACTTTGGGTTCTGAGTTTTGATAAAGTACAGTAATATAAACCAAAATGGGGCAAAAAATATGCAATCCTACATGAAATATTAGCAACTATTTTGTTAATTAAATATTAAAACAGAATTAAAAGTTTGTAATTTAAAATGAGAAATTATTTGATACAAACACATCTTGTACTTGAAGTGGTTCAAGAGAAAAAAACCTAGGTTGAGCCTGACACAGATCCAGCTAATTTTAAAAAGCATACTGGATAGTAAACTCAGTTGAAAATAAATTGGGAAAATGTATACAGTGAGCAAATGTTTATTTAGTACCAATTTGTGCAGTGAAATAAGAAAAAAAAATAATGAATTAGGTATAGTTCAATTTCTAGCAAGAGATACAAATACATAAATACAGAATTATGGTTCAACAGTAATGTTTTCTACAAGAGGGTCTTAGAATGTTACTAGGATTTATAAGACAGAAAATATCTACTCAAATATTGGATCAAAAAAAGTTTTGAAGATGCAGTGTCATTTGAATTGGCCTTGAATGATCACTTGTCTCTGGAAATGTGTTGACTAGGGAAAGAATATGTTACATAAAGAGTCAATAGCATATAAAAGTTGAGAGGAAATAAATGTTATAGTGGAAAATAAAGACAGAAAGGCAAATGTTCTGAATTTTGCAGAGTACCTTGAAGACTAGGTCATTGTGCTGTATTCACTTTTGCAGGGTTTTGACTTTGGAAGTAGTGTCATGACACTATCTTCAATGCACTGCATTCTTCTAGAACAGTGTGTTATTTTAATACAGAATCAGAAAAGGTTAGATAATGTTTCCCTTAGTAGGATGAATGATAACACCCCCAAGAGACAAATCCTTGGGAAGAGAGCAAGCCAACAGCTGGGAAAGTTCAGTGTGAAAGCAGATAGTTCATCAAGAGGAAATGTTGACATATGCCAAGCGGTGACATGGGAAATTAGTTATTTCCAAGGACAGAAATTAACAAATTTCCCTGTAGGACCACAGAGTGTGAGGTTATAGAAGTCAGGACAGGAAAATGGTGTAGAAAAACATATGGTCAGCACAAGGGATGCAGACACCAGAGGTCAAGCTGTCATACTCATGCTGAGGACAGGAATCCATCCACCTTGCAAAGAAAGGGGGTCAGCAGAACCAGCACTTGGCCTGCCTAGAGAGGATGAAGTGGAAAGTCAGTTATAATAACAAAATCACTCTCCAAGTCTGTGCCCAGCTTCATTCATCTCCTGCCAATATTAAAGGAGTCTCTAACTCGCCCCAACTTTGTAAGAGATCCATGAGGCAGGAGACTCTTTATGCTGTAGAAAAGGCACATGGAAGGCTGAGAAATGCTTCGCCATGGAAAAAGTTTCAATAGGAATTTATACCCGGTGGAGTATTAAAAGAGCCAAAGCTTTGGTCTAAGAAATGTTAGATGGCACCAAAAATAAAACCACTGAAACTAAACCACATAGGGAGAACTTTATGCATGAAGAAGTATTCCTGATGGAAGAAAATTATGTGTCCTGCCTTTTCCTCTTCTGTCATCCTAGACCTGGACAAGTTAAACATCCTCTTAGGTTAAGTAAATATTTCTTTTCTGACAAGAGAGGTTCAAATGGAAAGGACATCATAATTAGTCTGATTCTGAATTTTATCAAATATACCCCTTGGGATAGCCAGAGTTGCCACCTTGGACAGTTACCAAAACAGAGATTGGATATTGGGGCTAGCTTATATCCTTATTAAAAACAAGTCATACACCTGACACTGAGCCCTTAGAACAAGAAAGAATACTTGTTTCCCAAATTGAAGAATATATTTCCATTCTTTTAAACTGTTTCCAAAGCTAATTTGAGAAAGGAATACTGCATAACTTAAATAGAAAGTCAAATATAATTTATTTAGAATAACTGAACATAGCAGTAATATTTCCATACCTTGTTATCTGAGACATAATCATTCCTATGTGAAAGACTTTAACAGTGAAGCCTGTACTCATATAGTTAATGGAACTCAGATCTGTTGAACCCAAAAAGTGAGGGAAAACAAATTAAGAAATGTTAAATGGTAGATATATAGCAAATCACTGTTATACATAAATCAATTTTTTAAACAGTACCAAAATTATTTATACTCTCATGTATGTGAACATTAGCATTTTTAAATTTGCATTACGTATTAGAGAGATCAAGATGAATAAATAACCTTATAGGCAAATGATATTTAGGTTTGAACAGGGCAGTCTTTTAGAACTAAAGCCAGAAAAAGAACTAAAGCCAGATAAATAAAAAGATAAACTTTAATGATAAAAGAAACCATATTTAAAAAATATATTTGTAAGGATATAAAATACATACTAGTTTTTCTAAGCAGAAAGTGATTTAATCATAAATTTAAAAATCATCTATTATCTTCCTATACATTGAACATCCTCTCATTGACGTTGTGGCACAACCAATTCTCCAGCCTCTTTGAGCGTTCTACATCCATTTCTAGGGCAGATGCTTGCTATCTTCAAAGCATTTATTCTGTCACCATTTAATATGGAATTAAGAGAGGTTTGAGATACCTATCTTCAATAATTTTCAAACTTATCATTTACAGTTGAAATACAGCTTAGAATTCATAGACAAGTTAGTAAATTAGAAAGAATGAAAAGACAAAGTTGGGATGATTAGCATTTTTGCCTTAATTTTTTTCAGAAATCCACAAAATAAAATATATTATTTTGACAAAGTCATCATATGAACCCTTCTGGTGTAATCTGAGAATATAGAAATAAAAATGAATATGATTTTTTTACTTAGAAAATAAAAAGCTGATATTTTTCTGAATGGTGTATGATAAGAAAAAGTTGGTTATTTATGGCAATTGTGCATTTATTATTCTTTTTAGCTCCATTCTTGTGGGAGCCTCTTGAAGATCATGAAATTTTCTGAGAGTCCATTAGTACTATTCTGGTATGAAAAGTTCTCTCTCAGAAGTAACCAAAGAAAAAGCTCTTTGTTTAGAAAAAATAAATTGATCCTTTCATTATAAGATGATTCTAAATTAACTCAACATGCAAAAAAAGGAAAAGAAACTTACATGTACGAAGTTAAAAAATGGAATAAAGTTCTTGTTTTATATACAAAGAGATATGTGCTTTCTAAGTATTTCCATTTCAAATGTATTTCACATTAGGTAAAAATGATCCCCTAAAGCAAAATCAATATGGGGCAAAATATATGAAGTAGAAAACTCAGTCAAATAGAGTCTAACCATATTTGTATGAGTTCATAAAGTGTTCATTTTGCTTTCTTATTTCAAATTTAATTTGACATTATCTACTTGTGACTAGTGGCTATCATATTGGACAATGTAGTTACATAAATAATTATTCCTATAGTTTTCTTTAGTTGAATCCAGTTGTCATTGCTGAATCCCATCATCATCAACCACAACAATCTTCTATATGTCAATGTTATACATCCAATTTGACCATCATCTTTTCCTATCGCTATTCTGCCTTTGAATTGATTACTCCTATAACTTCTTTCACAGTATCTGTTCTAACATTTTTTGACCACTATGACCAGGCCATACATAAGGTACTCAGGTTCTATGAGTGTGTTTTTGGATAAGATTAACATTTAAATTGGTAAATTGAGTGTGATGGGATAATACAACACAAGGTTCATTGCAAAATTCTTGCAGGGAAGGTCCAGTAGCAATAAGCTGGACAGGTGTGTCTCTGCTCTACACAGTGCCTCAGAGTCTTGCCAGTGAGCAGTAGCTCCTGTTCCTCATGATGCCTTCTCCAGGGAGTCTATCTAGATGAACACTTATCTCTTCATTGTGCTCTGAGCTGCAAGGAGAGAGATTATTTAAGTTAGGCTACAGAAGGAGCAACATGATCAACTTGCTTACTTTTTTTTGTTCTTTGAATGATCAGTATCCCAAGGAGCAGCTGTCCTAGTGCACATTCAAGAAAGAAAGTTTCTACGGATAACATAAACTTGTCCTAACTCCCAGAATACATGAGAGAAATCCAATGTCTGTCAAGATGATATGTGTCTGGACATTCCAGCCCAGACTAGCTCTCATTGTTCGCTTCACTTGGCTAGGTTTTTGAGAACAGAAAGGGGCATTTAGGGACATAGTGTTTTTCTTTCCCCTTTGTCCTTAAGGATGATGCACTGGTAAAGCCAATTGCCCTCCCTAACGTGGGTGAGTCTCAACCCAATTCAGTCAAAGCCTGAATAGAAAGAATTCTTCCTGTCCAAAGCCTTCCTGTCCTCAAAATGGGACATCATTTTTTTTTAAATACTGCTTTCAGACTCAAAATGAAAAACTGGCTTTCCTGGATCTCCTGCTTGCTGACTCATCCTGCAGATTTTGGGACTTTCCATGCTCCAATAATCATATGAGCCAATTTTTTACAAGTCTCTTTCTCTCTCCCTTCCTTCCTGAGTTTCTTCATTCATCTCTCTCCTTACTCCCTCTGTTTCTCCCCCCTACTGGTCCCCTACCTGCCCGCCCCACACTATTGGTTCTGTTTCTTGGAGAATCCTAGCTTTGCAACTACTGTAATTGCATTTTGGAGTCCTTTGCTTCTCTCCTCATCATGCTCTGAACCTTGTATCTATCTCTCTGTATTCTCAGCACCTCTTCTTTGAAACTGAATGTTGATGGTAAAAATTCACCATAACAATAATTGGACTCACTTTGGACCCACAGAACATACCTTAGTGATGTCAGAAAAATCTTTTGTAGTGCTTTTTTCAGGTACTGTAGCATTCTTCTAGATGAGTATTTATAACCTTCTTTTCTCTCATCACATCACAATGTCTTTTCTTTCATCCAACTCTCAGCAATAATTTTGATTTCAATTCCACTGAGAAATTTCACTGAAGAGCTTATATACACCACTTATGTCCCACCACCCTCCTACCATCATTCTCACCCCTCATATGCTGTCTTTGCACCTGAGATCAGATATAAGACCAGACTCCTAAAAAAGCAAAGCCCTCCTTCCTGCACCATATCCCATCACCTGCTATCTTTCTTGACTTCTCTCTCACATTAGGGAGAAGATAAAGGGAAGCCCTTGAATAGATAAGGACAGTGGCTGCTGAGGCTACTGAGGCTCCTCTTCACCTTAAAGAAAACATTCCTTCAAAACAGAAAGGAAACATTATTTTGAGGGTTAGAATTTCTAATAACGCATACCACCATCATTCCTCATAGAACTTAGACTATGAAGGATCACTTAGCCAGAGAGAAATTTCTGTCTACTTGAATGTACCAAGCCTTCAAATTTAATCAAGAATATCCATACCCAAGATTGGCATGGGCATTTTGAAGCTTTTTCTGTGAAACGTATTGCATGGTCTTAAAAAATAAGCATGTCATTTATAAGGAGCTAAAAATTAATGATTTTTTTGTCACCTTGTTAGTCTTTTGAATTTCTATATAAACCTAGGAAGAAGGAGAGACCACTCCAAGTTCAAGTTTGAAATTCTCACCATACTGATAAGTGTAATTTCACAGTCAGATTTAATTTGATTTGGGGAAAAAAATAAACCAATGTGACATTTCTGAACTCAGATATGATGACTGAAAATGCATACCTGGCATATATATGGGACAATTTCCAGGATTATTAAAATTTTCATGCATCAGATAATGACAACTCAGACAGATTAAAAACCCTATAATTGGAGCTAACTAATTTTTTTTTAAAAAATAGCCATGACCTGAGAGAGATCTAATACATAAAAATGAGTGTGAACCCTCAAAAGTCACTGGTAACTTGGTGAATACCAGTAGACCGTAATGAGTCTGGGTTTGCAAGAATATGTCAAAATGTTTTAAAGCCCTTGAGAAGACATGGGATGACAAGGAAAAAGAATTTTCAAAAAGGAAAAGAGTTTGAATGCTCCTTTGTTACAGTCTTTTTGGAAGATTAATTTCTGTGCAGTTCCCTATAAAGTAAGAAACTTAAAAGTGATCTTTTACCCTCCATGTTCAGACTACAGACCTAAATGATTCAAACCTTCTAATGGCACACAATCCTTAGTCTTGACTCATTGTAGCTAAAAATGTGTTAATTTTTTTGTAAGTTAGGACTACACAACAAATTTTTAAAAAATATTTTTTACTTTTAGGTGGACACAATATCTTTATTTTATTTTTATGTGGTGCTGAGAATCGAACCCAGTGCCTCACGCATGCTAGGTGAGTGCGCTTCCACTTGAGCCACATCCCCAGTCCTAACCAACAAATGTTGAATAGGCTTAGTAAAAGTTGTTTCACTAAAAAAAAAATAAATAAAATAAAATAAAATAATTACCTCCAAATAAGGATGTGTTTTAGAAATAAAATGGCTTCCCAAGTAGAAGAGTAAATTAAAGTATCAAGTGGCAGATACAATGGTGTTGGTGCAGCAGTGGTGGTTTTTTGGGCTAGGACATGATGAAAGTTGATGGAGTATCTGATTTCCCATATTTGGGGGACATTCATACAGAATTAACCAGCATTTCTTTGTCTGTGATTGGACAGCTGAGTATATTGAAATAGATTCAAAGGATTTCTAGAAACTAGGAATACGTGAGGTCAAATATTTGACTCAATGTGTGTTGCCCTGGAGAACTTCTCAGAACCTGTGCTATTCGTGCATTACAAACAGGATGCAGATGAGGCAAGTTGAGAGGCATGCTATTCTCCAAGTCTACTCAGACACCAGGAAATGCTACATGTTTCTCCTGACTTTATGCCACCAAAGCAGTTTTTTTTTTTTTTTTTTAAAGAAAGAGAGGAGAAAGAGAAGAGGAAATGATCAATGGCCATCACAATGAGAGCAGTCATCCACAAATAGATTAATTTCAGTGGTATCAGTCCAAGCTTTGCCACCTGATGTGTTATATTAGTTCAGTTCAAAATTTTTACTACTTGTCAAGCTTTTGAGGGGCCACCTAAGAGCATCTTTTCATATATCTTCTAAAAACTTTGTTCCAGTTGTTCCCATTGACCAGCAACATTAGCATTGCTGGGAGATTGCTAGAAATGAGTAATCTCTAAGCATACTCAAAATGTATTGAAGAGGAATCTGAGTTTTAATAAAATCCCTAGATAATTCATATGTACATTAAGGTTTGAGAAGCAATGCCCTAAAACCTGGCTCCCAGAGTAGGAAAGTCCATATCATTTCCTAAATATTAAAGTCCCTAATTATTTATGTATATTATTTCCTGGTATTCAGGTGAATTGGAGTAAAAGAATAGACTGCCTAGTAACACTATCCTAATGCAATGAGAAAATTTCAGCATTGGCCTGCTAGATCTAGGCTGTGTTATGATAATAAACAAACTCAGAAATCTCAAAGACATATTACAATAGAAATTTTCAATTTTTGATTTCTGGTTTTTATGTGTTGGAAGTCAGTATAGGTCATGTGATTTTCCTATACATTGTAGCTTAATTATCAGGAAAAGGTGTCATCATTTAAGATCACTGTGAGAGGAAAAGAAGAGGAAAGTGGCTTATCACCTTTTCCTTGACTGAGCCTAGAACTGACAAAAATCATTTGTTTATGATCCCCCGCCTAAAACAGGTTAAATAGTAGAGTATCTGAATATATAGTGAATTCTGTTCCCATCTCTTGAGTGTCTTCATAAGTATCAAATTTTTATTTGGTCCCAAATATTTCTCCTGTAAAAGGGTTAGAGTCACTACAGGCAACCTGCCTGAAGTGTTCTACTCATTGTTATTTTTGTTGTTGTTGTTGTTGTTGTTCACTAGCTACTGGATCTCTATTAAGTGGCCTGTTACTTTCATTTTTCCACTTTTGGGGGCTTATGTTCAGATTGTAGGGAGCCTCAAGTAGTATGCATACATACAAATGTCTTTACCCTTGTGAGTTGGCAAGTATAAGCCATTAAAATGTCATTCTCCACTGATCACCAAACAGAAAGCTTAGTTCCTTCCAATACTCCCTAACTTAGAAGATTAAACAGCACATATTTTCAACTTCTCTTTAATTCTTTATATACAAGAAGGATGAAAACCCCAAAGACATTAATGTCAAACTCCCATCATTATTCCAGATAACTTAAATCTCTGTAGGTCAGGCTATGTACAGAATCTTCCATATTTGAATATTCATTCCCTGGATTCTTGAATGTTGTCCTCCATGATCTTTACTCCTTGAAGAACAGATTCCTGGGTGAGTTATTTTTATTAAGAGCAAGACAGAGACTAGACCCACTTTCATTGCATTCTTGCTGGAAAATGCTCTGCAACATCAAGATATCCAAGAAGATATTTACAGGAAACCTAGGAGACATCAAACTATGATTTAACCATAAATTCTTTTTTCCTCACTTAACAGAAGAAAAAAAAACTTGACTTGCAAGCATATTTTTCTCTACAGTAAGTCAAAATGCAAAGAAGTACTTTACTTAGTAAATTACTATGTAGAAGTTAGAACCAAGTTTACTTCCCTCTAGCTTCTAAACTATTTCTAACAGATTTCAATGACTCACATCATCTTCAGTACCAAGAATTATTTGGAAAAAGGGTAGATGTTAGTATTGCCAAAGTGTGTCACATTGGTAAATATGGTTGCCATACAGTCGGAGATAGACAAAAGGGTTTTGAGAAGGCTCAAGGAAGGACCGCCCACACCATTAATATAAAACATACTATGATTTACATATGTATGGACCTATTTCCTGTCCCAAACCTTGGGTCACAGGGTCAGATGACCATAGGTTAGATGTGTCCCTCCTGCATTTCTGGAACGGCTAATTGAAAGGGTCAAGAGGTTTTGTAGGAGGTATAGGTCCAGAGGCCTAGAAGGAAACCTGCCTCAGTCTCCTCTCATACATAAACAACTCTACCTCATCCCAAGTCAAAACTATTTTACAGTTTCATTTTTACAAGGATAGTATTTCAGCCAGATATCAAGAAGAATGTAAAAGAAACTTTTGTATGATCAATATTCCAACCAATCCAATAAAACTGGCCAGAATAAAAACACCTACAGATGGACTCTGCAAATTCAGTCATATTCTGGGTCCAGACACGTAGCCTAGAAAAGACACAGTGATGTGTCTGGTGTATTGAAGGCCCTATAAGACCAAGCATTGTGGTTACAGTGATGCTCTAGATATTTAGGCTGTTCTAGAATACTGACCAACTCAGCAAATCATAATGCACACATGTAAAGCAGTTCAGTGTCATCAATCTCCTCAGACCCCATAACTACCTAAGATCAGTGACTTAAGGCAGATTGATAAACCACATTATATTATCACCTTTGACACACTAACCCTATTTCTTTCCCCAACTTGTCTTCTGGCACTCAAAAAATCATCTGCTCCTACTGTCATGGCTACTTATGCATGTCAGTTAAAGGCAGGGAAGACTGAGATTACTCAGAGATTTTAGTTTAAGGACAGATTTTCCCCCGATTTTAGTTTGGAATGGTTTTCCTCTAAATATCTCAGGCTGCAATATAAATGTATCTTGTTAGGACAATTCTAAATCTCAACAAAGAGTGAGATAAGAAGGTGATAATTATTTCTGAGATTCTATTGAATACTTAGGATTGTGCACACTTCTGAACCTATCACAGAGGAAGATATTGGACCAAATCTTCTTAGAGACTTTCTAACCTGTCTTTATTAATGTCAAATATATGCTTTTCTCTCAAGAACATAATCATTACATTGATTCATTATTGTCTTTGAATTTTTTAATACAGAAAATGTACAAAATGTACTAATATATTGGTGATAACTATTAAATATGATCAATTCACATTGATTGTACTGCATAAAGATTGTTCAAACTATAATCTGAAGGGAGAGAGAGAGAGAGAAAGAGAGAAGAAGAGGGAGATGGAAAAAAAAAGAAGCTCCTAGTAGGAAAGTAACTTCAACAAACAAAAAGGAAAAAGTGTTTTCAAGGGATAATACCCTTTCCAAAAAGAGTAAGGCCAATAATTTGTATTTTATTTATTAATTCATTCATAAATATATTATTCTGTGTTAAATAACTACTTAATAAATTTCCTTTTGCTTTCTTCCTAATAAGTTTGTACTGGAAAGGTATATGATGTATAAGAGAGTATGAAGACTTATTCTGATAAAAGATAGAAAAGAAAATAAGTAAGAAAGTGTACAACAGGGCTGTAAAACATGGTGAATGCCAGGCTGAGGGTATAGCTATTGTGATGAGCTTTCAATTGGTATCAATAAATAATTTTCCTTTGAGTATATTTCCTATAGTCAGAGGAAAATCACATAAAGACATTAATAAACAAGGAAATAAGGGTTTGGGATTGTGGCTCAGTGGTAGATCACTTGTCTGGCAGGTGTGAGACACTGGGTTCAATTCTCAGCACCACATCTAAATAAATAAATAAAATAAAGGTCAATCGATGACTAAAATAAATAAATAAACCGACAAATAAATAAGAAGGATATGAGGAGAATAGAAAAAAATAGAAAGTGAGTCGATTTTGTTAATGTTTAATTGCAGAGGATATTATAGAAATAGCAGAATAGAATCCTAAACA
This sequence comes from Marmota monax, assembly GCF_021218885.2. NCBI lineage: Eukaryota > Metazoa > Chordata > Mammalia > Rodentia > Sciuridae > Marmota > Marmota monax. The sequence continues at coordinate 21,457,807 of NW_026692907.1, forward strand.
TGGAAGAATATAATAAACTCTTAATAGTTATTTCAGGAATATATTAAAAATATATTCCTAACATTATATTTTCTTGAGAACTATTATAAACAAGCAACTAAATAAATCATTTCATGTTTAACAAATAAGTATCTTGCAAAATACAGATTTCATTTTTAACTTGGCAAAGCAGTTTCACAGCTGTCAGTAAGTAACTCAGGAAAATCTCACCAACAAAAGAGCCATTACATGGAAAAGAGAAATTCCAGAGGAATAATGGAAGGCTTACTTGGAGAAAAAAATAATAATTTTCAGTACATTTAAATACAGATTTAGATTTCTCAGCTGCATTTTTGTCTGCATAAATAAAATAACTGGTTTGAAGATTTCCACAAAGAGTTTATATAGACAGTATTAAATAAATAAGTAAAGATAAACTGTTTTGCTTCTATTCTATATGAACAAAGTAAGCCAAAAAAGCTAATTGGCAATCTTCTCTAATCATCTAGAATTTACAGGAAATAAAATTTTCCAAGGTTGTGTTCATGTCTGGCCATTATGATCACTAAATTGCAAAATCTACAGAAAGAGCAACTGTATTTTTCCTTAGTTGGTGAAAAAATTCAGCATAGCCATTCGTGTCATAGACTTTGCAGCTAAATTGCCAAGATGGGAAATCTGATTCTATCACTTATAGCGGTGTGACCCAGATCTCTGTGCTTCATTTTATCGTCTATAAAATGGGGGTACTAATCATCAAACTCACATCCTATGGTTGCGTAAAGTGGATACACTGTGTAGTGATTACATAGTGATGGCTTTTCTGAGCCTGATAACTACACACACACACACACCCACACACACACAAGAAATTACATAAAGCAGGTCTGTTACCTACTGATAAGCAGCAAGGGACAACAGAAATCAAGGGTTGATTGTGAGCTGATCCTCCAAAGCTCAAGAAAGCTGCTCATAGTGGATGAAGCTGTACCTGCCCATCCCCCGCATGCACTACAACTGAACAACACAGAAACCCTGGTTTTAGACCACAAGGTGTCACATGACTTGGGCTGAAGCACTGAGCCACATCTTTTCTCTAGTGGGGAGCCTGGAACAAAAGCCAGGGCTATTCCGGCCAGTCTCTTTGTATGTCAGGATATTACATTTCCAGCATATTCTACAGTTGTTCTTGAAAAGTGCTAGCAAGAAAAGGGTGGGAACTGGATTGGTCCAAGGTCACCTGGAAAACAGTCCTGGGGTTTGTTGGAAGGAGAAAATGTAAACTTACTTACCATAGTGCTTGACAGTGTTAAATCTCACTACAAGTTGTCAACTTGTACATGACCTTACTTTGGTAGAACATTGATGATTATTACAAGTGAAGAATGAGAATTTGAATGTGAAGGAGGAAGACAAAGGGGAATAGAAAAATTCACAAAGGAGAAAGGGAAGGGGAGAAGGCAGAATTCAGTGTTAAGTGAGTAAAATAAAGAAAAGAGAAAATAAAGGTAATGTCCTTTCTAGGAAATACAAAAGTGATAGCAATAACAATGATATATCACACTCATTGGATTCTCCAGTCTTCTCTGTTGGAATTTATATGGGCAAATTATCATAACCTTGCACTTTAAATATAATGCTCTAATTAAGCCAAAATTCCAATAGAGTTATTGGACTAAACATACAACACCATTTATTGTGTAACTGACCACTGACATTCAAAGTATGAGATAAATCATTCCCTTCTTCTAGCAGTCAAACTATTTAATGGTGATTACTAGACATAGGATTTGCCAACAATCAGTATAATGGAAAGCTATTGTTTGCGAGTTATATCACATATTTTGAAAGCTTGCTCATTTATTTGGTTCTTTCATACTACTCAAGATAGTGGTTAAAAATCAAACCATGCAGCCCAGGCTATAGCTCAACAGTAGAGCTTGCATCGCATGTGTGAGGCACTGAGTTTGATACTCAGCACCACATAAAAAGAAATAAATAAAGCTACTGTGTCCATCTACAATTAAAAATATTTTTTAAAAAATCCATGTCATAGAAGTCCACAGGGGTAAAAGTCAGATCATGAAGTTCCACAGACAGAGGTCTTCAGTGACATTCAAGGCATCCAAAAGAAAAACAAACATACATTAATAAGATATGCTATTGGGAGTTGGGAGCAAAAATTAGGAAGGATTTAACTATTTCAATTTTCAGTTCTGTGGTCTGGTAAGAATACTCTATATATTTATATTTTTACTAATATTGAGATTTATCAATGATGGTGAAGGATGACTAGAAATTTCAGCCCAACATCTCTTATTTCCTTTGACCAATTTCAGATATCAATCAACAATTCAGGGTAATTCAAAATTAAGTCCTGAGTGGCATTCAGTGTTTAAATGGCGCATTGGACAATGCTGAGTCTCTGCAGTTTCTAGTTCCCATAGGGGGAAAAAAAGCATTCACACATCCATCCCTTTCAAATACTAATGCAAACCCTGCTCTTCATGCAAATATTGTCACATATTTTCTTATAAAATCCAACAAATATATAAATGTATGACATAAATATATGCAAATTTTAAATATCACCAAAAGAAACAAAATTCATAGAGTTGATATAAACAGTCTTGAAACAACTATTAAAATCACAGGGAAAAACACTGACATATAAAGATTAGGCTGATTTAAACCTTTAACTATTGAAAAGAAGAAAATATCATTCCAAATAATAATGCTTTGAATGTTAAAGCATATGAAATAACTCTGGAACAACTGATAAAATATAGTGTATTTTCTAAAACAGACTCTGTTCATGATATTGCTATAAGAGTCTCAATTGAATTTAGAGTATCATGTGGTGGTGTTTTCATACTATATATATATATATATATATATATATATATATATATATCATACAACATATATGATACATACACACATCATGTATCATACTATTGTGTATATATACACATGTATCATACTACTACAAATATACATGTATTCACATATCCATTTATATACAATGCTTAAGTCATTCTGTTTAAGAATTAATACAAATTGTAACCGATTTTTTAAATGTAAAATAAAATTACTTTTATAATCAGTTTTATTTTTCAGGATAAAACTTCAATCAAAACCTTTCTCTCAAAGCCTTTACTGTGACATTTTGTTCTTATTTTAAATAATTCACTTTTGTCTATATTTCATGCTAGATTATCTTGTACAACAAGAACCTCAGGTGTATATACACATGAATCCATGAGAAAAGTTGTGATTATAACCCTGTTTTTAACCTTCATGATAGTGAGTTATATTTAATTATGCATACAAGAGATTCTAAAGGATTCAGGAATATTCAGCCAACAAGAGACTATCTGATATTGACCTTTCAGGAGTATATGGTAAACATTTAAAATAGGAAACACAAAGTTAAGCATCTCATATAAGAACAAAAATCCTTCAGTACTAAAAACTGTGAAATCCTAAAGCCTGATTTTCTGCTTTAATCTTCCAGATAGCTGAAGATTGCCAAGAAACTAATAAAAGTACATAATGTCATTACCTTTCTTATACAAAATGCTAATCTTAAGGTGCACTTTAGAGTTAGTAAAGAAGATATAGCAATCCCTGAAGTTGAAAGTGTCAACTTTAGACTATTAAAAAAATAACCATTCAAGCATACTTTTGGAAGTCATTGCATATATGTGAGTACTTAAGTTCATTTTATTCATGTTCAAGTTTGTGTCTAAGACTCCTGAGGCTTTCTAGGGAAGTGACCTTGGCGAAAAGAAAAGTGTGCTATTGGTGGTCATTTCTATGCCTGCTCTACTTTTGCTCCACCATTTGAAATTGGAAGGTCTCTATTTTGATCCCTGTTGTGAAGATAGATGCTGGTATATATATTAAAGATTTGTCTTGTACTGTTATTTTTCATATTAAAGTTGTTTCTTAGTAAATTGATACCTCGCTTTATCTGTATAGATTGCTTCATTTTGGAATCACATGTTTGAAGATTATGCAGAGCCACACTCATCTCACAATCTAAATATTATTTGTCCAAAAGCAACAAAGGTAAAATGAGTTCAAATGGTTCTCAAAGCTTTATCAGTTGAAGCCCACATTGTCAAGTTGTCACTTCTTTAGAGAACTCTTTGTTTTCTTTTAGACTGGACTTAAATACTTAATAATTCATCAGAATTCTCAAAGTGACTGAGAATTAATGATCATTTAAGACGGTTTGACTAGTACTGTGTTAAATACTTTGCAGACTACATATCTACAGGATAGAAACAGATAATCAACTAGCTAAGGCATAAGGCAAGATGAGTAATAGAAAAAAAAATCATATCTATGCTTTCTGTCTAGTGTAAGAATTCATTTTAAACACAGCCAATAACAATTTGATATACTCTTCTTTCCAAAGTAGCAGTAGAAACCAAAGAAAATATAAACTCAGAGAGGGACAGATAGACGTATGCATGGAAATGATATTTTCTTAATTCCTTTCAGGACCTTCACAATTTTGCAGGCAAAATATGGGTGAAAAATTAAATTTTGTTTCAATAACAACTAAAATATATGATAGGCACTGAAACCATTGCTACTTAAAGGCATTTACAGGATATATATATATGAAGTAGAGCATATAAGCAAAGGAAATGCTTTTTAAAAATCAGCTCAAGTGGTTTAGGAAAAGCAGCCACAGAAATGTGGAATAAAGATCTGATGAGTAGACATCGGCTACAACTATGTTTATTTTGTGATTTTCAGCTTTGCAATCAAAATCTAGGGTAAGAGAAACTGAAGTACTTTCAGTTGGATCATGGTCCCTTTTTCTAAAGCAATAGGGCAGGACCCTTGAGTAATAGCTGCTTTAGATCCTTTCCAATAGAATAGGTCATTCAGAGCAAAATCACCTCACTCTTATCAGTAGTAAGAGGGATAGATACAAACCATTAAATGTCCATAACATACTTCAGTATAGAGTGAAGCAGGCAGGAAAAAAAATAAGCAAAACATGGATAATTTAAAAGTATAGTCTAAACTGGAGCAGAAATATTCTCTTGGCACGAACGAAGGGGAAAATAATTCCATTAACTACTTAGTGAGAACAAATTAGAAATTTATATTCAAACAATTCTGATTAACTTCATAAAGTCAGATTGTATAAGATTTTTTTCTGGCATTTTTTTAATATTCTGGTCTGGGTATATATACCACTGGATATTACGATAAAAATGCTGATGCTCCACGCAGATAAACCAGGTAAGCAAGAACACTTACAACATCTTGCTGTGTCCTGACTTTTTCTGCCTGTTTGGGCTACCTGTGATTTGTTCAGTTGTGATGACTGCAGCACTGTGACCTCAAGAAAGATGAAAGAGCTCTCGTATTACTGAACTAGTATCGGCAGAACTAGGGCATGAACCCTTACATTTTCTGTTTCCAAGTCCAATTGTTCCACTAAAAAAAAGGAAAAAAAGAAAAAAAAAAGTACTCTTCTAGTACTTAGAAAGAAGAAATTCATGGCACCAGGGAACAAATGCCAGTGAAGGAAATCCATAGGTAACGTCTACTGGCAAACCACAGGAGAATCTAAAGGACATTCTTGATAACCAGAGTTGTAAACTCAAAGCAGAACAGCAGCACAGCCACTCTGTTTTTGCTATTAGAATCCAACAGGAATATTATGTTAACTATATGTTAATCACACAGTTTGTGACACCTTCTAAGAAGACATTATGTCTTAAATAATATTGTTAGAAGGGTAGGTTGATCATATTAAATTGCTTTTCAAGTGTAAGGCTAATTTTAGTTTTCTACAAAACATGCTATTTTCCCTCTTGTAGTTAAAATGTCAAGATTTTTTTTCCAGTACACTAAACAACCCATAATTATTACCATTCCCACAGACCAACAATTTACTCCTAGTTGAGTCCTCTTACTCTGAACCATATTTCCCTCTTGACAACACCAGGAACCACAGTGTTGGAGAAGAACTTGACCTTTAGGGGCAGATGGGTGGATGTATAGCCCAGTTCTGCCATTCATTCTTTCTATGACTCCAAGTATGTCACCTAACTTCACTAGGCCTTAGTTTCCTTATCTATAAAATGGGAACAATAGGAGCTCAGGTGTGAGTGTGTGTGTGTGTGTGTGTGTGTGTGTTCACATGCATGTAACAAAATATTTCATGCTTAAAAATATTCGGTAGGGTTGTAGCTCAGTGCTTGCCTCACATGTGTGAGGCCCTGGGTTCAATTCCTAGCACCACATAAAAAATAAATAATTAAAAATAAAGATTAAAAAATATTAAGTTGTATCTGAAACATATTTAGCATTTACAAAATGGGGGCTATTATAAGTTGCTATACCTGTCTCAGGAGTAATTATTTTCTTTATGAATCACAAATAATAGTCTGTGTTTTCACTGCTAGAATACTATTAGGGTCAAAGAAGACAATATATGCAAAACGCTAGTAAAATATAAAATACCATTTAAACAGCATTTTGTAATTATAATAGTGAAATATTAAAAGTAAGCAAAAATACTAACCCCTGACCTCACCTAAATTACCTTATCTTTAACCAAGACAAAAATGTTGTAGTAAGAGAAACAAAGAAGGAATACACATCAAAATGTTGTAAAGTGGGATTCTCTGAACTTGTTGTCTACTGAGTAAGATCTATCACCAAATCAGCTATAATCCATAAAATGAATCATATTCTCTTCAAAATGAGATAAGAATAGGCTAATGCATGTATACCTCCAGCATTTGGGAGCAAATTCAGGTAAATTTTTGTTGTAGTTTGAAGTTCTACTATGTTGGAAACTTAATCCCCAGTGTATCAATATAGACAGGTGGAGCCTCACAAGAGGTACATAGAATATGAAGATTTTTGCCTTCATGCATAGATTAATGGCATTATGAAAAGGGATTTCTGGACTGTTTGTTTTCTTCCACTCTTGCTCTGATATCTGTGATAACACAGCAAAAAGGCCTTCACCTGTTCCTGTCATCTTGACCCTGGATTTCTCAGTCCCTATAACTGTAAGCCAAGAAATTTCTATTAATTATAAATTTCCAAGTCTGTGGCACTTTGTGAAGTTTGTGCAAACAGAGTAAGACAAGTCCCCTCCCCCAAATCTATGAAATGATCAAAAGTTAAATCATACATCTTTTTTTAAAAAGTCAAAATCTATAAGCATATACATGTGCTAAATACATTATATATTATAATAGTGTAATACTACATATCATAATGATGTAAACAGACTATCTTCTGAATTAAAATAATAATAAATATTTTGTTTCTCAAAACGAAACATGTTGTACAGTACAATAACAACATGCAATAAATATGATTTTTGTCAGAGGGTTGTGATCTATCTGAAGAAAAGAAATCAGTATGGAAAGATAGGAAGCAACTGGCATCAATCCAACATTAAACAGTACACTGTGACCATATTCCCAGTGTATGGGTGGATTTAAGAAAGAGCCCTTAGGTTGATGGAAAGAGCCCCTCTCTCTCTCTCTCTCTCTCTCTCTCTCTCTCTCTCTCTCTCTCTCTCTCTCTCTTAGTTGTTGATGGACATTTATTTATTTGCTTATTTATATGTGGTGCTAGGAATTGAATTCAGTGCCTTACATGTATGAGGCAAGCACTCTTCTGCTGAGCTACAACTCTTTTAATTCTGCATGCACCTTCCTGAAGTGACCAGTGAGTTGCTTAGTCAGACATTGCTTGAGTGACAAGTATGATTATTGGCATCCTGATTTCCATGTCATATGCACATGTAGGTTCATTATCAATGAATCTGTAAGAACTGAGTCACGTGATGTTTTATTATGACCTTAAAAAATGACTCACACCTATGAGAAGAAGCTGAGTTGATTCTTTCAGTATTTTGTTCCTTGTAGCAGTATCTTTCTTATTTTACAGACTAAAACTAAATCTCTTATTTCTAGATTAAAAAAAGTAAAGCCAACATGGAAAGATGACTGGTAACAGAACTAGAAATAAAGCAAAGTTCTTTCAGCCTTCATCTTCCAAACTACACCACTGTATGAAATTCTTTGTGACATCATTGCAAGAAAGGAAGAGAGGAACAGGATGGGGGTGGGGGAGGAAGAACAGAAGGAAGGGAAGGGAAGGGAATCCTGCCCTTTTTCCATAATGTCTTTCTAAAACAAAGAGAAAAAGCTAAAACTCGTGTAGTCAGAACACTTAAAATATTCTGCCTTCTTTGGCTTTTATATGGGCATCCTTTATAAATATATATATATATATATATATTAGTTGTAGATGGACACAATACCTTTATTTTATCTTTTTATTTATTTTTATGTGGTGCTGAGGACCAAACTCAGTGCCTCACACACTTGAGGCAAGCGCTCCACCACTGAGCCACAACCGCAGTCCCTATATGGACATTCTTGAATGATTTTGTGCTAGAAAAATAGTTTTTCATCAGTAGTTTGCACCAACATCTATGTAAAAATTAACTTGAATAATTTATTCTTTGGAAATAAATCATTCAGAATATTGAGGTAAAGGTATTTATTTTTTTCAAATGTCTTGTAAACACAGCAAGATCTGTAAGAACATTCGGATAAAACAAAAACAACAAATTGTCTTTAAAATAAAAAAAAAGAGAATGGTGAATGTTAGGGAATATATCCTAATAGCTGTTCTCCACTCTGATTTTAGGCACTATGGTGGACCACACAATCCTAGAATAACCTCCAGTGGCCCACACCCTCATATAATCACTTCCCAGTGAGTGAGAATGGAATTGCCTCTCTATTTATGCAATTAAATAAGGTTGAGATGTCATTCCCAGGATTACATGTAATACATACATATTTATATATACACATAGATACATATAAATTGTTATAAATTGTAAATATAAATGTGTTAGTTACAACATGGAAAGTGTGAAATAATGATTGCACTTTGTTGAAAGCCACTAAGTTTATGACAACTTCTTACATAGTAAATGAAAACTAAGATAATTGCTGTTTACCCTGGTAATTCCAATAAACTTTCCCTGAGTTGTTAGGACAGGGCCAGCTACTCTCAAATTAAAGGTTTAGATTCATCACTGTTATCTACTCAGTTTTGGGCAAGTTACTTAATTTTACTGAGCCTGTTTTCTCATGTATAGAAATAGTTAAACTAACAAATACTTTATAGGCTTGGTGTCAGAAATAATAACCAAAATGCACAGTACAAAGTAGGCGTTCAGTAGGCAGTATTTCATTAAATAGTTTATATTTGACCTATTTCTTTGTACCACGAGATACAGAATATTCTTCACAGCTTTATTTTAAAGAAAATACTGTTGTCCTTTAGACCTGGTAGTGGGTGACCACAGAGGTGGACTGTCTAGGACATTCTGTCACTCAGGACAAGGGTTTCACTGATTAAATGGGCAGGAGGCAGTTTGAGTCAAGGTAAGATTTGTGCTACTAAACAAAGCAATTCTAAGTAAGCTACATAGATTCAAATGTGCATTATGAGTTCAATCGCATCTATCTATAACTCAAAAAACAAGTGGTCACAAAGGAAATAAAAAGGAAATCATGTACACAGTAAATATCTTTTTCCACGAGTAAGAATAAAATTGCAATTACTTAAAGGCTTAATGTTCTTAGTTTAGTCAGGTAAAATCGCTTAGTAGATCTCAGCACTAATTATAGTAATTTAGCTCTCTCTCATATAAGTAGGTTTCTGGGGAACTTTAATCAAAGGAGAGTGAAGCTGTACAAATACTTTGATTTTACTGTTTGTATCTTTTTTTTTTTTCATTTTTTCATATCTGTTTCCATTTGCTTTAGTTCAAGAAGGACTAGGTTTTTAACCACTGGAGTGAGCACTCATTATCAGTGTAAGTCAAAAGAGGATTACTCTACAGTAATGAATGTCAAAAAAAAAAAAAAAAAAAAAACAAACAAAAAAAAAAACAGGCTCTTCCCTGGAGAAAATTTCTCTATATGGGACTAATAAAATCACAATTTTTCACTAGCTGGAATTGCAAAGTACAGAGGGTAGGGTGGTGCAAATATTGAAGTTCTGACTTAGGGTGGGAAAAATCCTTTTTTAATACCTACATAGGGGAATTGGAAGTAAAAGTTTAATATACTGCAATTTCAGCCAATGTATATATTTGTTCTTACTGTTTAGGACTGATAACGTGCAATAACACGCCACATCATATTATTAGAGGACAAACCTTCTACTTTTATCTCACTAGTTTTCTGCTCTAAATACATACTGAACACTTCTACCAAGGGAAATAGTCTCTGGGGGTGGAGAAGTTATGAGCTCCATCCATTGTTTCCTTTGTGCATCCTTAGTAATTCTGAAGCTACACAGCCAAAAAGAATACAATATCCATATGCTTAATTTTAAATCAGACAAAACATTGTTGGGCTTTGCCAACATCTCATGAACTAACACCCAGTGCAAATATTAACATTCCAAATCTTTAGGCCCTCAGACCCACTGTGAAAACAATAAAAATATTCTTAGTTGCTCCTCTTTGTGAGACTTACTGAGGGTCAAATATTTTGCATATTCCCACTGAAAAATTATCAACCAAGTATTAATTTGCATCTGTTCTTAAGGATAATGAAATCTATGACTATGAAGAATTCAAAATTCATGTCAATGGATTTAATGATATATTCATGTTAGTGAATAAATTTGAGTTCTCATTTCTGGATCTGTTTTCATAAACATAATCATAAATGACAAAGCCACACATGCCTATGTACTTCATAATTAAAACTCTAAAACCCACAGAACAAAACCTGCAAGACTAGATTTTATAAGCACAATAGATATCACTGTCTATATGAGGATGTTTAGGATAAAACTGAGAATATATTTATCTTTCAGAGCTTGGAAAAATATTAACCACTTACAATTAATACAAAAAATAAAGTGATCAGAAATGAATAAGAATGTATGCAAAAATAAGTTAATGTATATGGTACATGTTTACCAAGAAGAAGATTCAAAGTCTGTTTTGTTTCATCATAGAATATTCATCATAATAAATTCAGTGGATATTGGACAACAATTGATAATGCTTTTTAGAGTGAGTCTTATTTTCAGTAGATATCTTGGATTTCTTTCAAATATGTCTCATATAGTTTTCCAAAATTATCAATAAAAAATAAGATGTATTGAAAGTTCATAAAAACAAAAGGGGGGGGGGGGCGGATAATATGGAAACCTTTGTTTACATCAAGGGGTTTCTACAAAAAAGCTTGTATTTTTTTTTTTTGTTAGCCATCTCTACACTTCCTACAATGTCCACCAACATTAATCTACACTGAGGGCCCTGCTTCACAGTCTCATCGCTCTTCCAACAATAACTCTGGAACAACCACACAATTCTATTGTGAGTCTGAATATATGCCATGCTTGTTTGCCCCCGGCCTATGTCCCTACCTTTCCACAGCCTGGAATCTTTCCAAATACCCCTCTTTCTGGCCTTTATACATGCTATACTCATTGTTCTAAACATAGCTGAAATGGTATTTCCACTCTGAAGTATATAGTCATCACAAGTAAAAACTAACCACACCCTCCTTGAGGCTCCCCAGCATAGTGTTTATAGTTGACTTTTGACACCTGTCATTTCATGCATTTTGTTATCGTAATTTTGGAACACATTTTTCTTTCCCACTAGATTGTAAAATCATTTAAGTCAGGGGATATCACCTTAGAAAATATTGGCTGAATATTAATTTAATTCCAAATGTTCTGCATTAATGGTTAGAAAAAAATAAAAATACTTACTGTTAAATTATATCCTTCCCCAACTTTAAAATTAGTCCCAGTAGTAAATGAACTCCTACATACTTACATGATCATGGGTGCTTAATGAATGTTTTCTGATGAGCTTTCCTTTTCTTAGAAATTGCCTACAAGAGGCACAAAAGCTCTAGAAACAAATTTGTTTTTCTTTCTTGGAGTCCAGATATAAATCCACTTTTATAGCCATGTGTAAACCACTGGTTATGGGCTTCTTTGGCATATAAGGATGTCCTTCCAACATAAAGAATATCAGGAATCTCTACCTCACTGTTCTGATTGCTGCTGTGTCCCCAGAACTTAGAACAATACACAAGTCATTGCTCTTCCTCTAGATCATTCTGCTGGTGTTCTTCAACATTTCTTGGACTTCATTGAAAACTGGAATTAACCGACACTGCCACTTGTTCACTGTCCTTTTCATCCATTTATACAGAAACTTAGTTTCATACTACTCTTCTTCCTCTAAAGCCCCATATACTCTCACGTCCCTCTTCTTTCAGCTTGGATTCTATGAGTCAGCATTATATTTCTCTCTTATAAACATCTGTTTATTTTATAAGCCAGGCAAAACCTCAACACTCATTAAATCCAAATTTCCTCTTGTTCTACCCCTGCCTGAGGAGGAGAAAATGGCTACAGAAATACTCCCTGGGGTGCTAAGCTCCTTCATTTTAAACCTATGACTGTGAATCACTAGTATATTGCCAAACTGAGCCATCCTGCTCTGTTATTCCTAACGCATATCTGGCTTCATATTTTACTGATATTTTACACTTGCTCTTTGCCAAATTTGCCAAATAATTTCCATCTTTTACCATACCCTCTGCCTACCTTCTTTACCCTGGAAGAGCCTTCTGAGCACCTGTCTATAGCCTGTGATACAAGAAAAGCTGGGCACAGAGAGTCTTGGGAACTTGTCAGCATGCAAATTTAGCTTTTGAATTCAGTCATTGTGATGCTTATAAATTCTCAAAAGAGATATTTATTAATTTATTAATTTTGTTGTAAAAATTATTTACAACACTAGAAGAACAAGTAGTTATATGAGTATGGGTTCAAAGCATGATGTTTTACTAGTTGCCTGACCTTTGTCATATTATCTGTATTTTCAAGGCTCATGTTTGTTCATCAGTAGAATGGAATAATAACACTTGTGTTACAAATAATGATGAGATTTATTGATCATTTAGTAATTGCCTAAAAAGCTTAGAATACTTGTCCTCCATTTACATAGAAACTTAGTCTCATACTGCTTTGCATTTTCCCTGGAGAAAAACATATGGAAGAAATTCTGTAAGTATGAGCTACTCCATCCGAAAAAAAAAAGGTAAAATAAACAGAAATATTTATTAAAATACATATATTTGTTTTATTTCATTTCATTTTGAAATTTACTGAAAATTACTCTCTTAATCCCAATCTGAGACATGTTTATAAACTATAAATTATTTTTTTAACTGATACAGAAAAACATAAAAGTTATACATATTCATAGGGTAACTTGTTATTTTTTTACATGTATATGTTGTATGATTTAAAAATCACGTTAAATGTATCTTTCTCCTCAGAGGTTTATCATTTCTTTATGGTGAAAACTTTCAAACTTCTTTGTTATCAAATTAATTCATTTTGATAGGATAACATAGGTAAGGATTAGTGTACTCAGTGCCTCATTATACACAAAATGGAACTTTGCCTTGTATCATGCATCATTGTTCTACCTGCTATGAACAACTCACAACAGTGTGTGTCTAGTGTTTATTTAATTTTTCTTGCCAAACTATATAATCAGGTGTCTGGCAAAGTAGCCTCTTCCTACCTTTCCAGCACATAATTACCATGAGTAAGTTTTTCAAATCATGGAAAAGATAAAAGATGCACACAAAGGCACCCCCCAGTGACACTTGAAAAGTTAGCCACTTAGAAATGTTGACAATAAGAAGATTTGGAAACCATCTTTTAAACCCTGATGTCTAATGTTACCATATTGTGACAGGCAACTTTAAAAGAGAGAATAAATCTTCCAAACTACTTCTATCTGCAAGTTACAGATTTATTTCTTTCTCAAATTACAGCCTTCACTCTTACTTAATTTTCATTGTCCTAATAATTCATCACAGTAGGCTTCATTTCAATGTGACAGCAAAAAAAAAAAAAAAATGGAACCTTTGCTGGTGCTCAACATATTCATATTTGAGGAAAGAATTTATTCTGAATAAATGTTAATAAAATGCAAGCACAGATTGCTAGAGAATGTTACAATACAGCTATATATAGATAATCAAAGAAGACTGCTTTAGATAAAATTCTATATTATTTGTGGTTAGTATTTAATTTTTCAATTCCAGATAATTTACCATTACTAAAATAACTGTGATTGAAGCTGACCTCGATGTCTCTCTATCTCTTGTAAGTTCACAAATAAATATATAACTGAAAATACCAAATACTTACAATCCTAGTGATAGAAGCTGAAAGTTAATGGATAATTACAGTAAATAAAACTGCTTAAAAAGAAACTAACCACATCCAATCTGTCTTAGAACATACTGTTAAATGAAGGAGTGAACACTAGGAAATAAAATTGGGGACACTGATTTAAATTCAGCTTTCATCAATAGGACTTCTTCTGTATGAAAAAAAAAATTGAAGAAGGAAAGGGACAAACAGAAAACCAACATGTCACTTTCTTTGACATCTGTCAGACCCTCTATAAATGTAGACATGCCCCCCAAAAATGAACTCTTTGTTATACTAGAGTGGAGATACCTCTAAAATCACCCTAATAGTTGTGCATTTCTTATTTTAATTGATGACAATTATAAACATCACATATGAATGTTGGTTTCTATTTGTCTAATGCATAGGTAGCAAATTCAAATAACTCCAGGTGCTAGACAGAAAATATAAATATAGAATTCACAACAGGGGGCACTGTTATGAATGGGAAAGTGCCACATTCTTTTGTGAAAATATTCAAATCGAAAAATATATTAAACACACCAATGTATAAATGTACTCAGCCACCAAGTTTTTGTTCTCTGTTTTACATTATTTAGTTTTATTTGCTTCTATAAACTTAGAGACTGTATACCACATTCAGGAGCCATTGTGACTTGCAAAGAGCATGAAAGATCAACTCTGGTAGTCAGGATTTTCTACCGGTCATTTCTTGTGGCTGCATAAGTCTTAAGGTTCATAAACAAAGGCAGAGTTGCCAAATAGTAATGAAAACAGAGTAATAAAAACATAACACTCCTTAACTAAATAGAAAGATGGCTTCTCATGTCAGCCTCTGAATAGTAGGTGTGGCAGACAATTTTTCAAAATTATTACTGATTCCCAGTAGAGGATGACTTTGACCCCTAGAAATTCTGAAGTTTATGACCTTTTTAGGAACAAAGCTCCAGAAAAACTTCCAACTGTTTCAAAATTACTGAGCAAATTCTTCTTTGCCCCATTTTAGATAAACACAAGGCACCACATAATGGACACACAAATATTAAAATTACTACTTAAACAGGGAACAGTAGTTGAGGCAGACCTGCTTTACCATTTCTAGCTGCAAGTAAAATTTATGACTTCCTTCATGTTAAAGTGATCTCTCAGCATAATGTCAACTCACAGACATCCAAGTTCTTGTCCAGGATTTTGAAATCCACCTTAACTTGTTCATCTTGTTCATTGGTTTGTGAAAGTTTTTTTTTATTTTTTTTATTTAATTGTGTTTGTTCATAAATCATCAACCAGCAGGAGAAAAGCCATAGGTCCTCACATAACAAATTGTGTTCTCATTACTGGTAAAACAAGTTTAACAAAGGGATTTCTTCAGATGGATTCCAATATGACAAGCTGAATTTTAACAGTAATTCTTGTTATGATTGGTTTCATCTCTGTGTTTTATTATAAAGTAAATGGATGCCTGATTTATCCCTGTGAGCCTATCCTGATCAATGGTTACTCACAGAGATTTGACCATTTTAGGATTATTCCTTATCTCTCTAGAAGGGAAAAATGCACCCAAAATATAACATTTCTTCCTTAAAGTGTAAACTTTGCAAATAAACACACACACGCACACACACACACACACACACACACACACACACACACACCCTCTCTGTGTTTACTATGAAGATGAGCAGAAATTAACATATATGTGTTCAATAGATTGCTTCTTCATTTTTTGGCTAGTTCAGTATAATATAAAATGAAATGGAATAGAGTTAATTTTTTTAAATGTATGCTGTAAGAGTTTGGACAAGCATTAATGATGCACACATTTCTCTCCAACGGGAAAGAAAAACATCCAGAAAGCCTGAATCAAAATATGAAAACAAGGTAAAGAAATAGAATTTTACTGTTATTCAAATGATTCAATTAAGACTGTATAAATTCATCTTACAAAAAGCATTTTAAGAGAAGCAAGAGGAAGTCAGTAAAGCATTTTGGTTTTCACTGCTCTGTCCCTTTGCAACAAAGATGATGTGAAAAGAGGACTCTGAGTTCTGAGAGCTCACTGCTTCACTTTCATTTGCTCCCATCCATACCATTCTCTCTCTGCTAGGCAGACTGTAAGGCCAAGATGGTTGGGAATTTATTAAGCTAGTTCTTCATTAAAAGCACGTACGTAAAATTTTATAGTCTAACATTTTGTAAAATCAGGACCTCCCTTATGTCATACTGAATTCTGTTTCTTAATCTTGATCTCTTTTTAAACCATTCTTTTGTGTTACTTTGGCTCTTCCTATTGTTCTGTAATTTTTTTGTTTTATTATTGTTTAAATTATCAATTGTTTAGGAGGTGATTGTGAGGAACAAATGAAAAGAGTTTTAAAGAAAGCAATCAAATTGAAAGGAAAACCATTTAAAATTTATCCAGAGTTAAATTGAGTCAGCGATTCAATAAATACTTTACACACCAAAATTCTTGGTGTAGATTTTTAAGTTTGGGCTATAAAAGTATAACATGAGCTATTTTAACCTCTTTCCCCTCTTTTCATTCCAAGCTTCTCACACATTCCTCTGTATTATGCCCTATTGGCTTAATCTCCAAAGCTCCTTAAGAGGAACATTCAGGTCATTCAAACTTCTAGAATGTTATATTTTACCTTGGCTCTCAATAATCTGTTTCAGTCAACCAAGAGTGTGAATTGGACAATACCTCACTTGTATTTACAACACTTCTCCAAAAAGGCCTAATTAATAGCCTCACAAACTATTCAGAAGCAAATTCTAAATGTCCATTAGGTTAAAAAGCACTATTCATAGCTGCACATTAAGACAAGGAATGATAGAGTGTCAGATTTCTGCTGAAAATTTATTAGGAATTTTGAAAAGGAAAGTATGCTCTTATAAACAAACGTCCAAGTCATTATTATATACAAATCAAAGCAAAATCAATATATGTTTTAAACTGTATCCTGGAGAAAAACTGTGGTTTCTTGAATGGGTCAAGCAGAAGTAGCTAAAGAAGCAAGTTGGAAAGGAGAAGGGATAGCTATTTTGCATACAAATTTATTTAATACATATTAGTCAGCTTTTTTATCCCTGTGACCAAAAATACTTGACAGCAACAATTAGAGGAGTAAAAGTTTATTTGGGGTCTCACAATTTCAGAGATCTCAGTACATAGACAACTGGCTCCAACTCTGGGCCCAAGGTGAGGCAGAACATCATGGCAGAGGAAAGCAGCTCAGGGCATGGTACCAGGAAGCAGAGGGAGACAAACCACCACAGACAACATATAAACCCCTCAAGGATCCACTCCTCCAGGCACAACCTACCTGCCTACAGTGACCACCCAGTTGATAACTATCAGAGGATTTATGAAAAGATTAAGTTAAGGCTCTTAAAACCCGATCATTTCATTTCTATCTTTCTTGCATTGTCTCACACATGAGCTTTGAGGGGACACTTTATATTTAAACAATAAAAAATATTTAGGTTGTATGCAGGACATGAAGAGCATAAATATTGAAAACCACATGAAATAAGTATCCATGGGTTCATACTGATATAAATACATAATCTAATAAATAAAATGGAGGATAGAGACAAACCATTTGTTAAGAATAATTTCAAATGATTCACAGACCTCTCCCTCTCCCTCTGTTAGAAGGAAGTTTCATTTCCAAAACATGGACTATACCTAGTGAATTCCTTCCAAAGGGTAAAGTATGGAAAGGAGAAAAAAAAAAACAATAATTTTATAGTGAAGAAACAAGAGATGGGACCTTACCTGTTAGATGTTGTCAAGGTCAGCATCAATAATAAAAAGTCATGTTGATAGCTTTTTATCCATAATATTTTTTGATGAAATGATACTTTTTCCCTCCTTAGAATACAAAAATACATAACACTAGTCTAATCATAAGGCAAAGAATAAACAGGGACCAATTTCAAATTGAGGGACATCTTTTCATATATCTACCCACTACTTCTCAACACTTTTTCAAGGTTATCAGAAGAAGAAGAAGAAGAGGAAGAGGAGTGCTTGGGGAGGAGGAGGAGGAGGAGACAAACAAAAAACTGAGAAATTGTTACAGCCGTTTCAGGTTTAGTTACTAATCATATATCAGCATTTGTTCATCAATTGTGACAAATTTTGGGTGTTAGTAATACAATTCACTAATGTGGGCACATAGGAACTCTAAAATAATTCTACAGTTTCTTTGTAAATTGTTTTTAAAATGTTTATTTTAAAATATTAATGATCGTTGCTTTAAAGTAGCTAATACAAATACAGGCCAACTAAAAAGAAATGTTCTTTGGTTTCCCAGACAAAACTAGCCCAGTTATGATTATAATGGAAGACATAATTCTCCAGTACATCTGATACACTATTTAAACTTATTAACAGAGGTGCTCATCAACTGGTATCATGCCAGGCCACTTTCTTATTCCTATAGACATTGAGTTACTTCTATGTCATATACTTAAGGATTAAAATATAAAAGATTAGTTATAATTCTGCATCTTCCCAAGCTATGATTGATATCAATTAAGATAAAGGATATATGCACTGTATTATATTTAAGGTGATTACATCATTTTTTTATGTTTTCTCTTGAGTTTTTCTGGCCATTCTCCATCCATAGCCATTTGCTTAAGGTGTCATAAACAAGGGAAGCCCTCATGTACAAATGAGAAGAAAAAAAAATAGACTATATTTGAAAACCTATTTCCTTTCCCATCATTTGTTTTCCTAAATGAAATTTAATAACAAATTTAGTGACAGGATATGTCTTGTAAAAGGAAGAAGAAATTTGTGCAATTAAAACAGATTTTAGTGCAATTTGGGTATCTTGGAAATGATGTTGCAACTCTATTTTCTGTAAATTACCGCAGTTTATTCTTTAGTAGTTTTAGGCTTTCATTTTGAGTTCTAAAAAAATTTATAATTTATTTTTTGGTCTCTGTAATGGAAATTAGATGCTAGCTCTACAAAATGAATTGATTGACATTGACTATAGCTTCATAACAAATTACCCTTAAATTTAGCAGCTTAAATCAAAGAATATTTAATTATCTCACAGTTTCTGTGGGTCAAGAATTCACAAATAGTACAGTTGGGTGGTTCTGGCTAAAGTTCTCTCAAGAGGCTATAATCAAGTTGTCAACTAGGCCTCATCCCATCTTGAGATCTAACTGGGAGCAATCTATTTTCAAGCTCACTCATGTGGCCCTTGGCAGGATTCATCACTTCCAAGTTACTCATGTAAGATTCTTCATAGAGCCACTTCACAATATGGCAGCTGGCTTCCCTATATTTAAGAGTGAAGTGCGTGTGTGTGTGTGTGTGTGTGTGTGTGTGTGAGAGAGAGAGAGAGAGAGAGAGAGAGAGAGAGAGAGAGAGAGATACACACAGAAATAGAGACAGAGACAGAACACTAGTGACAGCGCCATAGTTTTATATATCTTCATCTTGAAGTAACAACCATCATTCATGCAGCATTCTCTGGTAGAATCAGGCAAGTACACTCAGTTCACACACAAGAGAAGAGAATTATAGGGCAAGAGTACCAGGATTCAGCAACCATTGAGTATCATCTTCAAGGCTGCCTACCATAACTGACAGCTGATATCTTTCTCATTCTTCTGAAAGCATTATAAAAGCAGTAAGGAGATCACAAATAAAGTAGCACTGAACAAAACACTGCAAGTTTCATTTTCCATGAAATTGGGAGACACATAAAAACCTATATTTTCCATAATAACTGAAAAGAACTACCAAAATTAGCTATGATCTTCCAAGGAGAGGAAGTAGAGAGATGCAAAGACAATGTTAGAGAATATAAAGATCATAGCAACAATTAGGACAACCATATTATTCAAATCTGCAAATTTAATGTAACTTCACATATTATAGAAAATTCAATTTTAAAGTGCATAAGAAGCCACTATTGGGCTGAGGTTGTGGCTCAGTGGTAGAGCACTTGCCTAGCACACATGAGGCACTGGGTTCAATCCCCAGCACCACATAAAAAAACTGAATAAACAAAATAAAGGTATTGTGAATATCTGCAACTAAAAAATATATTTTTTAAAAAAGAAGCCATTATTAATTTTACATATTGGCAAATTATTAAGTTTGAAAACTAAGATGTTCTTATATCATTGAGAGTCAAATTGGCACACCCCTATAGAGTATAATTTGTGAATATCTATCAAAATTTATATATATATATATATATATATATATATATATATATATATATATATATAATTTGGAATATATAAATAATATTTTATATATATGTATATATAGTCCAATACTGTATTTCCACCACTGGGGATTTATATTTTAAACACGTCATGTTATTTATTTTGCCATTATCTGTAACAGCAAAAGTCTGGAAATATCATCAACATCCATCAATGGATAGCTGGTTAATCAAAGAGACTAAAAATGAAATCCTGTGAAATTATTATATAAGAAAAAAATAGACCAAAGGTATTATGATACAAGATCTTCAAGATACTTTAAGTAAAAGAGCAAGGTACAGATCCGTATTAATGGCATGGCATGTTTGTGTGAAAATTGGAAATACATTATTTTTCTATCATTGATATAAATATTGTAACAAAGTTTAGCTGTTTAACACAATATACATTGATTATCTTACAGTGTTGCAGGTCAAATCTGACACATGTCTCACTAAGCTAAAATTAAGATATAGAAAGGTCTCCATTCCTTTCTGGAGACTCTAGAGGAGGAACATCTTTTTTTTTTTTTTTTAACTTATCCAGATTGTTGGCAAAATTCAGTTTCTTGCATTCCTATGACTCTTTACTTGCTGGCTATCAGCTTGGAGATGTTCCCACTCCTAGAGGCTGTTAGATTTCTGAGCTAGTAGCCCACTTTTTCCATATTCAGAAACAGCATTTTGTCACATCTCTGCCACATCTGTCTTTCGGCTAACTCTCCTTCCTTAGATGAACCTCCCTGGCTGACTGAGTTGACTTTGCTTCTAAGGACCCATGTAATTACATTGGATCCCAAAATAATTCAGCATGATCTCCTCTTTTACAACTTGTGTCCTGAATTCCATTTCCAGTGTCTCTTTGTCCATTCAGTGTAATAAAATCACAGGGTCTAGGGAATAGAATATGGGAGTCTCTCAGGGAAATACATTGAAATATTTGTATTTGTTTGTTACACACACAACAATACTCCTGAAAGACACTTAGGCAACTAAGAGCAGCAACTAACACCTTACCTGTGAGGTGTTGCTAAGAACTGGGAAAATGGGATGAACAAAAGATAAATGTGGTGGGCAATTTATGCTACATATCTTTCAATGTATTATTAGAGTCATATGAACCTATTAAAATTTAAAGAAAGTAAATGAACCCTTAATAAAATGTTGAAACTATGAAAGCATACATTTATTAAAGTGTTTTCAGTCCTGTTCCTAAGTCTGTGTAATCAAATTTTCATTTCAGGGTCCTGATTCTGAGTGTTCTGATGTACAGTTTGCTTTAGAAATACTGCTAGGAATCTCAAGAGTGATATGAGATTCTTCCTTTCTATCAAGTCACAGAGACAGCCTTTCTCTTTTTACACAAGTACATCTTAATTTTCCTTTTAAATTGATTTTTTTAAATTTTATTCAAATTGGTCTTCCTTTTTAAAAAATTTCACAGGTCTATTTTCTTTGATTATCTAGAAAATATTCTGCTACTAAACTTTGTTAGGGAATTTAATTTACTGACCTCTGAAATTCAGGTAAAATATGAACTGTCTTGAGGATTAATACTCATTTTATAATTTGCCTTTGATCTGAAGGTCTTTAAATTCATTTCCTTTTCAACATTACATTGTGATTTAGATTCCACTTGATTGCTATATCCATAACCAGCTGGGTTCAAACATTTTAGTTGCTATAAAACTATTACTGAAACATACTGAAGCCTATTGTACAGGGAAGTATTTTAAAATGCACTTTCTTCTTCAAAAAGCCCAAATTTGCCATAATTTGATTCTTATAATCTTTCTAGTGACCAATTCCATCATCCTTCAGTTTGATCAATTCCTTACATTAAAAAATATGTGAAAATGCCACTGTCAGCCCTTCCATTTATCAAGTAAGTTTTCCATCACTGGAGGCTGGGATGGTAATAAGATCCACGAAGCTGAAGCTTGTACTTGCATAAATCATTACGGTTTGCCATTCAACATAAGTGGATCATATTTACTATGAATTTGAGGAATTTAAAAAAAATACTATCAAACTAAGTGAGAGTGGAATATTTTTATCTTACCTTTAAGCTGCCATTCCTAGGATACTGACAAATACTGCAGTATCTTAAAGCTCTGAAGAACACCTAGCAAAAGATCCAGTAACTAAATGGCAACCAACCAACACACACTCTCTCTCTCTCTCTCTCTCTCTCTCTCTCTCTCTCTCTCTCTCTCTCTCTCTCATACACACGTATACTGAGTAGAAACTGAAACTGTGCCTAATGGAGCTTTTAACAAAGTTATCAGTTTTGTATTTAAGGCACTAAAAACAAAACACAGACAACACTATGCATACATTCAAAGACTGTTACACAACACACTTGAAAATGTTATATTTACATGGCAACCAGCTTATTATATTTACATGAACATCTGGTGCAGGTTCACTAAAATCTTAAAAACAGATGGACATGAAGAAAGAACTAGTAATTAACAAAGCTATATGTTGATTAAATCAGCATGTGGTTAATTTTAATGATTGCTGATCTTTATTAAGGATGGTGAGACTTTTCAAAATCATATCTCTTTCACTGGCATGTCATTGACCAAGGAGGCCATGATAAGTACTCCGGGTAATAACATACTATTTTGGTAGTTAGAACAGCACTCTGACTGCACAAGGCAAATTCAGAGAAGTAAAATTCAAAAAGTATGATTATATTGCCTCTGAATCCTTCCAGTTATTATATCTGCACAGAGGAGCTGAGCAACAACATTATTATCTCTTGAGAATAATCACATACGGAGATGTAGATTATTTGAATATTGTTTCCATGTTGGATTCATTTCAGTCAACTCAGTGCCTCCCGCTGCCCTTCATCCCTCTGAAGTCACATTGTGTACTTCTCTGAGCTCTCCAAATAGGCACCCTCTGGTTGCCAAGCAACCACAGATTTTCTAAAAGTGCCAGTGCCATGTGTACTTAAACTCCACTTGGCCTTTTTTTCTTTAACTTTTCAAAGTTTAGAAAAATCACATATGCCTCACAGGAAAAGCTATGTATGTCTTAAGAGAGGGTATAGTGAGCTCAGAAAGCACTAGAAGAGCAGAACCCCTTTTGTGATACTCTGTGCATATATATTCCTTTAAAAAATGCTTTACAAATTTATCATGTCACATGCTAATTCATAAAATAACTGGAAATAACACTGTCCTTTTTTTCCCTAAAATAGCAGATTTTATATCTGAGCAGATAACTGTGGCTGTGGTTTTATGTATAGCATCTAGAGCTTCAGTATGAATTCACAGAACCAACTTATAGCCAGCAAGGGTCCCCTTCTCTAGCTGGAGTCTGTCTATGCTGAGTGGTTTTGATTTCCAGAGATAGGTATTGAAAACAAGCTTACTAGCTGCTTTTAGCACCAATTCACCAAGATGGAGTAAATTTTACAGAGCAGATTAGTCATGTCTACATCAGAGAACAAGACTTGTAGAAGGCTTAGAAAAAAAGATTGACTTTTTCAATATTCAAGAAACTATATACCTCACTATAAATTAAGGTGATCTTGTTTAAAATCAAATTTTTTACTTGTTTTCCTGGTTGTAAACCTGTATATTTTCAAGTCAAATAAAGCAATTTTATTTTTATCTAATCAAATGCCCCTGAGTTATCAATTATTTCTGAGTCAAAATTGGTGTGACTGACACTTCTCACCAAGAGATTTGGAGTTTTAGCTATCTACTTTTTTTGTTCAGAAAGCTAAATTTCATTTGGTGATCTGTAAATTACAGAAGATAATTTTATCTTTTTTTGTTTTAATTAGTTACACATGACAGTACAATGACCTTGACATATCATACATTTGAATCACATTGGATACAATATCTCATTTTTCTGAGTATACAGGTTGCAGAATCACATTGGTCATGCATTCACATATATACATACAGTAATAATTATGTCTGTTTCATTCTACTATCTTTAACAGCCATGATGTAAATAGTGCTTACTTTGTAACTCTAAACCATTAGGGCTCTGGAGTCAGATTACCTTGGTCAAAGTCTTAGGTCCAACACATACTAGTTGAGTGACCTTAAATAAAACACCTTGTAAAAAACTTTACAAATACAATGTTTCTCAGTATTCTCATCTGTTATGGAGATAGACTATTTAATTCACAGATGTTTTAAAGATTAAACAAACGAATAAATGTAAAATCCTTATTATCAGACACATTGGAAGTAATACACACCAACAATAATTATTCTACCAGGTCCCTGTGACTCTATCCTTGATTTTACTCAGTAGGCTTGAGTCTTTGTTAAGAATTTATAAATAGAATTTCCTCTTTGGTCTATCTTTTGTTGGAAAATTTACAGGCAATGGCTTTCCTTGAAACCCAAAATAGATACTTCTCCAGCCAAGAGTACTGAAACCCTCTGGTTATAGCACTTAGTTCATAACCCATGGTTTTGTGTTTAAGTGAAGTTTTTACCATTTCCTGAAGTTTTGTTTGTTGTTTGGCTATTTGAGAATTGATTAGTTGGCTCACATTTTTTTTTATCTAAAATATGTCCAAAATGTGGACTAAATAAGAATCAGCCAGGACACAGGTTGTTAAGGTTGTTAAGGTTGTTAAGGAAAGTTCCAGGCTACTTAGTCCTAAGCTGTTAGTGATGGTAAGAACTGAAAATGAAGGCAATGGCACCTTCTGAGGAATAGATCTATCTAATGTTCTCATCTCATTATGTGTCTCAGGGTCATGTATAAACCCGGTGCTAACCACTGCAGGAAATATATATATATATTCAATCAGGAACAGAAGACTCATTTGTTCACTCTTACATAATGTGTAAGCATGAGTTAACTACTCAGGATAAGGAAAAAGGGAGAAAAGGGAAAACATGCAAACTGGCAAGCAAATGTAATCTATTTGAATTTGTCCTCAGCATGCTTTTTATCATGCTTTTCATTTATTTCTATTTTTGATTAGTAATCATTGGCACCAAAAGTTATCATTGGAAATCAATATTTTGGTATTATACTTGTCTTTTATAGGTTTACGATTTTTTCAGACATCTTTTTAAAATTTATTTTTGATTGACACTTTAATTTCTCTTTCAGGTTATATTGTTAGTCTTGGCAACTAAACCTAGAAGCATATTCTTCAGCCCTGTTATTGGATGGATCTGGAATATCTCCCAAAAGTGTCTGTGGTTGAAAGCTTGATCCCAAGTGCAGCAATGTTCAGAGGTAGGACTTTGGGGAATGATGGGGTCATGAGGGCTCTGACCTCATCAGTGGATTAATTCATTGGTAGATTTTTATATGATGATCTGATGACATTATTGGGAGGTGGTGGGATCTACAGGAGGTGGAGCCTAGACCAAGAGAGTAGGTTCTTATGGGTGTGCCCCTGGGGACTGTATCTAGCCCTCATTCCTTTCCCACCATCTCCTTTCTGGCTGTCATGAGATACGCAGCTTTGTTCTGTTATGCCCTTCTGCCAGGATGTGCAACACCAGAAACAATGGAGTCAGACAACCATGCACTACAATCTCTAAAATCATAAACCAAAATCAATCCTTCTTTCTTTAAGTAGTTTTTCTCTGATGTTATGATTTGCATGTGAGGTGTTTCCCAAAAAATTCATGTTATGAGACAACATAAGAAGGGTTAGAGGAGAAATGATTGGGTAATGAGAGTTTAAAAGGACTCAGTGAACTAATCCCATGATGGAATTAATTGAGTGGAAACCAAAGGTAGGTAGGGTGTGGCTGGAGGAGGTGGGTCATTGGGTGTGTGCCCCTGAGATATATATTTTGTATAAGGCAAGTGGAGAATCTCTCTGCTTACTGATTATAATGTGAGCTGCTTCTTTCCCCCACACTCTTTGGCCATTTTATTCTGCCCCAAGGAATGGAGCCTGTGTCCATGGACTTAAACCTCTGAAAACCATGAGCTCCCAAGTAAACTTTTTCTCTTCTACAATTGTTCTGGTCAGGTGTTTTAGTTGTGGCAGTGAAAAAGTTGATATCAGAATATCTGATATTTTGTCACAGAGCCAAAAAATAGTGACTAACACTATACTTTATAAATATATTGTGTTAACATCAGTAACTGGTTCCCTGTCATTTGCTTGCAAATTTTATACTTGTTTGTAACTTTAAGTTTATTTCATTGCTCAAAAAATAATACTTAAATTAAAAATCACTAATTCTCAGTTCAAAATTAGTGATTAGCTCAGATTTCACTTTATTTTTTTTCATTTTTTTGTTACTAAAAAGGCTTTTATGCCTAAATAATTCTAGAGAATATGTCATTCCTTCATTCCTTCATGAAAATAATTTTAATATCCTTGTCTTTCATCAGTTAAATTTGAGAGTAGTTTCCAGAAATAATATGAACTAAAATATAAGAAATATTTTCTGGTAGAGACACATATACACACACACACATACAGACACACACACACACACAATGCATTAAACCTTAAGGAAATTTAAAATATATTTATACAAATGCATTTAGCATAAAACACTTTCTTTGGCAACATGAAATTACATTTAAAAAATTAATAACAAATACAAAATTACAAAATGTATATCTGATGTTTCATAACATCAGAGAAATACTACATATATATATATTTTCCCCCCTCCCTCTTTGGTACTGGGAATTGAACCCAGGGCACTTAACCACTGAGCCATATTCCTAGCCCTTTTTATTTATTTTGAGACAGTTCTCACTAAATTGCTTGGGGCCTCAGTAAATGACTGAGGCTGTCTTTGGACTGGTGATCTTCTTCTCAGCCTCCGGACTTGCTGGGATTACAGGCATGTGCAATCACAGCTGGCAGAACCCAGTAATAATTTAATATTAAAATTTAAGCATCCAAATCATTTATTTCTCACAAGAGAATTTAAAACTCTTTAAGTTTATAATAGGAGAAAAGGTGCTAAAAATAATGAGATTATTTTTAATAATAATTATTAAAAATAATATTATTTTTATTTTAATAATAATTATTAAAAATAATAATATTATAATATTAGTATTAAATAAGACTAAAATATTCTAAATAAGAAAAAAATTACTAAAATAACAGAAAATAATAAAATTGGAAGTACAGCTACACTAAATATAATGAAAAAGCCATAATATGGGGTACATATGTGATATGTTTATGTTTTATTTCAAGTTTGCAATGAGTTTGGCTGTGTACTACAACAAATATAAACAGATTTGGGAGAGTAAAATTGAAACTTGAGGAAATAAAAATAACATAAGAAACTATATAGTTCTCAAAACCAAATCAAGAAGAAATTAAATAGATTTATAAGGATTAAGGAAATTGATGTAGCCATTAAAAATTTACTGCAGCTAAATAGTTTTGACATGAAATTTCTACTCAACATTCAAGAAATTGACAATTCTGATCTATAGAAATTGCTCCAAAGTATAGAAGGAAAAAAAAAGGAAACATATCTCTCTCATTGTTATGGCTATTGTAATCTTGTTACATATTCAGAAGATATATCAAAGGAAAAATTTATAAACCAATTGCATTTGTGCGTATATAGGTATCAAATGCTAAGCACAATATGTAATAGTAAAAGAAATAAAAGTACAACATTATAAAGATGCCATTAACTGAAGAGTTACAGAAAATAATATTCCTACAAAGACAGCTCCCCGGGAAAAAATGGAGGACAGTGTGGCTTGGGAGGAGGGAGGGGAAATTAGCCAAACATTAATTCTCTCTCAGTAGTAAATCCTTTCCCAATAATAATGGACCCCAAGGGAAAAAGTAAACTTTCATCCCTTCCTCGGTTCATCCCCAGCATCTCCACCAAAAACAAACATTCATCCCTTCCAAACCACAATGGGTCCTTAAGGGAGGGGATAGATACTGAAGTGCTGGGCCCTGGACTTTTACCCTTTCCCATTGCAGATGACTCCTGGAAGAATAAAAGCAAATAAGGAAGCTCTAGGTAACAATGGTTCCCAGAGGAAGGAAGATTAGCAGTGAACACCGAGTTCTGAGCTTTTTCCCAGTGACAATGAGTTTCAGACTTTTTACAACTGTCTTCCTGAGTTAAAATTTTTACCTGTACAACTAGGTCCCCACTGTCTGAACAGCACGTCCACAGTCTCCAATGATTAATTCACCCTCATTGTAAACTATAAAACTCAAGCTCCTTCTGTATCCCCTGGACCATTTCTATACCCAGAAAATGAGCCCTCTCGTGCCTGATTGATTGACTCCACTGTAGAATAAAGGAGAACTTGCTGATTCCTTTGAGGGCTGCTTCCATCCCGGTAATTTTTGTTTTCATTATGGTGCCAAAACCGAGTTGGTTATATTTTGCTTACTTTAACAACTGTTAATAATTAATCACTGAGGAATAAATGTAATAGAAGATATAGAAGGCCATTGCAGAGGGAAAAAAAACTAATATGGATGCAAATTTCAAAAAAAAAGACATAAGGAGATAAATACCTATGACATCCTCATTTATTAAAAGACTCAATATTATAGATATCTCAATTACTCTAAAATATCTATCAAACTAAATGTAATACTAATCAAAGTTCCTGAGAAAGATTTGGGGAACATGGTAAGTCAACTTTAATGTAAAAAACAAATTGTCAAGAATAGTCAAGACCCTGCCAAAGAACAACATCGTGGAGGAACTTCATATGGTAGAAAGATTTAATTAAATCTGTAATAATTGACAATTTACTGAATAATAACTTACTGAGTAATAATCTGAAGATTTACTTAAATCTGTAATAATTGTGGAGTCAGCACAGTAATAATTAACACACTACTGGACTGAAAGAGGTAAACCAGAAACAGACCAACATGTGTGGAAACTTGATAAAAAAAAGTAGAAAAGAACACTGACGATTGAAAATTTGGGACCAGAATTCTCAAAATTCTTGTGAATGGTAAAAAGAATAAGAAATAAAGATGTAAATAAACACATGGCAGTTAACAAATGAATGAAGTTGATTAAAATAAGCACATTCAGGTTGTGAATTACCTTTTTAGCTGTTTGAATATCAATTCAATAAACTAGGTAAACTGAATCTCCACTTGACTTTTGCTGTGTAAACGAATTCTGAACGACATTTTAAAGAAAGAGGGATGTTGTGAGTAATTGACCTTTTCTCTGGAAAGGAAGTAGTGATATTTTCAAGCACTACAGTAACATCAAACAGGTCACATAGAAGGAAGGTCACATTTTTATTGAAAAGGGAGAAAAAAAACAGCATGGAGAAATTTATTTATTTTTTTGGTCTAGATAATTGAAAGTCTTGCACAGAAAACAAAAGGCACAAAGCTTTTAAGGGGAACATTATCCTTTTTTTTTCCCTTCAAGCTTCAGTACTATATCACGTCATATTAGCATAACATTATGTGGAAAAATACATCTATCATCACTGACATTTTGGGCTATGAGTCTCCCCACCTTAATACAAGGTCACCTGAACTTCCAGTGGAGATGCACTTGGATCATGTTCAACCACACCCTGTCAGCTCAGAGTATTATGAGCTTCATCATTTGTTTTAAAAGGCAAAGTGCTATCCTCCAGCAGTCTATAATAGCAAAGAATGATTTTTCTGAGCCTCTAAAGCATGGTCTTGTCAAAGGATGAACATGCAAACCTGACCTTATAAAAGAGGTGAAAGACAACTCTAATTGATATTGTACTGGGAAGGGAGAGTTGTGGGGTAACCATCTCAAACTCAAAAATGTATGCCTCACAGATATGGAACGCTGCCATATGATACAGAATCTTTATTCTCATTAAGCTATTGCATGGATCAACAAAACTTTGTTAGAAATCATTTCAGTTAGTATGGATGCTACTATTGAGATTAGATTAATTAAACTGATAAATCCCAAGCATAGATCAAAAACATCTAATAACATGAAGGAAGTCAAAATATGAGCCAGTCTATGCTGCCAAGATGTTTTTAAAAGCTCCTGCCAGCTCAATATAATTAGAAAATCTACAATTTTGAAGAAAACAGAAAAGACCAAATGCTAGGTAATCTAAACTGGTAGGTCTGTCATTTATCAGAAATGGGTAATAAAATGAAGAAGAGCTTATTGTGTCTAAAGCAGGATGAAAATTATATCTAAGAAAAATTAGTTTCACTGAACTTTCCAAATTAACAACAAATGGATTATGTTTTAATGGCAAGGGCTTTGTGCCTTTGTAACTGAATACCAT
Organism: Marmota monax; assembly: GCF_021218885.2. Classification (NCBI taxonomy): domain Eukaryota; kingdom Metazoa; phylum Chordata; class Mammalia; order Rodentia; family Sciuridae; genus Marmota; species Marmota monax. The sequence goes on from NW_026692907.1 coordinate 21,488,559, forward strand.
GTGTCAGTAACTTACCATGTAATAGGAGCAATGACCTAAGTGTTGTGGAAAGCTTGGTCCTTGTCCCTGATGCCAATCCAATAACTAGGACATGGTTTTGAGAAAAAGGAAAAAGAAAGTTTATTGCTTTGCTAGCAAAGGAGAAACACAGGGGACTTCTTGTTTCAAAGGCTGTGATTCTGCCCATCATCAGGAACAGGGGGCTTTTAAACAGGTGGTTCAAAGGCAACATTCCACATGTTCTCTGTTGGAGCTGGAGTTCACTTATTAATTTGGGAGAGTCATTTCTGAGATTTTCTGGTGCCATCCCCAAAGTCTGGATTACTTCATTCTTATGATGGGTATGTACTCAGGGACAGATAACTCTGCTTAGGATGAGGAAAAAACATAATCCTGTTTCTCCTGAGATTAGGAAGTGGGAGAGATTAGGGAGGAGCAGGGAGAGCAGATGAGAAAGAATCATGTCCAATTTAAAAATAAGTTGGAGTGGCAGAGCAGCAAGGGTTATATTCAAAGCATAAAATAGACCACTATTACATAAGGATCCGAAGAAAAGAAGGATTTAATGTAGCAGGATATGTGGCACACACCTGTAAAATCAGTGACTCTGGAGGCTGGGGCAGGATGATCACAAGTTCAAAACCAGCCTCAGCAATTTAACGAGGACATAAGCAACTTAGTGAGATGCTCACTCAAAATAAAAAAAAAAAAAACAAAAAGGGCTGGGGATTTGGCTCAATGGTAAGTACCTGGGTTCAATCCCTAGTGTGTGTGTGTGTGTGTGTGTGTGTGTGTGTGTGTTTAAAATGATTTAATGTAGGTTTACACATGAGAAAGAATTCATGTTCTTTTGCAGCAAAGAATTTATTTTGAGAATATACAGGAAAGCCCAAGGACTAAATATTAAGGTTAAAAAAAAAACAAGGAATGTCAGCTGATGTTTGCAATTAAAGATCAAGTGGAAGGAGGGAAGGAAAGTGTAAGGGAAGAGCAAGGGAGAAAGGGGAGAAAGGAGAGAAAAAGAACTGAATAGTCTGTAATGGTACTGGCGAGTGGAGACCCCTTAAAGCAATATGTAACTGCAAAGGAAGGCTTCAATTCTATATGTGAAAGTACATGAGCTCAAGGAGTTGTTCGTTTCATTTCAATAACCCAATTTGTTGAAAAGATCCTACAGTATGATCCTACTGTCAAAATTTTAGTCTGAAAGAAATCTGTCAGTTACTTGTGCACTTTGAGAGCAATCCACAGAAGCACAGTTTTCCAGAGCCAGAAGGAATCTTCAAAGCCATCTATTCCAGTCTCTGCATTTTGTCCAAGGTCATGAACCATGGAAATGCTGCTCATCCTTGAGATTCAATTTAAAGGGTATTAAAAGTCCTTAACAAAAGGCTCTCTCTCTCTCTCTCTCTCTCTCTCTCTCTATATATATATATATATATATATATATATATATATACACACACATACATACACACACATACATACATACACTTTATTTACAAAGTTCTGCAGGAATATCATAAAAGTATATATAGTTGTATCCCTACACATATGTAATCATAAAACTACATAATATGTGTGTCGTATATATATATATTTAGAACCAATAATTTATGTGTGTGTATGTGTGTGTGTGTGTATGTGCACTTTTTTCCTTCAAGTATTGCTAAAAATGAGTTACTTGGGTTCAAGGAAAAAAAAATACCCACTAGTAATGCTCAGACTTCAGGAATAATTAATCTCTAGGATGCAGTTAGCACAATCCTTCACCTGGGCAATATCAAGAACTAAGAGAAAAGAAAAAAGTACCCAGGTTCAAATGAAGACTTTTAGAATAATTTTCTCTTCTGGCCACATTTTACTATAATGGCCATGCTAATCTTGTCTTGATTAGCATGACCATGAAAATAATTATCATTTATATGTAATTTTCAATCTTAAAAGCCTTTGTTAAAACCTTCTTTCCTGATACAGGACATGTAATATTGACTAGAGTAATGAATTCATTATGTACTTCAGATTTTTTTCTCCTAAAGTCTATAAATGTGGACTTTATAACATACCTAAGTGCTAATATTAGCACATAGACTGTGGATTGAATCTTTAATGTGTCCTTCTGATAATTAATATTTTAAATTTTTAATTTATGTGTATTTTTGGCATGATATCCAGAGAGACAGTTCTGTAACTTATGTATATCAAAAACTTTTTACAGAGACATTTAAAATTTTTCTGGCCTCCATTATTTGTCAGTCTTTAAAGAATAAAACTCAAAAAAACACTTAAATTTTAACTACTTACTATTTTGCCTTGAAGATATTTTTAAAAATGTTGTTTTCTCACTAAATAATCACTCGAATAAATTTGTATCTATTTTCTAAATGAATAGATATATTTATGTCTTTTAATGCCCTAGCATTATATTGCTGATAGATGCTTCAGAAATATTGAAACCATAGACAGATTTTAATGTCACAAAATATATGCATGAAAATAGGACTGTTATTGCTTCAAAGAATACAAGTTGATATCATTTTTCAAAGTGTTATTTTCAAGCGCTCCAAAAGTTCTCCTCGGTGAAATCTTAAAAATAAAGCTATATATATTCTACATAGGGAAAGCCAACTGGCAAGCATCCTTGAGTCTTAATGAAGAAGATTTAGGATAATTTCCACATCTGCAAATATGACACTTCTTCCTGACTATAACTACCAAGGAATTTATTAAGGATCATCAGTTACCATGATAAGAATGTGTCTCAGGGAAGGACTATGGGGGCTCAAGAAATTGATATCCTCAAAATATGAGATGTTTTGACATGCTGAATGATTCAATTTAAAGGGTATTAAAAGTTCTTAACAAAAGGCTCAGAATCAAGAGTCATCAGAACCGGGCAGGAAGACTTTTTACAAAGTTCCCTTTTCTACCTGATCAGAGTCATCAAAAGAGGAGCACACTTAATTCTGAAGGCATCACAATACCTAAACTCAAATAATCCTACAGAGCAATAGTAACAAGAACTGCATGGTATTGCCATCAAAATATACATATAGAATAGGAGACTCAGAGAGAAAACCACATACTTACAGACAGCTGATACTTGACATAGGGGCCAAAATAAATGTTGAAGAAAAGACAGTCTTTTACACAAGGTGCTGGAATAACTGGATAGCCATATGTAGAAAATGAAAATAGATTCCTATCTTTCTTTTTTTTTTTAAGATAGAGAGAGGGGAGGGAGGGAGGGGGAGGGAGAGAGAGAGAGAGAGAGTGTTTTTAATATTTATTTTTTTTTAGTTTTCGGCGGACACAACATTTTTGTTTGTATGTGGTGCTGGGGATCGAACCGGGGCCGCACCCCCGCATGCATGCCAGGCAAGCGTGCTACCGCTTGAGCCACATCCCCAGCCCAGATTCCTATCTTTCACCTTGCACAAAGTCAAATCAAGTGGATGAAAGTCTAGAATTAGAACAAAAACCCTGCAACTGCTAGAAGAAAACCGGGCCAACGTTACAACATAATGGTGCAGGTACCATATTCCTAAAGCTCAAGAAATAAAAAATCAAGAATAAATAAGTAACAAAGCATTAAATAAATTCTTATGCACAGCAAAAGAAATTATTGAGAGTGTGAAGAGAGAGCCTGCACAATGGGAGAAAATCTTGGCCAGCAACTCCTCTAGCAGGAGATTAATGTCCAAAATAAACAAAAAATTAAAAACCTTAGTGCCAAGTAAATAAACCAATCAATAAATGGGCCAAAGAACTAGAAATTATTTCTCAAAAGAAGACATACATTTCTCAAAAGAAAAATGGTCAACAAATATTTGAAAAAATGTTGAACTTCCCTTTTAATCAAGGAAATGAAAATAAAAATTACATTGAAATTTGATCTCACTCTAGTCAAAATGGCAATTATGAAGACCACAAATAATAATAAATGCTAGTAAGGATGTGGGGGGAAAAGGTACACTGATACATTGTTGGTGGGACTGCAAATTTGTACAACCACTCTGGAAAGCAGTATAGAGATTCCTTAAAAAACTAGGAATGGAATCACCATATGACCCAGTTAACTCCTTGGTATTTTTCCAAAAGAACTAAAATCAGCATACTATAGTGACACAGCCACATCAATATTTATAGCAGCACAATTCATAATAGTCAAGTTATGGAACCAGTTCAGGTGCCTGTCAACAAATGAATGGATTAAGAAAATGTGATACACACACAGACACACACACACACAACGTCATTTTACTCTGTCATAAAGAAGAATGACATTATGGCATTTGCGGATAAATGGATGGAAATAAAGAATATCATGCTGAGTGAAATAAACCAGACTCAGAAAATGAAGGGTCTAATGTTTTCTCCCATATGGGGAAGCTAGAGCAAAATAAGGTAAACAAGGGGGGGGGGTGTCAAATATCATAAAGATATAAGGAAGATCAGTGGAATAGAAGGAAAAGATTGAGAGGGAGGGAGGAAAGATGGAAAAGGGGAGGAAATGCAGAATGAATTGTATACAATTATGATATGTGTATGTATAAATACACCACAGTCAATTTCATGGTTTTGTATATCTATAAAACACCAATCAAAAATGAATAAATAAATGAACAAAAGGAAAACCGGTAGAATTGAGAAAGGGTAATAGACGGAGGCAGGAAGGGAAAGAAGAAGTACTGGGAACTGAAATGGAGTATGCTAAATTCCATGCATAAATGATTTTGTCAAAGTTAATCCAACTATTTTATACAACTACAATGCACCAATAAAAGCACACACACACACACAATAAAAGAGGAACACACTTATCTTTAGTATACTTATTAAAATTTCATTAACCAGAGGAGACTAAATTCATATCACAGGAGGAAAGATTAGAGTCAGTCAACATACTTGATAAACTTCTGTCATACAACATTGGTCTCTATTTCAGTCTAGTAAAAAATCATTTTCAAACTATTGTCTGTTTTGTGGATCAGACTTTGTCTCATGGCATTGCATGTTTTCCAAGCTTATTGTGTTCCTCTAAAAGTCATGTACTATACCCTTCAACACTGTCTACATTTCACAGTCTCCCCTCCCCTATAGAAAATGGGTCTACACAGATTTCTGGGTCATTTTGAACTAGTGGATTGCACCGTGGTTGCCTCCATGTATGAATAAATATTTGTGTTTTTTCTCCTATTAATCTCTTGCTCAGTGTATTCCTCTGAACATTCACAGAATGAAGAAAAATTTTCTTTTTGCCCCTAAACTACACAAGTTTTTGCCCAAATAACACAACTTGATGAAATTATATGGGGATTGATGTACAAAATAAGTAAACTTTTAAATATGCTAAGATGTTTTGCCAAATTATTTTTCTAAAATGAGGTGTAGAAGTACAATGAAATGTTCCTCCTTTATAGAATACGGGCCAAAGATATTCGGAAGATACTTCAAGATGATGAGAACACCAAAATGTCTGTTCTACTTATAAAAAGAGTACCTTGATGATCCTGAGAACAGACAAGATAAATTGTGGTTCGGAGATTGAGAAGACTCTCTTGAGGACTGTTGGAAGAAGTATTGTTAGTAGCAACCCCATCCTGTAGACTTTTATTTAATACTTTTGAGGATGAAGTTTGGAAAATAATTTTCAGGTGTTCCAGGTACTTCAATGTAAGAGATTCACTGACCTGTAATAAGGAGTGTAGTAAGTAAAGAGTGGTTGGAAATGATTAAATGCATAGTAAGGTAACATGAGAAGTAAGCTTTCATTCTGTCTTCTATCTACATTTATATAGAGATATCACTGTGACTTAATCAGTTTCAATTTCCTCATCTGTAATATGAGTACATTTTGAGAATCAAATGAGACAAAGATAATGCAAAGGCACAGCAAGTAGAAAATCAGGAAACAAACACTGATGATGATTTGATATCTTCCTAGTACACAATAGGTTAAAATTATTGAATGTATTTGGTTTTAGAAGTGTTAAGTTATTATGTCAACAAAACTTGATACTGTCATGTATTGCTGAACTTCTATGCAAGGGACATATGTAGTAATTAAAAGCCCAGTCCATGGCCTCAAAAACACTGGGATCAAGTGGCTTGCCACTTCCTATTTCATAATATTAGAAGAATTAGTTAATATCTCTATATTTAGTTTTTTTAATCTAAAAACTTAGGATGATAATAATATATTACACTATAATTGTGAAGCTGATTTAAGGTAATACATGTAAAATAGATATTATAGTACCTGAAATATATGAGTAAAGTATTATTATTTTGTGTCAAGTACTATGATGGATATTAGTGAGCAAAAAAAAAAAAAAACCCATATTTACCTGTATCTATAGTCAAATATGTTTACACTTATAAAATTATGACTTTAATAGTATTATAATGGAAGGGTACAGGGAGCTCTAGATTCTTCAAAAGGTGTATCTGACCTAGTTTCAGCAGTAGGGTGGGGCTTCCCTGAGGTTCTGACATTTTTAAAAGGATAAGAAGGAATTACTCACAAAGAAAAGGTAAATGGATCAAAAGAATATTGCAAATGAGAGAAGACTATGGATAGGAGAGCCACGAACAACAGAAGAAATTGGTGATTATGAATGTAAAATAAAAGTCACAAGACTTAGTGTGGAAGATTGATGTAAAATTAACTGTGGAGCTCACAAGAGGAAAGGCAAGAAAGAGCTTGAGGACCTTTGAGGAATATGTAAAATACTTTTATAATGAACAGAAAATATAGAAAGAGATGACTTAATTGGAATTAGAATAAATTACATATGGATAATAGAAAAGCAAGTAGCAACAAAAGAGAAAGATGTAACAATTCTAAATTATATACATACAAAGAAATAAATATAAAACAAGTAATGCAAAATTAATTAGAATTTAAAAGAAAAAAAACACTGTAAGCATAATGCACTTCTCACGAAGAGAAAAAACTTAGGTGAACAGAAAATATCTGAAAATAAAAACAGCTAGCAAACTTGATCTTAATGACCTATAATACAGAAAAATGCACCTGAATAGCAATATATATTAAATATATATATATATATATATATATATATATATATATATATATATATATATATGACACAGTAACAAAACTTACCATATGTGCAACAATAAATCCTTAATAAGATTTAAAAGATTTTCTGATTAGGTGGTAGTAAGTCAGAAATCCACAACTAAAAGTTAACTAGAAAGCAATACAATTCTAAATAAAACATTTCAAAGAAATAGGAAAATTTAATAATAGTTTAATTAAAAAATAACAAAATAAACAAAAATTTGAGATATACAATATACATACAAAGACAATTGTAATTTAAAATTCATATATTTGAAAAGCAAAAAGACTTAGAATCATTTATCCAAAAAAGGAGAAATTAATAAAGTAAAAAGAAGTTATAAAATAGGGAAGATCAGTTATATGTGTGATTTTAGGATACAAAGCCACAGAACTTAGAAGGAGTAATCAAAAGAAAAGAGATAAGAGACAAGTTACCAATTTTATAAACAAAAAGTATATCACTATAGTTCCCACAGGTATTAAAAAGATAATTGGATGGATATAATGCTCAATTTTGTAAACTTGAAGTTTTATGATAGCAGATTCCATGAAAAAACAACCCAAAACTGAAATAGGAAATAAAAATTGTTAATAACATGCAGTTATGAGAGAGAGTTCATAGAATCTTGTACATAGATATTAGATACCTTAAAATTAAGAAGGAAGGTAGTATAAAAATACAGAGAAAATGTGGAGGAGTTGACATTCTCTCATACTGTTGGAGAGAGCACAAATTTGTTTAGCCATTTTTGAAAACTATTTGACCATATTCACTGAAATGTAGCGTACATATACCCTGTCTTGATCAATCTACCATATATATATATATATATATATATATATATATATATATAGTGCCATAAGACATGTAAAAGAATTCATAACAGTATGTATCAGCCCCAAACTCAAAATAATCCAAAATATCCATCCAGAGTAGAATTAATATTGTATTATGATAAAATATTTTACAGTATTTACTAAATAGAAACAAATATGTATCCAATTAATATAACAAGGAATTTTAGATATACACATAACTAAAATAATTATTTTAATACCTATTTTAACGCTTTTAACCACTGTGACCAAAATGCCTGAGAAGAACAAATTGGAGGAGGAAAAGTTTATTTGGGACTCACAGTTTTGAGGGTTTCAGTCCATGGTTGACCAAGCCATCTCCCTGGGCCTTAGGTAAGGCAGAACATCATGGCAAAAGGGCATAATGGAGGAAAGTTGTCACTTCATGGCAACTGGGAAGCACAGAATGAGAGAGGAGCTAAGGACAAGATATTATCCCCAAAAGCACACCTCTAATAATTTACTTCCTCCAGTCAGATCCAATTATCTGCTTTGCCATCCAGTAACCATTCAAATTATTAATCCATAAAATGAATTAATCTAATGATGAGGTTACAGCTCTAATCACTGCCCCCAAATTCCCACCTCTGAACATTGCTGTGTTGGGGATCATGCTTTCAAAACACAGGCTTTTCAGGGGACATTTCTAGATCTAAACAATAGCAGAGATGTGCAAAAATATATTTAAGAATTTCATAGTACCATTTAACAACTCCAAACTGGAATCAACCCAGTGCATTTATTAATAATACAATAAGTAAGTATATTACAGTATATTCATGAAATGAAACATTATACAGCAGCACCTATGGAAAAAAAAATTATTGTCACAGTCAGTATTATGAATGGCTACTAAAAACATAATGGGGACAATGTACTATAGACTGTGTGATTTTATTGACATGAACATCAAACTAATGTGTGATTTTAGAAAACAAGACAATGGATCCTTTTGGGTGATGTAGTACCTGGGATTCTACCTTATGAAAAAGCTGAGAGTCTTCTATTTCTTGATCTGGGTGATGGTTCCATGGACATGATTACTCTCTGAAAATTTGGAGAACTCAGAATTTGTGCACTTTTCTGTACATAAGGAGAGAAAGAAAGAGGAGTGTTAAAATTTCCATTATTGAGCAAGATAGCTTACGCCATCACCTTTTTGTTTTGGATATATGATGTCCTGTATCAATCCAGATTAAGTAAATTTAGAAATAAAAGGACATTTTAAAAAATCCTTATGTAAATCTATTAAGTCAACTGATAGATTTGTTTCATTGTTCTATGGGTCTGCATCCATCCAGAAAAATAAACCACCCTAGACATTAATTGGTTTCACACATGATAGAAAAGTGGAGGAATTGAGATGGTAAGACAATTCAAAGATTGGTAATATTTAGAAACAGCTGTAAATCTTGCGGCTGAAAGCACAATGGAATGAGATGGTGTCCTTGAAACCTGGAGTCCATCTGTCCAGCTGGTATTTGGAGCCTTGGAGGTCGCACAGCTTCTGCCAAAAGAAGCAGAGAGAAGGAAGTAAACACCTGGTTTCTGCTTTCATCAACTCCCTCTTCCTCAATCCTCTACCATACCCTAACTGAAAATCAAAAGGAAAATGAAAATTGCAAATATATCCTCAGGGCCTAGTTCATTTGCCTGCAATGTTGAAGATGGAACACCCCAGAAATACTGTGGCAAGCTAGAACACAAGTTTTATTTAAAGGATAGAACAGAGATAGACTTCTCTGCAGAGAAAGCACCCCAGAGCTGGGTATCTGAGGAAGTGGGGGTGTTCTGCCCCTTTGTACATTTTAGATTTCCTTTGTTCTCAGGCTTCCTTACCCTCATCCTACCTAAGTGACTAGTGATTCAAAAGGTGGGCCAAAGGTAGAGTGACTCAAGGTCAGGATGAAGCTTCCAGGGGTATAGGCAGATAAAGAACTTCCCAGGAGGCAATCATTAACAGCCCCTTGCTGGGAGTTTAATAAATGGTCTTATAAAATATTGCTTTAATGTCTATTTTTTTGTATTTAACAATACAATTTTGTTGTCATAATTTATTAAATCTGTCATCTAGTAAAATATATTATTTTTATGTACCCCTAAGAAAGAAAAATATTCAATTAAATTATGATATAACAATATTTCTTTTATTTCCTCACTTAAATTGCATGTCACTGTTTAAAGTGAGCAGGACATTTCTGACAAATTGATATTTGGTACCTTATCAACATAGTCCTGTGCAGTGCATGAATGGATTCATACCAGGCTCTTGCTATTTACATTTTTTAAAAATTTTATTGCCAATTGCTCCTGCTTTCTATTACTTCACTTACTATACAGTAGATTATCATGCCCATATCCCAGTGACAAAGTATAACACAGCCTCATGTCTTTATAAATTTCTTCATTTCTTGTGTACTGTAAGCATTTGTGTGTTGCTTTGCCAAAGGGGTGAAGGAGTAGAGCTGTGGCCATTTCTCAAAAGAAGTATACCAAATCACTATCATCCTTTAAGTATACCAAATCACTACCATTGAGCTCTTCTTGGAACTTTTAAAATACAAAATAGCTTTTATCTAAAATGATAAATTGTAGCATAAACTTCTTAAGACTATTTTAAATGGCAACCAAATTCCAAACAATTTAGGCAATTTAGGAGACTAAAATGGTGTAAATTCAGCTTTAATAATGACAGTCTGAATGTGATCAAATTCACATACCATGTCACGACAGTCATCTGGTCAACAGCAGTTGTAGGATGGCACGTCGTAAGGCGCTCCCCAATTTTAGGTGGGATTTCCAGCTACTGTAAAACATGATGACATGCCCTCAGGTACCAAATCAAAATATAGGAAAATGAAAAGGAAAGCAAAAATGTTTATAGTCTCAAGTACAAAATTTGCCCTGAAATATACCTATTTTAGGTATATTTCAGTAAGAATAGTAAGAAACAAAGGCACCTATTTAAATGTTTGTCAGGACCCACAGTATATTTTCAATGTTTAACTTATGCATGTTTATCATTTATATCTAACCAGAACAGCCAATCTCTTTTTTTATTTAAAAGAAAAAGATGAACAAGTTTTATAGGTCATTTTTCTTAGATCAACAGTTCATTTTGCAAAATATTTCTTTAAAAACTCATTTTACAGCATAGCTGATATGAATACTTGTAAAAAAAAAAGTACCTTATTTTAATGGAATCATATTTGTCTTTAAAAATTAAAGAAAAGGAAACATGACACATGATCACTATTTGCTTAGAAGCAGAGAACAGACATAAAGATTCCCAAATTGAACTTAATGTGGACATAAAAAATATCATTACCAAGACAAAGAATATCTAAGATGTGTGGAGGAATGTGATGACTCATGGAATTAATAATATCTTGCTAATAGCACCTAAAAAGCATTGAATTACATTTTTTATTTCCCTTATAGTCCTAGTTAAACCATTCAGTACTCCTGAGAGATGAATCAATGCCTTTTCTCTAGCATATAAAGAAGAAAAGATTCAGCAATTAGCTGTTTTCAGGGGATCACAGATACACACTAGTAGAGATAAAATTTCAAAAGAAGCTGTGGCTGATATCTGAGTTTGATTCATCCTTATTCAGGGTGACATTAGCTCAAAGTTCTCACAGTCCAGTGTAACAGTTGTAACCACAGTCTGACATATCTAGACAGATTGTAAGCCAGGAAGATATATTAAATCAACCTGAATCAAAGAAGGACCATTTGAGTTATGACTCACAAAGCAAAGTATATCCTCAATGGGGGTTCCAGGGGAAAGAGATGCTAGCAGAGGCCAGTATTATATCCAAACTCAGAAGTAAAATTATCAGGAAATGACATAGAATCTAGGAGCATATGAATCTAATGGGGGATGAATAATTAATTTTTTTCCTAAATTTCCAGATGTATCTAAGAAGATATTAAGTTTCTAATAACTAAGAAGCTATGATTGAATATGGCTAATTAGGATGCTTTTATAGATTAGTGTTCTTACTCATATTGGAACTAATTGGTCCAGTAGGAAAATATATTCCCTTTTCCTAGAATATGTTAGCATATCTAGACCCAAAACTCCTCATATTTTTCCAAATCTCCTCAGTTTGCTTCCCTCTGTCCACCTCTAACCTACATTATTCAAACACGTCACACATAAATTAGACCTAGAAGTACTAGTAATTAATGTGTAAAATATATGTACTTTATTTAAAACAGGACCATTTGCATCTTAGCTAACTGTATGATGATTAATAAAGAAGTCTGTCTTAATCAAAGCCTTGTGAGAAAACAAAAATGAACACAGGTAAGATATCTATCTCTGGAGGAGCATAAAGACTAGTGAAGAAATTGCATCTATAAATATCTAATCATAATAAAAGCAGAACAGAGTAAGTGCTAAGTAGAAGTTGAAATACTGTACTGTAGCAATCAGAGAGGGAATGATTAATTGCAATTGGAGAGATCAGTGTCAGTGACAGCCTCTCTGAGGAGATGGCATTTAAGTCTCTTTTGAAGGATTTCAATAAATAATGTAGGGAAGATGATTTCAAGCTGAGAGCCTGCGTGAGAAAAGGCAAGGAACCTTGAAAGTGCATGTTATTTCTGGAAAATGAGGGGGAGTAAGTTTTCCAAACAGAATGTAGGTTACGGGGAAGAATAATATGTTTCAACTTTTTTGAGCTTCTAATATGTTGGCTGGTTATTTTCAATTAAATTTATGTATTCTGCTTACATGTCTTTAAATGTTTATTCTGATTGAGTTCACTTACCAGTTGCCAAAATCTTTTCTCTTTTTGTGGTAATTTATTTGTCTAATGATAGTCACACAATATATTTCATTCCACATTCTCCTCCAAAGGAGTGAGGTGGCCATATTGCAAGCAAGAGGTAGAATGGGATTTCCCTCCCCTTGATCTCAGTCTGTCCTACAATCTAGCTTGTAACCAACAGAATGCATAGAAGTAAAAACAAATGACTCCTACACTAATTCATAAAAGATCATGCAGCTTCTGCCTGATTCTCTCCAGCACTCTTGGAGTATTCCCTTATGGAACCCAGCTGGTGTGGAGTAAGGAAAACATGTGCTGTGGAGGCCATATGTAGATGCTCCAGGCAATAGTACCATCAGCCCCAGTCATCTGAGTCTAGGTTCTAGACATGTGACTGGAAAAGCCATCTCAGAACTCAGTCTTCCAGTGTCAGCTGTTTCAGTATTCCATGTCAGTCTTCCCAGCTGAGGTCTTTGACATTTAGAACAGAGGATAGCTTTTCCTTCTGTATATATTTTGCTTTAATGGCCTATAGAAGTTGTGAATACACAAAGATTTTTGTTGTGACTTTATGTCACAAAATATGGAGTGCTTTGTTGAGAAGTAATAGTAATTAACACTATTTCTTCCTGAGTAAGAATATTAGAGATAGAACATTATTGCGCATTACTTTCTATGTTTGGCAGCTTTGCTTGTAACTTCATACAAGCATGAAACAAAGTTCTAGCCAAAGGACTATGAACTAAAATGAGGTGTGAAATTTCAGGCCTGTCCCCTAACATATTTCAGTAAACTGCTATATATTATGAACATTCCTTTGATCCAACTAAAACCAGGTCATAAAAATAGTATCCTTCATAATAACAAAGAAACAAGATAGCAAGAACTTTATAGCAACAAATGATGCTCTACTTAGAATATTATGAGTAAAATAAAATCTATTATTTGGGGAGTTCTTTGTTACAGCAGCCTAAGGTTACATTAAGTGTGACATTAATTAAAATATTTCTTTTGCAAAATAGAAATGGAAAGGCAACAAAAACTGTAATAGAATTGTAAGATAATTCATTCTGAACATTGTATCTGAGTATTATATGGAAAATGTCAACAGGATCAAAGGGTTTGTAGAGATTGTATTTTGAAACTCAATTTTATTAAGCAAAGTCTTGATCAGAACTCAATTTTAAAATTAGGGTTCAATCAAAAGATGGAGTAAGAACTTTCTTTCTAGTTGTATTAAGAACTTGTTTCCCATTTTCAATTTCAAGATAATAGAGTAAAAATGATTCTCTTCACTTTCTACACCAGAGGTGAAGACAAAAAAAAAAAAAAAACATAAACTATACTAATAAAATATAGAGATATTTGTAAAATCTGAAATGCTATTAATAAAGGTTGAAATGAAAGGCTTATTAAATAGGTAGCTTTACAGTCTAGACATTAGGTGTTTCCTCAAAAACTTATGTGTGAGACAATGCAAGAACATTCAGAGGTGAAATGATTGGGTTATGAGAGCCTTAACCTAATCAGTGGATTAATCCCCTGACTAGTAACTGAAGCCCAAGTAGGGTGTGGCCGGTCATGGGGGGTGTGCCTTTGAAGGATGTATTTTGTATCTGAGAGTGGAACTCTCTTTCTCTGCTACCTGATCATCATGTGAGCCAATTCCCTCCCCCCACACACCCTTCTGCCATGATGTTTCTCCTCACCTAAAGCCATCTGTCTGTCCTTAGACCTCTGAAACTGTGAGCCCCCAAATAAACTTTTTCTCCTCTAAAATTGTTCTTGTTAGATTTTGTGGTCACAGCAGCAAAAAAAAAAAAAAAAAACTGACTAAAACACTAGCAAAACAAGGAAAGGAAAGCCTACATAGAGTTGAGCTGAAGCACAAGTGGGAAGATAAAAGGAATTGGCTTTCAACAAGAAAGAAGGAACTGGAAACTATGAGAGGTTGTGGGAATTTGAGAAAATAGTATCACAGAGGGAGAATGATATAAAGACTAGAAGCAGGAAGATAATCTGAAAAGTTGTGTAAGGAAAATTAAATCTTTGGTTTTTATTCTGAACTATATTCATTAAGAAACTATCCAACCCTAAACTATAGCATTAAACCAGAACTTTCTGGACTCCAGCTACTGCAACATCAGCCCCTTTCCCCATTGTCTGCAAAAATGTCTAAAACAGATTTATAATCCCAAGGAGACTGTCATAAGTGCCAGAAGCCAGGTAGAATTCTAGTAGTTTTTTCTTAAAAAACTGAATGCCTACAGCAATGGCATACATATACTAACATTTGAGGGTTCCTACTCAAGACCCACATGACTACTTTGTATATATATTGACTTCCATGAAGCCACCAACCTCATTTACGCAGAGTTGAATAAATATTTTTCATCTCATTCTTAAGTGTGAAGAAATGGAAACAAAGGTTATAACATACCTATGTTGAAGAAGCTACACCATAAAACAAGAAGCCAATATAAGTACGTCTGACAAAAGCACTCGAATGAAAGGAAAACATTCCTAAATTAAGTTATATTGATTCAGACATAAAAATTTAACATATCCACAAAAGATAATGTCATAAAGAAGATGCAATTAGAAGAGAAGAAATAGCTTTTGGAAATTAAAAATACATGAGTTAATTTTTAGGGCTTCTTTCCTGAAAAAATAGATAAATAAAACTAAGTATGATACAAGACAATAAGATGGATAAAAGAGAAAAGAAAGAAACATAGAAATAGGACAAATCTGGGAGGTTCAACATTTGACTAATATGTGGTCCAATGTGAGATATCACCAAATATAATAGAGAAGAAATTGCCAAGAAACTAGAATATTTCCTAGACTGTTAAGATATGAGATTCCATGTTGAAAAGGTCCGTTAGTACCCAAATGATTTTAAAAGATCTACGTAAGTTAAAGTATAATGAATTTCATAACACTAAGAAAGAAGAACAATCTCTAACTTTCAAAGAGAAAAATCAAAAAGGACTAAGAATCACAATGACTTTCTGACTTCCCAATAGAAATGTTGAGAATTAGAAATCGGTTTCAAAGTAGAATTATATAACTAAGCAAATGAGCAGCAAAGTTTAAGAACTGAATAAAAACAATTTCAAGGGACTGGAGTTGTGGCTCAGAGTACTTGCCTAGCACATGTGAGATACTGGGTTCTATCCTCAGTGCCACATAAGAATAAATAACTAAATAAAGTAAAGGTATTGTGTCCATCTACAACTAAAAAAAATTCAGATCTTCAGTGTCTCAAAAAGTTACTTATTTTCCATGCAACTTTACCAGGATGCTCCTAGATGATGAGGGAGAAACCCAAAAAAAGAAGACACTGTATCAGGTTAGATGGCAAGCAGAGGGGATTTTCAGACAATAGTACTAAATAAACAATCTTTTCTGGTTGGAACAATAGGCCAGAGGGTTCCAGGAGAAAGGAATGCATGGCAAAATATGAACTCACCAATTATGTAGCTGTTTTGACCACATATTGGGAGGTAATTCATGGAAATGAGAATGAGTATGGGAAGTGTTGGTCAGATGTTAAAAGAACAATAAGCAAACAAATGAAGCAGAAGCAATTATTAAACCCGTAAACAAAATACTTTTAAAGAATTACCCAATTTTTGACAATTATTTTAGATTTAACTTATTTTTACTTGTACTTAGTATTTTCATTGAAAGATTGAAATTTATTTTAAAATGGAACTAAATGGAACAAATCTTTTTCATCCTCAAATTCAAATCTTCAGCGAATTTGTTTTTTAACACACACACACACACACACACACACACACACACACCTAAGTAGGAAACACTTGTAGAGTTTTGGGGTGTGTGTGTGTGTGTGTGTGTGTGTGTTAAAAAAAACAAAACAAACAAACAAAAAAAAAACACTGGATCACTGAGAAGTCTCTTGAAGTTATTATATACATGGGTTCTGTGGTTATGTCAATTGCCTTCAATTTTTTGAAGCTCCTTCTTTTCAGTAATTGGTGTCTGTTTCCCCATTAAGAGGTGGTGCTAGTCTCACAATTTGCCCTGTCAAATCAAATGTAGTGACAACAACCCTATTTTATGGAGCAGGGGAGAAGAAAGAAGGGGGGAAAGAAGGAATGATGGAAAAAGGAAAAAAAAAACAGGCAGAAATAGGAAGGAAATGCAAATGTTTTAAGGAAGATTTGTACTAAATAAAAGATGTTCATGAAATATTTTTGAGTTTAAAAAGAAATCTACAAAACTGATAATATAAGTAATTGAGTATATTTAGGAATGATCTATTCAATTCCAAATCACCTTAAATTTTATGTGCCCAGCTTCCTGATTTTCAAAGGCCAAGAACAAGAAAGATTTTTTATTTAATATTTATAAGTAGAGGGATTAAAAAAAGAAATGAAGGTATAAAAGAACATTTTTATTAATAGAAATAGCATCTCTTTAGTCATAAAAGTGGATATTGTTTTCTTTTTCAGTACTATGATAAAGTCAGATCTTTGAATCTAACTCGGTAGTCATTACTCCAAATTACCTTGAGCTATCAGAAATTGCATATAGAGATCTATAAATTTTTCATAAACTGTGATCATAAAATTAACATTTCTACAAAGTTAGACTTAATATTTTAATTTCAAAGTCTATCAGGAAAATTGGGACTCATCTAAAAGAACCTTTGGCTAAATATACTTGTAGGTTTTTAAAATTTTATTTATGTGGTGGGAACTTAAAACTTGACTCTTAAAATTCAGCATTTATGGGTATGTGAATAGAAAACAGTTGGAGGAGTAGTTGCTCAACTATTAACAGCAGCTACCCTGAAGAAATAAGTGAAATAGAGTTAGGAATTCACTAGGTTTTCATTTGGCTAATATAATTTTTACATTCACATTATTATATGCTTTTAATATATTATAGACTTTATACTATGTAAACATTTGATAATATACTTGGAATATTTTATACATATTTTTCATGAACTTAAATTATTAATTAGAAAGAAGTTATACTATTAAAAACAGGAAAATTGTAAAAATTGTACTTCATATGTGAAAGAAAAAAAGAAAATGCAATGTCAAATATATGATATGGGCATAGAAAATGGCAAACACACATTCTTAACAACTTTAAGATGAACAAAAAAGCAGCAGAATGATTTGAAACATAGTAAAATGGAACCCAATCAAATTCACTCATACCTCTATTTATGCTGTAAAATAATTTTTTTAAGATTTCTAAATCTAAAGAGAAGAACCATCAATATTTAGGGATGCATTATTATCAGAAATTTGAAAGAGAACAGACTAAAAACAGGCACATATATCTGTCCTCACAGTATCTTAAATAGTGAAGCTGATATGTTGAAGTTTATAAATTTTCTAAAGATTTTTAAGAGCTTTCAAGAATATTTGACTTCCCACCCCTTTATTACTTTGCTAGTAAAATAGAAGGACATGAAAATTTTTCTGAAGCATCCTTCCACACTGTGATCTGCACCCATATGTCTCCTGAGTCCTTCCTCTCCATCAGAGTGGAAAGAATGGCAATAGCGAACTGAGAACCAAACCTAGAACTCTTCCCATCAGACTGGCCATGTCTCAAGTGGATATTTACGTTTAGGGGATGGAGAAAGGTAGTCCAGGAAGAGGAGAATGCAGCTTATGAGTGAGCAATGAGAAGCTTTGTCACAATGACAATTGAATATGGCCAAGCACCTTTCAGGAGAGACAGATTTTTTCACTCCTGTGATTTCTTAATCTTTCCATGTTATAACTAGCGTAGAAATTAGAGCAAATGCCAGACTATATAATAAACTACTCATTTTGTCATCAAGAGAATCATTTGCCATAAAATTTTGTAATATTTGGGATTTATAGGCAAGTTACAAAACAGCATATGAATGTGGTCATAAGACTTTGCTATAAAGAGCTTCTTTAATTACAGTTATGATTATGCTGCCAAACAGACTATCTTTAACATACATAGTGATTTGTAAAGAACCTCTCTCAATAATAGGAAAGACAAAGCTTGGATATTCTCATCCTAATGCATTACTGTTAGAAAAGTCTTTGACAATAAATATTTACAAATACTATACTTATTTTAAAATGAATAAATCTTAAATATGTCATTTAATGCATGATTTTTATCGTATTTGGCTTAATGAGATTATAAAACAATAGAGATAAAATATTAATTGGAAGCGGTATTCTCAAATGGGGCTGAGATAGGTGGATATTTCCTTCCCACAAGCTTTTGAATACTGTTTTTACCAAACATTGTTCACATGTAAGAATTTGTGTGTCTCCTCTCTCCTGGGATGTGGGAGTGTCCATATAGGAGTAGCAGCTCTATTTCCCAGCCTAGCAACAGTGTTTTAAAGCCATGCACTTTATATTCACTGTCAAAGCAGAAATGTAAAAGGCAGAGTTGTGGCTTATTATTTGACTCCAAAATAAAATTTAGCAATAAGCTAGAACACTAATCTTAGTTGAAAAAGAAAGACATTTCGAAATTACTTTTGTCGCATCTGTTAGCACAGCAAGGGAACAAGCCCAGTTCCTAATAGAATTTCATAAAAATGATGTTTCATCACCAGATGGAACTTAAAGATAGGAGACAGAAAAAGAAGACAGAAGAAGGGAAGCAGTTGGTGAAGTTATTTCCCCAACCCATTTGTTGGAGAAACTGGGGATAAATACCAAAGGTGGGCTTTGAATGTGCTTCCATTTGGAAATTTTAGGAGCACCTACATAAGCCAGATGGAGGGTTTCTCTAGGCAAGTAGAGAGGTGCATCATGAACAGGGTCCAATCTAAGTATTCCTGGTTCCTATGAGAAAATTTCCACATATACCCCAAATTCTCATGCCAAAATTAAGCATGGAATTTACATTTGGCTGGGAGCTCACAGAAGTTACTAGGGTAAGGTCAGAAGTGATGGCCACAAAAGACAGCCTGTATCAGAAACATATATATTATGGAGAGAATTTTAGAAGGAACCTAACACCAGCCAAAGGCTCAGGAGGGCATTGCATTTTAAGTCTCCCCAAGAGTTCTTAATGGATAGCCAAAGTTGAGAACCCCTGCCTTTGGGAAAACTTGCTAGCACGCATCAAAAGCTCCAACTTCAAAAGCATTGTGTAAAGGACTTTCATAGGCAATATGTGTAATTTTGATTGTAATCCCTAGGGTAGAAAATATTAACATTATCTCCCTGTTGCTAAACTTGAAGTTTAAAGCAAATAACATGTCTAGATCACCATGGGCAGAAGAATCACATCTCTTGTGATTCAAAATGATTCTTTATTCAAAATGAATTTTTTTCTCATTTAATGTGACTTATAATGCTCATTATTTTCTGAGCTATCATTGTACCCTTGAATAGCCTGTATAATTTATGGAATGGTTCTTTTGAATAGCTTATCTGAAAAAGACCTAAAAAAATGCCTTCTATCCATTTTGGTGTTGCCACTCCTTCTAGTGAATATATAGTGTTGGACATGATGTACGCTTAGGGTGATTTAAGACTACAAGTTCCCAAGTCCTCTATTGCCCTGAAATAGAATCATAGAAAACAAATTTAATATCATCCTAGGCTCTCCCAAGGCAAAGGATTTCCATGATTCAATAGGATATTATTCTTTTGAAAAATTACTTTTAAAAATAAAATATTTAGCCACTACATTTACCTAAACTGTAATGCAATCCAAAAGGACAAAGACATAATTAAGTTAAACCAAGATTTATAAAGATACTACTCTGTGAAAGATGCCATTTTGACATCAAGAACTGCATAATCTTGTAGAAAAGTCAAACACAACAGTGATCATAAATCACCATTTGTCAGATACTGTGCAAGACACTTTACATACAAAGTTCAATTAACCCTCAGAGCAAAGTTACAAGTTAAGGGTCATCATATATAGTTTACAAATAAGGAAACTGAGTAAAGAGAAGCTAAGGTCCTTGCCTATAATCACACAGGTACTGAATGGCAAAGCCTGGATATAATGTGATTTGTTTCAAGATAGAAGCAATAGAATTGGACATGTTTATCTTTTACTTAAAGCAAAGGATAAGGAGAACTTAAAAAAATTAGTTGATACCTGATCAGGTGTCATTTGAAGTTTAAATGAGAATTTGACAAAGCCAAAGAACACACAATATCTGACATAATATATAATTGTGACTTGCATATCAGATAATATTTTTTTCTGTGCATTGATCTCAATGATTCATCCTCAAGATCAATTGTTCAATCACTGAGATGTCAAGGGAAAATCAAGTACACACTTGACACATAACTGTGACTTTTAAAAAGGATACATTTTGTATTGGGTGAGTGTGGGAAGAGTAGGGAAATTTCTTGAATAGGTCCAACCACATATTTTAGTAAACCTTACTCAGTAAGAGATCCTGGGTGCCACAGATAAAGTTGAGAGACAAAGCAAGCTTATAGAAGGATCAAGGTTCTCATTAGGAACACAGATGATCATCTGGTTTGCAAGTGCACATATTCCAGCTCATACAATTGATCTGGTAAATGATAGGATTTTTCTGCCTGATATTGCTCTTATTTATTTGTGTAACTGCCTTTCCCACTAGACTACAAACTTCTATAGGACAAGGAATCACATTCTGCAGCTCCCGTATATTGTTTCTGATACCCAGTAGGCACTCAGTATATGATAGTGGAACTAAAACAGAAAAATTCTACTTGCAAACACCATCGCCAACTAAAATGACAGCCTATTAACCTAGCTCAAAACACCAAATCACTCTCTCATCCCAGAGAACCTGTTCACATTTCCATGGTGACTCAGACCAGAATGTAGTGCTAGGTGCCAACAGAGCCAGATGCATTTCTCTCTCCATTTTCCTTAGGCTTTTTAGGCCATATGGCTCTCACCATTCCTATAATGAGACTTTAGGTTTAAGATTCTTAAGTCCATCATCTCCAGAATACATAGCACAGACACACAGTCCAGGCTATTTTGTCCCAAGTTGATTTGGCTCTGGATCATGGTGTGATGAATTTATTATGTACAACAGCAGGCATGGTGTTTTTTAAAAGCATAATGCCAGAAACAGATGCCCATTGATCAAAAAAAAAAAAAAAATCAAAACTTTGCCAATTTTCTCCAAATACCATCAGAGTAAATTATCATCAAAATATAAGTCATTTTCCCTATAAATAACAGCATGGAGCAAATCTATTGCATTTTCCACTCTTTGAAAATACTAAAAATAACTTGAGAAAACTGATCTAATTATCCTGCACAAATATAACAACATGTGAACATTAGAGTTTGTCATTGACTAATTGAATAGCTAAGGGTACCAGAGAACTTACAACAGAAGTTTTAAAAGTATATGAGCTACTAATGAAATCAAAAATGTACCGATCTTTGCAGTATAACTTGAAGCTCACATAACATGGCAAATGACAACTGCATTGTTATTACAATGAAGACAAATGAAGGCAAATGTCTAGCATAGGAGAACTTCAAGATTCTTATAATAATGCACCATAAACTCAAAGAATACAGTTCCATCTATTTGTGGAAATACATATTTCCCTAATTTGTTGACATTACACCTTTGATTATGGCAGACTTGTTTGTGCCTTTTTCCATACTCTTGTAAGTGTAATTATACTACCATTTTCTAATTTACACAGGAAGCACTAACATTGAGAGTCGTGTTTTGGTTAAAAACACCATATATGTGAAAATACACACAGAAAATTTGTGCAGTACCATCAAACATAGATGCTATATATGAAGCAAAAACACAAAGCTTTGTTATCAATCACTTATTTCCTTTCAAAGATGCTATTAAATTTGCATTATTGAAGCAATACATGTCAATATTGATGATATTGAGACATTGACCAATACTATCCAGAGAACGATGCATACTGTAATGCAAACCATCAGAAGAAAACACAGCCTCTATCTTGGTGTGATATCCAAGACTCTGATACATCATTGATTTTTCTTACCAGTTACATTTTCCTTTCCCAAATTAGTCAAAGATATTTAAATATTTTGCTGAAATGAAAGTATTATTTACTTTATGGTAGAGAAAGGAAGGTAAACCTTCAATGCCAAAAACACTTCACTGCACTTGCCCTGCATATCTTTTTGTTTGACTTTCTAGCAAATGATAATTTAAAAAACTATTTTCTCCTTTCTGAGAACATGTACTTCTTTAATCACTAAATCAAAGTGCTCAAGAATTGATTATATTATCTTCAAAAGCCTATCTAGAGGGTTAATAAAAATGTTATTTTATACTTTTAAAAATCTCTGCTTTCATTTGACTGCATTTATTTGCGAA
Organism: Marmota monax; assembly: GCF_021218885.2. Lineage (NCBI taxonomy): Eukaryota > Metazoa > Chordata > Mammalia > Rodentia > Sciuridae > Marmota > Marmota monax. The sequence goes on from NW_026692907.1 coordinate 21,511,639, forward strand.
TGTTTATTGCATCCTATACTAGACATTGAATGAGAATAAAAGGATTCTGAAGATTTAAGGATACTTGCCTTTACCCCAAGGTGCCCCTCATCTGACAGAAGTTTCAAGAAAACATTCAATCAACTATAATACAATGCAAAAATAAAATAAATGCAATTATTAAGACACAAAGTGCTATGCGATTTTAAATGAGAAAAAATGGGTAAGTGAATCTGAAATGTCATTTAGTGGTCGATGGAACTTGAATAAGTAAAATTTGGCAGCTGGTTGTGAAAGAGCAGAGAAGCAAAGAAAATTACGTAAGGAAGGACCAGAAAAAGCAAATAGCTTGATTTCATTGAAGTTGGTTATGAATGATAAAATGTAAGAGGGCAAGAGTGGAAATGGGTGGAATGTGCATTGGGAAGAAAGCCTCAAATACAGGAATTAAGAAGTCATATTTATTTCTATCAGCAAAGAGTTGCATTGGAAATGACAAGATTCAAAAACATATCACTCCAGAATGCATATTGAATATGTTAACTTGAAGAAATTTGAGAAAAGACAGAGAAAGAACTATCTGATCTTCCCTGAATTAGGCCATAAAAATCCCCTTGTAAGAGGTGCCCCCTATGTACCCAGAAGAAATGAGTATCTTTATTTTCAAAGACAGAGGATGCAGAAGAATCTGAACTAACAGGCCCTACTAAGTCTCATCTAGTGTCCTACTTTTAGCATACTGTCCAAGTATATTTTTCTACCACTTTGTATATTTTACCAGATCTAATATTTTTAAAAAGCTCAGTTTTAACCATTTCTTGAGGTCATTTTTTTATGAAAGCTCCCATGCCATGTAAAATTTATATTAATTAAATTTGTGTTTCTAGAGATAGAATAAAACATCATTATGGAGTGGAGAAAAATATGGAGAAGATAAAATGGATTGAATAAACAGAAGTACACAAATCATACTAAGACTACCTTCCTTGTAATTTAGCCATCCAAGGTTTAAAAAGTAAAACTGAATTGGTTAATTCAATAAATTTTAAGATGAGAAAAGTTCAAATCAGAGGAGTATCTTAAACTAAATCTACCCATATATTGGGAAATATCATATTTTGAAATCTTGACCATGATCAGTTTATGGTAAAATGAATGCTGATTATTTGGCATCCTTACTTTAATTGAGAGCTTGTGACTCAGTGATTATTTTCTAGTAACATCATAGGAAATAATGACAAGGAGGCAAATAAGTATGAATACATAAAGATTATTATTATGTCATTATTCAATGGAGTATATAAAGAACTCAAAAAGCTAAAAACCAAAAAAAAAAAAACCAAACAAACAAATAACCCAATAATAAATGGGCCAAGGACCTGAAGAAATACTTCTCAGAAGATGATGTACAATCAGTCAACAAATACATGAAATACTGTTCAACATCACTAGCAATTAGAGAAATGCAAATTAAAACCACTCTAAGATTTCATCTCACTCCACTCAGAATGGCAGCTATTATGCATACAAACAATAATAAGTGTTGGCGAGGATGTGGGGAAAAAGGTACACTCATACACTGCTGGTGGGACTGCAAATTGGTGCAGCCAATATGGAAAGCAGTATGGAGATTTCTTGGAAAATTGGGAAGGGAACCACCATTTTACCCAGCTATCCCTCTTCTCAGTCTATACCCAAAGGACTTAAAAACAGTACACTATAGGGACATAGCATATCAATGTTTATAGCAGCACAATTCACAATAGCTAAACTGTAGAACCAAACTAGATGCCCTTCAATAGATGAATGGATTAAAAAAACTGTAGCATATATACACAATGGAATATTACTCAGCAATAAAAGAGAATAAAAACATGGCATTTGCAGGTAAATGGATGGAGTTAGAGAAGATAATGCTAAGTGAAAAAAAACAAATGCTGAATGCTTTCTTTAATATAAGGAGGCTGATTCATAGTGGGATAGGGAGCAGGAGCATGGGAGGAATAGAAGAACTCTAGATAGGGCAAAGGGGTTGGAGGGGAGGGGAGGGGGCAGGGGTTATTAATGATAGTGGAATATGATGATCATTATTAGCCAAAGTATAGGTATGAAGACATGAATTGGTGTTAATATGATATGAAAGATATGAAAAATTGTGCTCTATATGTGTAATAAGAATTGTAATGCATTCCACTCTCATATATAAATTTAAAAAAAGAAAATAGAAACATATCTGAGAACAAATAAAATTATTTTAAGATCATTTAATAATGATATACAAATAATGTTAAGGGAAAAATTATAGTTTTTAAAATATATATATAAGGAAAAGATTAGTAAGAAATGTCTCAAGTTACAAAAGTTACATTGAATAATGAGAATATAAACAATTTAATTTGGCTGTTTGTCCTTTTACATATTTTCTGAATATTCCAAAGTTACTTTGTAATAAAAGATACATGTTAAAAGCTTTAAAAGTTTCACAAGTCTAAGAATTCCCATAGAAATTGCTTTCTTCCCATACAAAGACATTTTTTTTAATTTGATATTCTCTAATTTAGATATATCCACATAATTTTTTCCTGTGGAAAGGTGTTTCCTATATATTCAGACTATTTTAGAGAGAATCAACACACTTTTCCATTGATTGAGAAACACTAAAGTATCTCATGGCCACTGTGAGAATAAGAATGTTACCCTGGTTTCTTAAGGTGAACTTTTAACTCCAAGGAAATGAGATGGGGAAAAGAAGAAAATGTGAAATTCTATATGCATTGAAATTTTACTCCTCAAGAAACATATCAGCTATAAAATAGAAGCAAAGTTTAAGTAGCTTCAAGATAATAAAAATATATTGTCATTGTTGAGTTTTATTAGGTGAAAATATCTATGTAAAACTCAGTTATTAAAGAGATTCCATGAGAAGGACTATGATTCATTTATATCCTTCAGTTTGGAAAAGTAGACATACATCTAATAAGTCCCAATTATTTGTCTGACATGTACACAAGAACAAAACGTTGTTTACTTGCTTAGAAAATTAGATATAACTATGTTGCAATTGTAATTATGTAAATGCAACTGTGAGAATTAAGGGCCAAGGGAACAAATTCACAAAATTAAACACCAAGAAGCAAAATCTTTGAATCCCTGTTAGTCAGACAATGAACAGCCTAATGGAATATAAAATGTGGATATCCTCAAGTCCCCAAGGAAGCTGTCTGTCATATCCAGAAGACCCAAAACCTTATGAATCTGTTTGGTTCTATCCAATTTTAACTCAAGTAGCCTAGAGCTGTCACTAATCCAATTGTGTGTGTGACCTGGCCAGGGTAGACAGCATAATAGAGCTGTAGCTGTTTTGACACTGTCATTAATCTGATAGGTTCCAGTTCTGCAGTTCTGCATAGTTCATCAATGATTTAGATGCAGAGTTCTCCATGGTTTGGTAATAATTTGTCCTGTTTTATGATGGCAGGGAATACAAGATATCTCATGATCCCTTCATGCCCAAAGCTCTATTTTATATACTCTTTATCATTCTCAGATATATTATATTCTACTTCATCTAAATCCTAACTAAGAATGCTTCTTGAAGAACAGAAAAATTTCAACTCAAAACCAAATAGTGGCCTGCAGGATAAAGGTCTTTAAAAATGTACTTCGACTCAGAAATAATTGAGGCACAATATCACTTTTCTATTTAATCAAAACTGCCAATCCTGACCTAACATACCTTCATACTCTAGCTGTTCCCGAATCTACAGTTGAGTATCTTGCCACCTTTCTCTCTCAGCTTATGCTTCAGCCACACTAAACTTCTTGCAATTTCTCATGTCCACATGGTGTATTTGGCATACTTTTATTCCTGCTTTTGGTTCTGGGTAAATCATCATCTTTAACTTCTCTTCATCTCTACCAAGCTTAATCCCAAACTTCCTCTGAATTATTCCTTCCTAACCACCAACACTGCTTAGGTTGTAGAATGAATGAATAAATGCCCCTTTCAAATGCAGACATTGTTTGTGTCCTAGGATCCTTAGTGTTATGCTTTCTTAGATCATTTAGTTGTTTAAGTGGTTTTTGTATCTGTTAATAATGCAATGAACTTTGTCATCTAGTATTAGACAGAGACAAACTACCCTGAAACAGTCATTAATAGAGGCAGAAAACCAAGCAATTTGAACATGCTGAAGTTATGGAAAGATGTATATTAAAAAAATAACTTTTTGATTTTTCTGTTTCCTGTGACTCTTGTTGATCATAAATTTTCCAGGGAGATTTAAAAACACTATTATTTGTCACTTCAATCATGGTAATATGAGGCACTCCATGTACCAGCTCTCCAGTGAAACATGGATAATTGGTCAAAATTGTATCAAAAAAATTTAATCTCTGAAAAATCTCCCAAGGATATACAGCAAATTAAGAGACATCTGTTCAAGAAAATCTACTAAATCTCAATAAGAATATCCAAAGTTCATTTTGCTTGAGTTTTTACCTGCTTCCTCATTTTCTATCTCCAGCCAGCATGATAGCAGGTTCACTCCAGAAAATTTTGATGAAGGAAATGATGCTTTCCTTTCCCCAGGATCACAGTGAAAGACTACAGTACTTCTGTAGCAGGGTCAGGCTACCGGCACTTCTCAGACACCCCAACTTCATGTTATTGAGGCTAGATTACATGCAAGTATAGCCAAGGGATTGAAAGTTCCTCTTCACCTAGCAAGTATTCAGGAATCAGTATCTGGACTTCATGTTTGGCATATGGAAAACACTGGGTCCCCAATCACCTTCATCCTTGCTTGCTAGTATGGCAGAAGTTCAATGCCAGGAGAGCCAAGCCAAGAAAACCAGAGCGACTATCTTTTCCAAGGGTGTTCCTAATGAAGCAGAGTCATTATTTTGAGAAGCATAGGACATGTATTACCATCACCATCTCTGAAATGGTTCCTCAGATATTGCCTGGACAAAGAAACAGGGCATAAGAAAAGAGAGCTCTGAAATTCTCCCCAAAGCAACTAACTATTTGGAACTGAGAATAAGACATTTAAAGCTAAAGAATACTCTCATAAACAATGTTAATTTTGGCGGTAAGCAATTAAGAGGGGACTCTCAACAATTGATAAGCTATGGGCAACTGATTTATCATAGAGAAGCAAGAAAAGAGATAACTAAGAGTTTTCCTGGCTTCATAACTGACCTCGGATACTGAACTTTAAAATTAAGTTTGCAGAGGAATCTGAATTTAAATGCCCCAGACCCTGGAGAAATTTGTCTCAAGGATCTATTTCTTCCCCTCCCTCTCTGTCACACACACACACACACACACACACACAGAGAGAGAGAGAGAGAGAGAGAGAGAGATTTGTAGAGCCAAATGCTGAATATAATGCAAATATAGTCATCAGCAATTAAGGAAAGAAACAGAGAGCTCTCATACAGAACCACCATCCCAGTATGACTGTGTACATTTGTAAACTATACCTCATTCAGGTGTGAAGTTCAGAGGATTCATACTGTGGGGGTAAAATGGCCTTCTTTAAGCAAATAAACAAGCAAGTAGAAATAGCAAAGAATACAATGATGATGGCAATAGCTACAAAAGCTTCACAATAGGTACCACATGTAAAAAATTTCAAACAAAGTCAAGGAGAATCTTAAAAACTGTCAGAGAGATAGGACTTGTCATGTGTGAGGGAACTTAGAAATAGAACCTTATTTCTCATCAGAAATACTGGAGGCCACGGACTTTTGGGATATAGCTCATTTGGTAGACCGCTTGCCTTGCATGCATGAGGGCCTGGGTTCAATCCCCAGCATCAAAAAAAGTTAAAAAAAAAGGAAGAAGAAGAAAAAATACTGCTGGAGGCCAGAAGGCAATGAAGAACATTTTAAATGTGCTAAAAGAAGCAAAAGTTTACAAAGAATCTTACATTTATCAAGGGTATTTTTAAAGATAGGGGGAAAAATAAAGACTTTCAGAAATAAACAAGAACTAAAATAATTCATCCCTATAAAACTTGTCCTAGGATAAACACTGAAGAAGGATTTAGGATTGAAAAAAAGTGACTCAGAGAGAAATTTCAATACACACAAACACAGAGATAAGGTAATTATGCAGTTATTAAATTTATGTGCATACTAAGTTTTCCTAAGTTATTTAACACTTTTATAAAACAATAGGTATATAATCTTGTTATTGGAACTATAGCATATAAAATATAGAATATATTTGATAATAATGGCAAAAGAGGTACAAGAGAGCAAAACTATTGGAGTAAGTAAGTAACATGAGATAATAATTTGAATGATTTAAATGCACAGGACAAACAAACAGTATCATGAGCAATAAATAAAAGTTTAATATAACTAATTATATAAATATGTAGTAGTGCTCTTTATTCTCTCAGCTTCTTTAAGCACAAAATTGTGTAAAATAATAATTATGGACTGCTGGGTTTGAAGCATGAATATGTGTATAATAAACATCCATAATAGCTTAAAGATGTGGAAGAGGAAATAGAGCATTGTAAGAAGAGTTTCTCTGTCTCACTAGAATTAATATAATTCAAAAGTTGATTTTGATAAGTGATCTGTAAATGATGAGACCTAGAGCAACTACTAAAAAATAACCCAGAGTATAGAGAAAAACATTTCAAAGAAATTAAAATCTTGTATACTAGGAAACATTCACTTAATGAAAGAGAAAAGAGCAAATATTTGAAAAATAAAAGTCATTACACATATTGAGAACAGAAGTAAAATGGCATATATAAGTCCACTGTATCAATAATAGCATTAAATGAAGATGATTTTTACTCCCCAAACAGATTATCAAATTAAATTAAAAAAGCAGATCCACTTATATGCAGTCTGCACTTTAGATTCAAAGACATAAATGCTAAACTATAAAGGAATGGAATAACATATGTAAAGAATAACCATAAGAAAATCTGTGTGGCTATATCAGAAAAAAATAGACTTTAAAATGATAATAGAGATAAGGAGTGCATGCCAAATGATAAATGTGACAACCCATTGGGAAATTATAAAAAATATATGCACGTGAAAGTAGGACCCTAAAAAGCCTGAAGAAAAAACTGACAGAACTGGTAGGAAAATAGCTAATTTGTAGTAATGGGAGATTACTACACTCAATGTAAATAGATGGCAGAACAAATGTACAGAAGATGAAAATGGAAACATACATAAACAACAATATAAAACAATTAGACCTAACTAATACTTATATAATAGTCCTCCTAAAAATAATAGAATATACATTTTTCTCAAGTACACAGAATATTCTCCAGGATAGGTTATATGCTGATCACAAAACAAGGCTTAATGTTTTCAAAAGAGTTGAAATCATATAGAATATGATTTCTGATTCAAATGTGATCCCTGACTGAAATGAAATGAAATAAAAATTAGTAACATGAAAGAATTCTTGAAAAGCCACAAACATGTTGAAACTAAACAGCACACTCCTCAAAAACAATAAAGCAGATAAATAATCAGGAGAAATTATAAAATATTTTTAGAATGAAAATGAAGATAGAATATTACAAATATGAGATGCAGCTATAATAGTGCATAGAATGGAAATTTGTATTTATAAATGCCTACACTACAAAAGAAAATAAAGCTGGGCTATCGTTTTGTGGTAGAGCACTTGCTTAGCATGAATGAGGCACTAGGGTTCATCCCTAGCACTGCAAATACATAAATAGAAAGATGGCAGATATATAGCCTAACCTTCCACCTTAAATTACTGGAAAGAAAAACAATGCATTTACAAAAAGCAGAAGTAATGAAATGACAAAATTATAGCATAGATTATAGCAGAGATAATAAAATAAAGAAAATCAGTAATGCAAAAATTGAATTTTCAAAAAGAGCAACATAATTGAAAAACTTTTAGTCAGCTTAGAAAAGAGAGACAGAGACAGAAACAGAGAAATTAAAATTACTAAAATCAGGAACAAATGTGAGTATATCACAAATAACCTTACAGAAATAGAAAGGATTGTAAAATGATAATAATATAAACAATTTATGATAACAAAGTAGATAACCTAGATAAAATCTGCACCTTTCTAGAAAGGTACAAATTATAACAGAAAAATATAGAAAATCTTCATATATGTATTATCAGTAAAGTAGCTGAATTAGATTTTTAAATTTGTCTCCCCATTCTCCTTCCTCTACTCTAATGGTCTTCCTTTTGCTCATCTATTTATTTTTGATTAGTTGTTTTTATATATCTATAAATGTGAAATTCATTGTGATACATTTATAGGTGCACATAACATGATTTATTAAAGAATTCATTCCACATTTCTCCCCTTTTCCATCCTTTCTGAATTCTTCTTGACCTCCTTCTTCTATACTCCTCATCTCCCCTATATCTTTATGATATCCTATTTGCTCCTACTTCTTTCCTTTATTTTATTCTAGTTTCCACATATAAGAAAAAAAATCTGATTTTGAGTTTCTGAGTCTGGCTTATTTCACTTAGCACAATGATCTCCATTTCCATTCATTTACTACATGCACTGTATTTGGTCTCAAGGAAATGAACTTCATTAAATCCCACTGAAGCTAAACTTATCTGTTTTACTATATAAATATATACATTGATAATTTTAAATGATGATAAAGGCTCCTTGTGTTGGCCAAGTCAAAAAAAAAAAAAGCAAATGAAATTAAATAGAGATATACACTACAATATGAAAAGGATGAACCCTGAAAACAGTATGCCCTGTCAGAGAAGCCAGTTACAAAGACCCACATACTGTGTGGTTCCTTTATATGAAATATTCAGAATGACAAATCTTCTAGTCAGAAAGTAGATTTGATTAGTGGTTGCTTCAGGATGAGAGTAAGAAATTGGGAGAAATTGTGAGCAATTACTAAGGAGTACTGAGTTTCTTTTTGAGGGGATTAAAAACATCCTAAACTTGTAAACACTGATGGTTATGCAACATATGAATATACTGAAACTACTGAATTGTACCTTTTAAGTGGATGAATTGTATAGTATGAGAATTCCATCTCACCCTACGCAATTTCTAAAAATTACCATTATTTCCTCATGGGGATATATGGAATAGCAGTATTATTTTCCAGAATTTTAATAGTCAAAACTACAGAGGTAACTAAGACCATAGAGGAAGAGCTTCGGGAAACAGGATTTGACATTATTCTCAGTGTATAAAAATAGTATCACTACAGTGGGCTTTTCTAACAAGCAACTCTGCTTAATATTTGCATGGGATATTTTAATGTTTTGGTAATTAAGAATCAATGTTTGAATTATATAGCAACATATGGGCAAGTGCTTTTGTTTTTTAATATAACTTTATTACTGGTTATTAATGAGAGGTCTCAGTACTTCCAAGAGCTCTCACGGACATTCTTTCATAGCAAATATTTTGTATTTGTTAAATTACCTTTTTTTTAACCTACTGATCCTGTTATTTGAATATGTATTCATAAAATTAATTGAAGAGTGTTTAGATAAAAAAAGATTCATAAGAAAAACAGAATCTCAATAGAATTCATATTCTATGGAAAAGTTGTTTACTCAGAGGTATAGTTTATTGAGTGTAAACTCAAATGATTAATAATTAACCATTGGAAAGTTTTTTTGTGAATGTAACAAAACATTGAAAATCAAAAGTTAATGAAATAGTACATATGAAATTAGGCTTACTAATTTTTAAAAGAAGGTTAAAATATATTAATTTTAATTGTATTAACAATATATTCAGATTAAATAATATCACTCTAAAACAGCTAAAAACACACAGAAATTGTGGACTTTTACTTCATACATCCTTGTGTAATTTACTTGACTCTTAAAAAACTACCAATATCAGTTTTTTGGTATCTCTAAGAGAAGCTTTTATACTAGATAAATGCCATTTATATTTATGTTTTATATTTTTATACATATAAATATTTGTTATAAATGTTATAAATCTAGCTAAATACAAATGTTTATACTTTTGAAAACCTAATTTTTCTATACTTTTAATATAAATTTTGTTTTATTTGTAAATCAACATAGTTTACATATTTAGTATATTGGGTTTTATTTTTCAAGTACATTGTCCTAATAAACTTTCTCATATCCTCACTTTGTCCTTATAAATATAATATTTTAAGTTTATAATATGATCAATCAACATATTAAAATTTACCTCAAATGACATATTTCATTATTCTTTATGTTGAGTAAAATTCCCTTGTGTATATAAACCACATTTTCTTTATCCATTTGACTGTTAATGGGCACTTAGGCTGGTTCCATAACCTGGCTATTGTGAACTGTACTGTTAAAAATATTATTATGCATATATCACTATACTATGCTGATTTTAGATCTTCCAGATAAATACTGCAGAGTGAGATAAATGGGCTATGTGTTGGATCTATTTCTAATTTTTTTGAGGAATTTCCTTGCTGCTTTCCAAAAGGGTTGTACTAATTTGTAGTTTCAGCAACAATGTCTAAGTGTACCTTTTCTCACATATCCTTCCAGGCAATTATTATTATTTGTCTTCTTGATGATTACCATTCTGACTAGAGTGAGTTAAAATCTCAGTATCACTTTGATTTGCATTTTGCTGATTGGTAAGGATGTTAAACATATTTTCACATATTTGTTGGTTGTTGTATTTCTTCTTTTGAGAAATGTCTATTTCAACCACCTGCCCATTTATTGATTGATATTTTGGTGTCAAGATTTTTGAGATATTTATATATTATTAATATTAATACCCTGTCAGAAGAGAAGAGTAACTGGCAATGATTTTCTTCCATTTGGTAAATAAACTCTTTCTTTATTCTCTTAATTATTTCCTTAGCTCTATAGAACATTTTTTAATTTGGTGCCTCCCCACTTATTGATTCTTGGTTTTATTTCTTGAGCTTTAGGAGTCTAGTTAAGGAAAATGGTGTTTGCACCAATATTTTGGAGAGTTGATCGCATTTTCTCTCAGCAGCTTCATTGCTTCTGATCTAATTCCTAGGTCTTTTGTTCATATTAATTTGATATTTGTGCAGGATGAGAGAGGGATCTACTTTCATTTTTCTACATATGGATGTTCAATTTTCCAAGAACCATTTGTTATCTACAACATAGATTTTTAGAACATTTGTCAAGGGTAAGATGACTATATCTATATGGATTTGTCTTTGTGTCTTCTATTGTACTGGCTTTCATATCTGTTTTATGCCACTATCATGCTGTTTTGGTTAACATAATTCTTTAGTATAGCTTGATATCAGGTATTGTGATGTCTCCAGCATTTCTCTTATTGCTCAGGATTGCTTTGGTTTTCTGAATCTTTTGTTCTTCTACATAAATTTTAGGAAATTTTCTCCCTATATCTTGAAGCATGTCATTGGTATTTCAATGGTGATTGCAGTAAATCTGTAGATCATTTTTGGTAATAAGGCCATTTTGACAATATTAATTCTTCCTATCTAAGAACATGGGAGGTCTTTCCATTTCTAAGGTCTTCTTCAACTTCTTTCTTCACTGTTCTATAATTTTCATTGCAGTGGTCTTTCATCTCGTTTGCTAGTTTTGTTCTCAATTATTTTATGTCCCTCCCACCCTAAGGTCACTGGGAGAAGCCCTGGAGGGGATCATCTTCAATGAGACCATGTTCCCTCTCCACTCTTTTTTTTTTGCTGCCATGAATTTAGCAGTGCTCCTCCACCACGTCATTCTGCCATGATGTTCACCTTCAGCTTACTATGGACTCAGTGTGCCATGAACTAAAATCTGGAACTGTGAGCAAAAATAAACTTTTCCTCATCTAAGTTTTTCCTATTGGGATTTTAGTCACAGATAAAACAACTGATTTAACATGTGCACAAAACACATAAATGTTACAGAATATATGCACTACAACCATAACAGAAAAAAAAAGTGCTAGGTCCATTTTCTTTCCTTAAGTGACATGGTTTCTGGCAACAACTCTCTGAAGACCCTTTAGAAATATTTCCTATGGAAAAAAACATTTTATTTTTATTTATCATTCCAAATTTTTGATAAAAATTAACTTTGAGATGGAGTACAATAAATATACACAGGCATGTAAAATGTGAACACCAAGTGAAATTGCATTATGTTAGAGTAAATGATCAACAATTAGGGCCAAAGAACTTCTGGTCTCAATATTCTCCTTCACTCTTCCAAGCTTGCAGGTTTAAGGGTGTAGAAAGAAGCATCCCTTAGGCACAGCTTGGTACATCAGAGATAGAACTGTTTCCCAAGTCTTCACTGGGGCTATTGCACATCTCTTTTTCACTTTGTATCTTGATCAATAAAACAGGAGGCTGACTAAAAAGTGAAGTGATAAATATTTGAGTTTTGGTAGAAACAATGTCTGTCTTTCTACTTCATACTTACTCCAGAAATCCCTTAGAGCTCAATGTGTTTTAAATGTAATAGAGGCTAAACAAGCAGCTGGTATATATTGCTCAATACATGACACAAATTCTCTGTGCCTTCCAGTGAGGCAGCTGTTCTCTGACTCCATGAGTTTGAAAATAAATTAAAGGGAAAACCCTAGATAATCAACACATGGAATGAACAGGTGAAGCAATAAAGCTATTAAAAGAACTGTGGTGACTATAGAAACTATCCTCAAAATATTTAGGGAGGGGCAGGAAAAACAATACCAAAATAGAACAAAAATACACAGCATACATGTGGTTTTTGCATTTGTTTGTTTGTTAGGGCCTATTTGCTCTTTTTTCAATATTTTTTTACCCAGTCTCTGGCTTACACCTAGCATTTAATGAGTATTCAATAAAGATTGAATGACTATTTCACAATCCAGTGTTCTGGACATTATTTCTTTGCTATTCTTAAAATTGTATTCCTCAAGATATATAAATTACAATGCAAACCAATATTTTTTATGTCTTTCAAATGAGATTTTGAGCATAACCTACTTGAAATCTATGTGACAAGAGAATTACAGCTTGAAAAGATTTTCTTATTTTATGGACTCATTCAAAAAGAAGTGTTATTCCCAAAACCTGTTTCTAAATAAAGGAGGGAAGCATAATGATGACCAATTTTATACCACATATTTTGTATGCATATTGCATTTAACCCATGTTATCTTTCTGTATGTTAGGTGTTATTATTAGCTACTCCACAAGGGAGAAAACTGAGGCTCAGAGAAATTATTCTATCTTGTTCAAGGTAAAAAGCATTTGAGCTTTAAAATTCATTTTGTCTGGCTTTGAAACCTATGTTCTTAGCATTATATTACACACTACAGAGATAACATCTTGTAAGTCTAGATACACCTACTTTAAATCACTAGAAACTTCTCCTATAGTCAAGTCTTAACAGAATATTACTTTTCCTTGGTTTCTCCCTTATTGTAGAATGGCAATATTCATATAGTGACATAAAATGATACAAAAACTAGTTAGTATGTTAAGAAATTTATATTGTACTTCCAAATCAGTACAAATTAGATTTTTATCTGGTTTTCATTTGTATCAGAATGTATTTTTCAAATATGAACAAATGAAGATAGGCAATTACTAAACAGTGAAATATCTCATTGAGTATGGGCTTTCTACAATGCAATGTTGAAACATCTCTATTAAGATAGAGACATATTTTTCTTTCCTCACACTTTAGGAGAACTTTGCAGCTCTTTCAACCAATAGACATGGGAGATAATGCTACGCAACTTCCAACAGTAGATTAAACAATGTCAATATGGCTTTCATCTTGCTTTCTCAGAATATTTTTCTTAAAAATATGCCATCTCTCATGAGGCCCGCAGCCTTATGGAAAAGTCCTGTATGGGTTTTCAGAATAATACCTTTGTCTAGGTCATCAGCCAACATCAATAGCCAGTCCACAAGACAATGACTCTTCATATTATTCCAGCTCCTGCCTCCAGTTCTTCCAATTGACACCAGCTATTATGGATGAGTAACAAAATGACCTTACTGTGCTCTGCCTGAATTTCTAACTCAGGCCATTAGAGTTGTTATTCTAATTATTGTTATATAGTTATGTTAAGCAAATAAGATTCAGAAGTAATTTGTTATATAAAAATTTAGAAGAGAAATGATGCTTCTCCTTAAGTATGATTTGCTATGAATAAAATTTGATATTATATATTAAATATTCAGATGTTCTCAAAAATATCTTTGAATACATTAACCAAATGTACATTTCCATGTGAATGATCAATGACTGCTATAAAACCACATTATCCTATAAGATTGGGAAGCATTTTACAATGGAAAACAATAGGCATCTTGGTTAGAGTATCTAGAGTCAAACCCTAGCTGCATCGCTAATTGGCTGTGCAACCTTGAAAATTTTGCTTCACTTGTATATACATCTGATTTCTTCATCTATCAAGTGAGAACATTAGTACCACTTCTGTGTACTACAATAGTTCAATACCTCTGTCACAGTCACAAATCACTTCCACCTGATAAATTCTAATTCCTAAAGTGCCACACAGCTTTACAGGGTAAAACATATAACCTAAGAAAACATCATAATCTGAAAATATCTTTATTCCCGTACTATAGTGACTTTTCTTAAGTGGGAGTTAACAATTTTACAAAAAAATCAATTTTAAAAACTTAGACACCATAGTTTAAAATTAATTAACACAGATCACCTGCTTAAACACTGCAGATAGAACACGTGTGCTTGTTTACATTCTTCATTGAAATACAATTTGAAGAACAGTAAAAATACATATACACACACACGAGAATTGAGAGATGGGCAAGTAACAGTATAGTGGCTATGAAAATATACCTCTCAGATCTCCTACTGTTGGCAACATAAATAAACAAGAGCTCCCATGCTTCTCTCTGAAATGTATCCTTTCAGCTGGAAACCACATGTCCCACAAGCTGCTAAACTGTTCCTGACCAAGGAGAGATCTTTGCATTTCTTCCAGGGAGTAAGTGTGGCTAGTTCAAATCCCTCAAGTTTACTGGACATTTTAAGAACAGCATTTCTTTTTGAGGCTCCTTCATTCATTCTTCCTTCCCTCTTTCTTTCAAAAGTATCAGACCCACATAATGATCTACAAGTTTTCTCAGCTAGGTCTAAAGTTTATCTTCAATTTTTGCCATATCATTTCCTAGAGGAATAATATATTATGGACATTTTTAAATGCATCTTGATGTCTTCTGCTCAGTTGACTTCAAACTAACACACACAGCAAGAAAGCTCAGAAAATATCTGTGGAGGGAAAATGTAGAATTATTTGATTTAGCAAAGTTTAGAAAACTAAAACATGGTGTATGTACACACACACACACACACACACACAGGAGTATTACTCAGCCATAGAATGAAATTATGGCATTTACTGGTAAATAGATGAAACTAGAGACTCTCATGCTAAGTGAAATGAGCCGAGAGAGAGAAAGAAAAAGAAAGGGAAAGGGGTGGATTCAATCAAAATAGAAGAAAGATGAAGGTAATTGACGGGGAGGGGGAATGGATAAGATACAGGGAGAGTGGAATAAATAGGAACTAAATTTCCTTTTACATGTATGACTATACCATGATGAATCTGTAATGCCAGATTCGTGGGACCCCAATAGACCTCCAGGAACCGAATCCCATGCAATCACACAAGAGTCTTTATTGCAAGCTGGAGCCTGGACTCACAACCATTCCCAATGCAGCAGTCCCAGAGAGTGAGTCCTGGTCCTTTGTTCAGTGAGATTTTATAGGTTTTGGGGGGATACTTTATGTATCACAACATGACACAGCAAATCATTCCATACCGCGGGAAAGTCAAACAACTCTTAACATTGGTCAGCACATTCACTGATGGGAACAAGTTGGGTAAGGGCGATTGGTTAGTACAAGAGGGGGATTCCTTTGAACTGACTGGTTTAGGGAACGAGGGGGGTACGTGCTAAACTACATGGTTTCCCAACATATTATCAACCACCATAAACTACTGGGGGTCATCTGGTATCCCAGGTATTTTCCCTGTCTCATGCTGATTGGTGGTTGCTAGGGGATTGCTATGGGTCTTCACCTAGCCTGACTGAGTCAGGGACACCTGGCACCACAGATCTCTCCTGTTATTTGCAGACAAACAACTCAGCAGGGTGGTTATCTGCCTAGAAAGACTCTGTGGATTTTTCCAGATAAAAGGGCCACGCCCCCTTCCTTAGAACAGGCCTTGAGGTAGAAGCTGCTGTTATTTATTTTCAAAAATGGAGTCACATCAGTTTCTCAAATCTACCCATCATGTATATCACAAGACACTAACAACAGCAATAACAACTAAACTAAAAGTTAATGACAGAAAGATCAGTAGAGCAGAGGGAAGGGAACAGGGGCAGGGAGTAGGGGTGGGAAAGGGGAAATACTGGGAAGTAAATTAGAGAAAATTATATTCCATGCTTTTACAATGATATCAAAATGAATCCAAATGTTATATATTAACTAAAGGAAAATATGTTAAAACCCCAAGTCTGCATAGGAATGGCAAAAAGAAGCCTGATCAAGGCACATGACCATAGAAATAAATGTGCACAGATCAGAGGCATGAAAAGGGGAAGGTGGCTTTTAGGATTGTCTGAAGCAGAAATGCTAAGGGGACTTTGGACAACCAGGTCCATCTCCATTACATAGAGCCGGAGTAAATCCCTCCCTCTAACTAGAGGGCAGGGTGTGGGAGACAAACCACATTGAAAATTAAGGGGATAATATATTTTTTTAAATCATCTTTATGTAATATATCAAAATGAACAACAATGTGTTTAGGACTGAGGATTTGTGACCCTTCCTCTCCAGATTCATATGTTGAAACCCTAACCATGAATGGGACAGTACTAGGAAGTGGAGCCTTTGGGAGGTAATTAGACTTGAGGCAGAGAGGTTATAAAAAGGAACCTGAGTGCTGACTCTCAGTCACCTCCATAACCACCATCGCCACAGCCATTGGAGGATCCAGGAGAAGATAGTCATTCACAATTCAGGAAGAAAGACCTCACCACACACCAGATCTGCTAGAACCTGGATCTTGCCAGCCTCCATGACTGTGAGAAATAAGTTTCTGTTGTTTAAGCCACCAAGTCTGTGGTATTCTCTTACAGAAGCTCCAGCAGACTAAAGATTTTTATGATAGAGAAAGAAAGTAAAGGAGAAGGACCACTATGATCCACAGATTTCACAAACAAAAATACAAGATGCATAGCAGAACTTGAGTTTCAAACAAACAGTAATCTTTATTTAATATGCTCCATGCAATACTTGGGACATCCTTTAATGAGAAAGTACTTGTTATTCAGCTGAAATTCAAATTTAACCCAGAGTTCTATATTGTATCTACAACTCTATTAAGTATACCATGGAAATTTTTCAAAATAATAAAAATAAAGAGAAGATTTTAATATCTTCCAGAAAGAAATTTAAATGAATTGGTGATAGGAAGAACATTTGACGTTTTAAAAGCAACCACAAAAGATATGCAAAATTCTATGGGAATAGCATTTTATCCCAGGATTCTGTGCCCTGACAAATTGAGTTAGCATAGATATTCGCAGACATGTGGCATCTCAAAATTTTGCCTCTTACAGGCATAATGACATAATTTGAATACTGATCTAAACAAAATTACAAGATAATCACATTAGGTGGATTTAAGTAAGTAAAAAAACTCAAGGTGGTAGGAGGCTCAGAGATGGTGTTGCAAAGTGTGATATTTAGCCCTCAAGAGCAACTCCAAGTCCCTGCTTCCTGGTATTTTCCCCCTTGTGTGGGGGCCCTCTGGCACTGCACTAGAATTTATTTGAATGACTACTTGAAGGAGTAGAAATGATCTTATACCATATTTTAAATTTGCTTATATGAAATCACAGAATCTTTTAACACTCTACGTTACCATGTACATGCTGTGGGGGTAGCTGGCTGCCATGCCTGAAGGACACTCAGAATGTCCTATGGAGTTGTCCATGTGGCAGGAAATTGAAACTCTTTACCAGAGCCTCATGAGTGACCCTTCTTATAATCCAGCTGTCCATCCTCAGCCAAAGCTTCTAATGACAGAGTCCTGTTCCAGTCCAAACTCATGAGAGACCCAGAGACAAAACCAAGCAGCTCTGAGGTTCCCAGTGGCCTGATTCCCAAAAAACAAAACAAAAAAAAAAGGTTTATTAACTAAAGCCATTAACTTTGGGGGTAAATTTGTAAAAACTAACAAATATAAAAGGTAACAGGGTAAATATTAATCTTCTATAATATAAGATCAAAATGATCAATATACACTTTTTTATTTTTTATAAATTTTCAATGTAAATATTCCTGGAAACATCTAAAATATTACAAGGTAGTTATCTATAGAGTAGGACTTTAAATTTGTGTAAGGAGAGAAAAGGTGGTTATGATTTTTTATTATAATTCTTTTTATAAACCATTATTTAATATTTTACTATTTTTTAAATGAATCCAATGCCTGTGATACAATAGTAAATGGTTATGTTCATTTACTACAGAATATGTAGTTATTCTGTGAAATGATCATGTTTAAAATCATTTTGATAAGGTTTGCTAGTCCTTACTAGTGTAAAAACTAACAAGAAATTAATCCATACACAAAAACTGAATAAGCATTTACAAATAATCAGAGATTTTTTTTCTACCTATATGTCTGACACAAAGTAGGTATTAATAGTTGTTCAATATTATTAGTGTTATTTTACATTTTACATTGCATACAGTGACTGATTCCCCATCCAACTTAAAAGGAGAAGCAAAGAAAGTTGAATTCTGAAAGAACAGAGTTGGACAATTTTTAAATTTTATTTTAAAAGATTGCTTCCACAATCCTTTTTTTTTTTTTTTCAATTTTGGATCACTTAGGTCATTTTTCCCCTCCACCAGCTTAGATAATTGAGCTGACTTTCATGTTTGGTTGAACCAAGCAGTAGGAACCTAACAGAATGAAGTATTATCTTTTTCTCTGGATACTTGCCAAAACAATGTGTGGATCCCCTGCCTTGCTGCTGAACACTGCAGCTCTAAGGCTATTTGGGATAATAAATAAAATCCCTTACTTAATTTCAGAAGTGATGCTATTTTAATACTACTATTTTAATACCAATAAAAATAAGACTTTTAAACACCCTAGCTGGAACATTTCATTCCCAAGCCAGTTTATAGACTGATCGCAGAAGGAAACAAGGCATATTTTCACATGCTGTGTAATTTAAGAACATGGAATAGATACTCTGTTCACACTATGTCCTCGCATAACAACCAATATCTCTGACAATTCTTCATTACATAGCATAGTGACAAAAAAAAATGTTCAACATTTTTGCATGAAATAATCATTTTCCTAGGAAGGATGATTCTTTAATGAAGGAGTCCCCAAACCTCAAAATTATTTAGTCACTGCTTGAAAAAGAAGGTACTAATAGTAAAAGCCCTGACTGGTACAGTGTAAGAGGATCTTGAACTAGCTATAGTTGAACACATTTGTTGACTAGAGACCTTTTTTAAAATACAGAAAACTAGCCACCATCCTTTGTTATATTTTAACCTAGTAGATTTTTGATGTGGTCAAGATATCATTTTCCCACTTCTATGCAGTTTTCCAGTTAATTTAACTGTGTACAGTCAGGGTTCGGCATTGTGGAAAAAAAAAAAAAACTATTCAATGTCAGCTGGAATATCAGGATACAATATTTGAAGAGGTAGTATTGGGACTATAGTCCAATTGTGCTGGGACAGTAGGACGGGTTGTCGAGGACAAAAGAAAATACCCAGAGGTTGGTATGCAAAACAAAGGTTTATTGAAAAATGTTCATGGAGAAGGTCCAGTGGTGACAGAATGCACAGAAAGCAATTTCAGCCCTCAGGATGCCTCTGTGTCTCACAGTGCCTTATCCAGTGGCAGTTGGCTTGACAAGTAGCTCTTATCCTCTCCATAGTGCCTTAAACTCACCACCAGTTGCTGCAGGGAAAGGTATTTTTTAGTTCGACCACAGAAGAAGTGACATCATTAGTTAGATTAGTTTGCACTGTTCCTTGCATAACTCATGTAACAAAGAGCAGCAGAAATCAGCTCCTACAAACAATACTAGTTGCCATATACCTGGAAAGGAGAGAGTTAGTGTCCTTCAAGGTAGCATTTATCTAAACGTTCTTTTCCAGCCCCAATCATTATTTCCTTAACTTGGCTAGGTTCTTGGGAATGGAAAGGAACATTTCAGGGACATAGTGTTTTATTGTCTTCCTTTTCTTCGAGGATGACATACCTTGAAAATAATACACATACACGAAAATCAATAAGCCATAATTCCTTTCCTAATAATCATGCATAGCTCTCACTTAGTAAAATCTAATTTTTAAAATGCCACAAAACTTTAGAAGGTAAAGCAAATAATCCAAGAAAATTTTATAATTTGGGAATATTTATGTTCTCTTTTTGAAGTAACTTTTCTTAACTAGAAGTTAGCAGTAGTGCTGAAAGCCTATAGCTCTCTCAAATTGTTATATGTTACCCTTGCAGAGAAAAGTCCACATTAGTTTATCTCTGTCTTAATCAGCTTTTCAAGTCTGACCCAAATCTGAAAATAACAACTTTTAGAAGGAAAGGTTTAAAGGGGGCTCACAATTTCTGAGGTCTCAGTCCATAGGTGGCTGACTCCATTGCTCTAGGGCCAAGGTGAGGCAGCACATCATGGGGGGAACGACCCAGTAGAGGAAAGCTGCTCCCCTTTTGGCAGCATGGAAGGAGAGGAGAGGAGAGGAGAAGAGAGGAGAGGGAGATATGAAGGGACCACAGGGTAGATGCACCTTTCCAGGGCATGCCCTCAATGACACACTTCCATACCTGCCTACCTTTACTACTCAGTACATTAAAAGTAAGATGAACTGATTAAATTACAGCTCTCATAATCAGATCTTACCCCTAAACTGCCTGCACTAACACAGGAGATTTGGGGGACACTTCATATCCAAACCATAACAACCTCCTCTCCCTCCAAAGGTCATATCAGGATAACAGGTCAGTGACAGGAAAGTCATTCTGTTGTCTTGTTGGGGTCTCCCCATGCCTGGGCAGAGTAGAAACCTAAGCCTTTGGCTGTGTATCATGCTTGAGATGATGAATGTTACCACCAAGTTTCACACTTCCTGCAAACTCCGAGGAGGCTCCTTTTCATCTCTTTATCTGAGAATCACTCAAGCAAGAACATAAAGAGTTATATTGCTCTTACTCAGAAACTCTTCTCAACTTTTTATTCTCCTCACGTGCTTCCTTAAAATAGGGGGTAGGGTATTGGAAGAGCATAGAAGAGTCTTCTGTTGAAATGTATCCACTTTTAAATCTCTAGGCTGTTTTTTCATAATTACTTGAGAAAGAACCTTCAGATATCTGAGAAAAATGCTTAGAAGCTTGGATGATGAAAGGAAAGTGACCACGACACTCGGAGTGACCAAGATCTTTTTATTGTGGTGGTGAAGAAAAGAGAAAAAGAAACAGAGAGAGAGAGTGAGGAAAGAGAGAGAAGGAGAGAGCAAAGTGAGAGAGAGAGAGAGAGAGAGAGAGAGAGAGAAAAGAAAAAGAAAGAGAGAATGAGAGGGGGAGGGAGAGAGAGAAAGCAAGAGAAGAAAAGAGAGCAAGGGGGGGAGCGGCAAGAGAGAGTCTATATAACCAAAATCTAATGGGGTTTTTGGGTTTGCAAGCTGCCTTGTTGGTGTACAGTGATTGGATCACACAGTAGTTGCTAAGGGTGTCATCTTCTGCCTTCAGGAAGACTAGGCAGGGGCTAGATGTGGGTTTCCCTTGCACCAGACTGGTGGGGGTTGAGTGTTCAGCCTTGAGTGGGATTGAGTGTTCAGCCTTCAGGCAAACAAGCGATAAGGAACCAGACGGGTGAGGGTCAAGTGTTCAGCCCACTCATTTGTTTAGCCTGCTAACAGATGGGGACTTTTTTTTTAGTCTTATTGAATATTATTGATTTATTGTCATATGATTATTGTCATGGAGATTCATGTTCCTACTTACAAATTTATCTTTCTTGAGGTCTTTCCTTCCTTCCATACTTCTTTCCTTTTTCTGTTTTTCTTATTGTACACCAGGTACCCTTATGTAATGATCTTATTTGTTAGTTATTATATCTGCTACCTATTGCTATATAACAAATTCTCTCATATCTGGTGGCTTGAATTAATAGCAATTTATTTTTACTCAAAAGCATATAGACTGGCTTTGTGGTTCTTCCGGTCTTAGATGGGCTATCTTCTGAGTCAGCTGAGGATAAATAGAAAGAAGGCTGTACTGTGTTAGCTGGACTTCCATGTGTTTAAGTCTTATGTCCATAGTTATAACAAGGATATAAAAGGCAAGTAAAATCAGTCTTCTTAAGACTAGGTAGCAGAACTGACATATCATCACTTCCCCTGCGTTTTATTGTCCAAAATAAGTCTTGAGGCCAACATAAGTTTAAAAAAGCAAGAAACTCTCTTCTAGTCAAATTTTCAAGTCACATTGCTAAAGGCATGACTACAGAAGAGAACAAATGCAGGCCATTTTGGCAATTAATCTATCATAGTTATTTGGTTTTCTTCAAAAAGAAAATAAATATTGTGTGAATGTGTGAATATATAACAATAAATCTCATTATTACATACAACTATGATGCACCAATTAAAAAAAACGTAAAAAATAAATAAATAAATACCAAGAAGCCACCATCTAAAGAAAACATTCAGACCTTGGTTAACAACCCAAGAGTAAAAATATCATCTCCCCTCAACCTTTTCCCTTTCTCCCCAACTAAGAATAATCATTATCTCCAATACCATGTTTCTCATTTCCTGGCTTTTATTTTCACATATTTTTACTTTTCATATAAAAGTTACTTTTCGATTATTTTGAACTTTTTAGCTTCATTATGCAATACTTAATCTCTCAGAACTTTTATCACTTATGATTTTTATGTTTCTAATACTTATCCATGTGGTTGCATGTCACCATATATTCATTCATTCCAACTGCTATATGATAATCCAATGCATGATTTTACTTCACTTCCTGTTTGTTTTATGACTTGTTTCCCCTAAGCTTTTCATTAATATCTGTAAATAATCCTTAGTACTTTCAACATTTCAATGTGAAATACATCCTTGAATAAGGTCTTTTAACCAAAAATTACCTGATTTTCTCAACAATCGTGTGGGTAAGACTGGCTTTTTTGCTCCTCAGAAAAATATTCTACAAAAAGTCAAATGGAAAGAAGGCTGTTCAATGTCATCTCTCTTTTATTAAAAATTTTTAAAAAAGGAAAACAAATTAATTTCTAAGCTACTTAGTGATTTTAATATTGGTTTGTCTTTTGTCAGAAATTAAAAGAGTTTACTTTCATAATCTCTGTTTCCTGCTATGTGTCTGCAGGCTTAAATCACAGTTCTTTTTTATGGATCCCACTCTCTGGAAGCCTTAGAGTTTGTAAGCCACTCTATTTATGAGTATACAAATATGAGCTGCTTTTCTGAAATGACAGGCATTAAAGAGCGGCACTGACCTGCCAGTTCAGACCAGCTCCAGAATATCTAATGTACCAGTGGGTAATGTGTCTCACTGGCCTGAATGTGCAGGATTCCATATCTTTACTACTGAGGAGCTAATACTGCTAATCTTGAATATAGAAAAAGGTCCCACCAGATCCTTTGAAAAGTTGATTGAATTTTCTCTTTGCCTCAACTTATTGAACTGTTATAGACTATCATAATTAAAAGCCAGAGGGAGCTTTTCTTTGTCCCATTTAAATCTCCCCAGATTACTATATGTACAGCAACAGAACATGCTGCATTAGGTGGGTACACTTCCCTCTTCCCATACTTTTCACTGAGCCAAGTGTGTTTTACCATCCTTGAGGAAGGTACTATTTCTCTAATTATCATTGTACACTAACTAATGATATTCTGGGTAAAGTGAGAAGGGAAGAAAGAAAAGAAGTTTAGAGAAATTCAAGAAGGAGTTATGGGCAAACTGTATAGAACTGGGTAAGTTCATAGATTCTGCTCCTCTTCCAGAGGAGCTGAATCAATATTATATATGTAGATTTACAGGGAGAAAATTTATCATGAAAATCAGTTCACAAGATTATGGAGACCATCACATGCCATAATCAAATTGTAAAAGTAGGAAATCTGGTGAAATAATTGGGACTGAGTTCAAAGGCCCAAGAACCAAAAATTCCACTACACAGGGGTGAGAGAAGATGAATGCCCAGCTCCAAGAGAGGAAGAGAATTCTACTTTTGGGAGGATCCTTAATGGATTAGGTGATGCCTGATTATATTAGAGAAAATGGACCTTTTTTTATTCTATGCACTCAAATGCTAATCTTTTCTAGAAAAAAAAACCCTCATAGGAAAGAGAGAGATAAAGTTATAATAATAGACATATAAATAAAGTTATACTGGCATCCCTTAGCCCAGTCAAGTTGACACATAAACTTGACTATCACAACAACATAGGAGTTTAAGCTTCTAATCTGCAGTCTTGCCAGGCAGTGTCTAGCTGGGTGAGTTCCAGCAAGGCACTTATCTCTAGGTCTCATTCTCTTTCACAGGAAATCAGCAATGAATGAGATTGGGTTTGATGAGATGATTTTTTTTCTTCCTGTTTTTAGGGACACTGTGGCTATAGCTTAACTGAACTTTCTTCAGACATAACATGAAAAGCTCATGACTTACCATGAAATGCTTTCAATGATACAGCTTTATCTAACCAATGCTATCTCTGAACTTTCTCCCTGTCCCTATTCTTTCATGTAGCCCTTTCCATAATTAATCCACATTCATCCTTTAGAACTCAGTTCAAAGTGGCTTTGTCAGGACAGATTTCCTACCCACCTCAGCCACATGCTCCCATAGTGCCTCATCCTTTACCATCATTCCATTTACTATATTTGTAGAAAAAATCATATTTCATGTCAATCTCCTCAGCTAGAAATTAAACTGAGGGCAGTGCTATATCTGCCTATATTTAACCTTGTCCTTTGCACATGATAGTCCTGTTCAGTATGAGGGTAAAGATGTACACAGACTAAAACATTTCATGTAGAACTTCAGGAGGTTTAGGAAAAGACCAAACAACAGGAAAATGCAAAAGAAAAGGGAAATGTAAAAAAAAATAATAATAATTAAAAGAAGGGCCTTGGAAAATTGCTGAAATTTGTGTGCTTATGCCAACACAGACTTCAATTGCTTTTAGCAAAGAGAAGATACTAATTAGTAGAATAATCTTTGTATCCCAGTTTGAAAGATTACTCTGATTGCTTTCCTCCAGTGCCATGCCAGGCCTTAATGGTTTTAAAGATTAATTGATAGCATGTGAAAGCCAACTAGCCAATTAATGGCTGCATGTCACCTAAGTGCCCTGAAAAATGTATGTTCATATTGTTTAGGTAGTTGGTCTGCTGCATTAGTTTATTCATTGCTGTGTGTCTCCTCCATGTCATTTCCTGTTATGTATATCGCTAAAAACACAGCAGAACCTCCTCAAAGCTAATTTGTAAAATAATACACTTATTTTCTATGTATAGTTAGTTCTAAAAGTTTTATACCAACCAAAATTCTTATTACTTCAATAATTATTAAATCATTTTTCTTACTATAATATTCACTCCATGCATCAATTTCATGTCTAAGTTTTATTTTAAAGTAAATTTTCAAGGGAAAATTAATTATGTGAAAGGTGCCTATTCAGAGTTCTATAAAATTAGACAAAACACATGATTTCAAAGCACTTCCTTTATAGAAACAAATCACAAACTATTCTAGCCACAGAACCAGAATAAGTTGGGTTTACATCAATCTGTTAGTCATAAATCCTCGTACTGATCATATATTCTTTTTTTTGTAGTTAGAAGAAGCTGAGAGACAAAATTACATCTTAAATCTATTAAATATACAATACTTAGTAGTAAATATTTTGAAGATTGATTCAGCCCTTCTTTATTTTGTGATTTTTATTTTTACTTGTAAGCCTAATTCCTCAATAAATTTATCCCTAGAATCTGTCTAAAATTCTAAAATTGGTGAAGTGAAAAATAAATAAACAAGTAAATAAATAAATAAACTAAAATGCAAAGTCATTTGCTATAAATAAATGCTTTCATTCTACAGTGAAAAGCACTAAATAAAGCACAGAGGCAAATTTATCTATCTCTCAGATTCTATTTCCTCTGGTTTCCAAATTTATGCAGGAAATATTCTGAGCTTTTAAAAAGGTCCCAGGACATGAAATAGTCATATGCAAATAACCATTGTAGCTGTTAATTTCAATATGTCAAAATATTAGATTTACATCTCTCTATGGATATCCGTGTTTTAAAAAGAGGAATGACATTCCTGATTTCATTCTATTAAGGCATTTAAAGTAAGCAGTCCCACACTGCTCTCTAATCACTCAGCTAAAAGAGGGTTTAGCTATGCAGACACAGACTGAAATCCCTTGTTTCTCTTCATGAAATATACTGCAAACAGAAATATTGGACAGGCCAACGTTGCCAACCACGGAAAGCCTCTTGGAGGGATTTGCTCTTTCTTCATTCAACTAAGGGGACTCCTTATTGAACTCCATATCCATGACACTTTTACCTGGCAATCGCCCATTCCTGCCTTGCAGCTGATGCTGCATACTGTGCACCCGCTTGCGCTAGTTCCCTAGGAAGAATATGTCTTGGCTGATTGGAATAGCAAAATACTCTCTTCTGTTCTAACAATTAACTTGTCTCTGTGTTGCCACTTCAATCACTGTCATGTACACTAACTTCTGACACTGGCTCACAGAACGCAGCAGGGGGGTAGGGCACACCCACAGGATTGTTAATGAGTCTAAAGGAAAGAACATCTGGGCCTCATCTCTTCTACCTCTGGCCTTGCTGTTCAGACTGTAGTTTAAGTTCTCTAGGTCTCTGTCCTTATTTGTTAAAGTAAGAGGTTTGGCCTATAGTAAGAGTCAGTGAATTTTAATGTACTCTAGGAATCCCCTAGGAATCTTGTTAAAATGCAGTTCTTGATTCAATAGATCTGGAATGGGGACCAAAAAGTTTGCATTTCTAACAATTATCCCAGGTGACACAGACGTTGCCGATCTGTGCAACACATTTGACTAGCAAGGTGGAGAATCATATATGCTTTGATTTCAATAAACCCTCTAATTTAGAGATGACTATGTCAATAAATAAAATAATGTCTTCCAGTATTGCTATTTTGATAAATTCATTGTAATATTTAATGGAACTTAGTCTTAAACTCTTCCTCCCTCTTTCTAGAATTTTTTGTCCCCTAAAATGAATAGAACTGTTGTGAATTAAATGTGTACCCTGGGTTTGTTTCTAGTATGTTCTATAGGTGATGAAAATGGTATTGGAGCAATCACATGGCAAAGCTAATTTCAAACTCAAGTCTTATAACTGTGAAATCTATCAGGTCTTATGTCCAGAGAATGACATCAGGGACTCCAACAATACCACTTTCATCTGAACTTCAATGTGTTATTGCTGTTTTGAAGAATTAGGACAGTCTTCTGATTCAGAAGAAACAAGAGTTTTAAATGCATATGTAGAGTCTAACCCAGGAAAGCAGAAATGCTCTGGCAAGCTATGGACATTTAAGACTTAGAAGAATTGTTCTTCCCTGAAGTTATGAAAGATGTAAGCCCAACTAGGACTCATTCTAGACTCCCAATGAGCCAATGAGACAGTACCCCAGAGGTGGGTACTGAGACAGTCACTTCTATGTGACAATAAGGTCATATTTCTATAAACATTACTTGGAAAAAATGTAACTCTTCATTCATATTTTTAATAAATTAGCAGTCTCTATTTTAAAATTATAAAAATAGATAAGAGAAATATTAGTAAATAGATGTGAATAGATTCCCAAATATCTTCTTTGTAATAAGAGGTACAACTATAAAAGCATGAAATGAGTTGTTAATAAAATTTTTATTTTTTTATGTTAGTGTAAAATTACTGATGTGAAACTATAAGAGTATTCCTCTGGTAATCCCTACCTATTCTAGATATCATTCTGGCCCTGTTGCTATCAGCCTTAGTCACTCAAATGATATCTCATAATCCTGAGACCCAGGACTTGTGTGCATTTATATAAAGCACAGGAGGAAAAATTCACTTTTCTAGCCTTTCAATTATTTATTGAAGAAATACTTAATAAATACAGACTGCATGCCAGGCAATGTTCTAGGTACTAGAAAAACGTATCTGGCTTTTCACCAAGTGTTCTTCATATAGTGTAAAGTCAGGCAGCAGCTACCAAAAGGAGGCAAATTTAAAAAGGCTGCTGAATGACGCTTTATGGAGATTTTGTTCCTGGGCGGGACCCTCAGACCAGCAGAGTGGAGTGGGTCTAAGGAGAAGTGAGCAGGGCTTGATCTGACTGGGATTTTTATTGAGTTTAGGGCAGGAAGGGAGGGCTTGGGACAGGAAAAGGGGTTTTTAGTGTCCCTTGTAGTACTGGAGTTGGTCAGGGGAGTTGGCTAAGATCCAGGATTGTCCAGGAGACCCCACTGATTGACAGGTGGTTCCATCAGTGCATGATTGGTGTTTCTTTTGCACGTAAGGGGTTGCTCAGCCACCTCCATCCGCCTGACATATAGCTAATTTAATCCTCACATATACTTATGATACGGATGCTACTATACTCATTTGTCAGGTGAGGTATGGAAATATCAAGGAAAGTGATTTTTTTTTTTAAGATCGATTATTCCATAGTGACAGAGAGTCAAATCTTACCATTATCTTCTAAACCAGATCTTTGTTCTTAAACTGTCTATTCTTTCCACTTACTCAATTTCTTGATTTGGTAGAATTACGGCATTTATAAAAATTCTGCCAAAAATAATTTCTCTGATGCTTCTGGAGGCACATGGGAATGTGTCTGAGAACTCCAAGCAGCATATGTTACTAGCAGTCTGAAGCAGTCCACTTTTTCCAGGAGCTGGGTAGCCTAAACCTAGTCCAGGGATTCTACATTCTTTTCATTTTGCATAAAATGTACAGGAATACATTACTGATAAGACAGCATCTGCTCTTTGGAGCATATTAACATCTTTGCTAGCAAATCCTACTCAAGCTTGTGATTCTCTCTCCCATGAGTATTCTGTATCAAACAGTGCAGAGCAGCACAAACCAATACAAGTTGCTTAGTCCATTTATGAGAATTTTCAAAAACTATTATGTAGATTTCTGATAAGATAATTTGCACAGCTTTCAAAAAAATATGGTGCTAGCTTTATCTCTCTAGTTCTCTTCCTTTTGCTCTCCACAGAAGAGCTGAGAACAGAAAGACCTGTGTTCACCTGAACCCAGTAACTCTATATTTTGCTTAATCCTGGCAAAATCAGCTGCAGAGGGGGTGGAATGTACTCTCTTTGAGTGAAAATGACCTTTCCCATTCAGAATAAAGCACAAATTAAATTGATTTAGTATCAGGAGTGCAAACATAGACAATAGTTAAGTGAATTTTTTGCTTTTGAAGACATTACCTTGGTATAATACCTGTTCTAAATCTTAAAAATTCAAAACTTCGATAAATATTCATTGAATGCCTACTAAGTGTCAGAAAATATGTTAGACTCAATAAAAACAAAGGAATAAATATTAAAAAGTCATAAAAGAATTAAATGAAATAGAGTAGGTGAAAACACTTTGTAAATGAGAAAGGCATAAAAATGTAGGAAGCTGTTTCATCTTTGTTTTCTTAAACTTGAAAGGAAATACAATTTTAGACATATTAACATGTGCCTGACTCTAGAAAGTGAATGGCTCAAGTCTTGTGAACCAAAGAATACTGGAGTCTGTATTGTTTTAAATATTACCTTGAAGAAAAACTTATCTAGTGTATGCTACAATGTTTTGTAGAATCTAATTGCTTTTCTACAGAGGGAAATAGTCTTTGAATGCAAGGCAACATTCAGTAAGTGGCACTGGATATGATAAAGCAAATGCAAACTGGGTCTAATAGCTAAAGACTTTTTGACTTTTTAAGATGTTCAATTGAACATTTAAAAGGTTTAGTCTCATATCAGTTTTAGAAAGCCCCCCTGGGGCAG
Organism: Marmota monax; assembly: GCF_021218885.2. Taxonomy (NCBI): domain Eukaryota; kingdom Metazoa; phylum Chordata; class Mammalia; order Rodentia; family Sciuridae; genus Marmota; species Marmota monax. The sequence goes on from NW_026692907.1 coordinate 21,541,766, forward strand.
GCTTAAGTAACTATGCCATTAGGCACTCAGCTGCAAATTGCCTATTAAGTCTGACTGAAACTGTAAAATTGCTTTTCACAATGCAAATTAATGTAAATAAGAACAATTGGTTACACATATCACAGGCTATCAAATTGTCCACAGATGATACATACCACCCCTCTGAATTAGCATTACTTTAGAGTTACCTTTAGTAGGTCTTAACAGGTTTGGGTGTCCCTGTGATAAATTCCACAAATTTATTGTAAGTAATACATGTGTCCTATGTATGTCATCTATTATATGAAATATAAACTTCTTTTTATCTATATCTGAGGTCACTTACACTCAAATTCAGTGGATATACTACCAAAAAACATTCTTTTACCTTTAGCTCTTGAGTTACATGACCATCATGCAGTTACTAAACATGATTTAAAAATATTTTTAAAATGTTTTTCAAAACTAAAAAAAAGAAAATTAGTACAAGGTTATATAAATGACATGTCCTGTTTATACTATGCATAGAGTAATTTTATTGGTTTTACATTTATGATGACTATTTTGGAAATTCAAAAATTACTTAACTCATAGTTTCCATAGCTGTCAAATGAACTGTAGTCACATGTGAGTAATAGGAATATAAGGGATTAAATAAATACTATGAATTAATGTTTGAAGGTATCTGTAAAAAATTTCTTTTTCTTTCCAGTCTAAATACAGGACACATTAAGACTCAGGAAATCGGAGGTAAAAATAGTACTGTTAAAAGTCAAAGTTACAACAAATCTAGTTTTGTAGACCTTAATTGGCTTTAATTGCAACTGTAGAATTGGGCAGCTGTTTGGCCCCAAAATAATTTGGAATGCTTATAGCAGGTCAGGCAGCAAGCTTTTATGAAGATCGAAAACAAAGAAAATGTACTTGATTGGTTTCCAGTGAAAGACCCTAGTCAAAGGTTAGTTGGTGGTTTCTGATTGGTACAGTTTCTAGTTTTAAAGTGCTATTTACTCGGGGCTTTCATTTGTTCCCGTAGAAATTTAAAGGGCCAGAGCCATCCCAGTCTAATGTCCTCTCCTTTGGAATTCTACAGTACCTTTCTTTCTGATAAAGTTATAGAGATACTTAAGCTGGCTAGCACTATTCTTAGAACTAAACTAACCTGAATCGTTGACAGCATTCTGCAAGGGCCTCCTTGGGAGTTCAATGTATTTCCCAGCCAGTTTACCACATGATTAAGAACAGATAGTATATCATCTGTGTCCCACCTTACTTGAAGGGAGAACTGATCACAGAGACTGAACAAGAGGCCAGAAATATCCTAGAGAATCACACTTCTTAAGGAAACAAAAATTTAAAAACACAGATTCCTCCAAATGAAATTTGTAAAAAACAAGGATCGGTGTCTGCAACAAATATATAAATGTAGCTATTGTGGCTATAATTTATTGGGTCATTAGGATTTTCTGAAAATTCTGAGGAGTAAAACTGAATAACATAAATTGATGGCAGTGGAATAGAGAGATAGTAGCTTGGCCTACATGTGCACACATTTTCTTATATTCTTAGGGTTGTTGGTACATTAAAGAGCCAACAAGTCCCAAGTAAACACCAAAGATAGTTTCAAGGAGTCATGAGCACCACAAGGATAGGAATTTATTGTTGACTGCCTGTCCTAATCTAGTCTTTTCTCCCTACTGTAACTATAACATAGACCAAGTGAGACTTGAAGGACACACCAGAAAATTCATATTCTTGCAGGGTACAGTGGTACATGCCTATAATCCCAATGACTCAGGATGCTAAGGCAAGAGGATCCCAAGTTCAGGACCAGCCTATCTCAAAATGAAAAACGGTGCTGGGGGTGCAGCTCAGTGGCAAAACAACCCTAAGTTCAATCACCAATATAAAAAAATGACATATTCTTAAATACTGCTCCACATGGAAAGAAAATCTGAGGCAGTTTAGGGTATTAAAGATACTCTAAACACCTGGTTGAAGAATGTAGAAATATTTGCAGATTTTTTTTCATCATTGTAAGGTCTCAAACATAAAGTGACACAGAATGTTTAATTGTGATATCCATTGCAATATTCATTAAAATGCAATTAATCAACAGATACTTTTAAGCACCTCCTATCATATCATCATCATTATGCACAAGATAAATACAAGGAAAAGCTCAACTCCATTTTGAGAGAGAAGGTATGAGAAAATAAGTAGCATAGCAACAGCAAGAAATTGGTAATTAATGCTTATATAAAAGCATGAAAAGTAGGCTACAGTTTAAACATGCAAATTTATTTTCTTTTAAAATTTATTTAATCTCATAATAAATCTTAAAGGGAAAATATTATAAGATTATGATCTTATAATAATAAAGAAATTGAAACTCAGATAAACCACGTCTTGCTATAAATTCAAGTAACTGACAGTGCTGAGAATTGAACCTTTTTATTTGAACCCAAGTCCATATGACTAGGGTGCAGGATTTCTGTATAAGTGATGGGCAGAGCAAATGTCAGTAATATTATGGAAATATATTGAAATATATTCAGGGAATGCCTGGGGTCACTAATAGTATTTTCTTTTTTTTTTACTTTTGTTTTTGTTTTTGCTTTTTATGCCATTTACATCAATTTGTATAACATGGAAGAATTTGTCATGGTATAAGAGTAATTTTTTTTTCTTTGTCATTGGAGGAATGGCTCAAAGTTTCTTGTTACTATCATTGAAGTTACCAAAGACACCATGTTATTTTGAAGAGAAAGGGTAGAGAGTTTTATAATATAGTCCTTCATAGGTCTTAAATGTATTTTTCAGAGGATTCTGATAAAAATGATTTGAGCTGAAAAGAAAAAGAGATGAAATTGAGGGTTGATGATCTTTACTAATTTTAAGAAAGGGTTTGAGAACACAGAGTTGAGTTAATGTAAGAACATATGCACTGATAGAACAGAGGCAAATGGTATGTTGGTAGCTTCATATTTTAGCATTGCCATTCTATCTTCCCCATCTGCTGTTCTTTGCTTCAGAGGACCAAATATCTTTGTTAAGAATTTATAGGAGGGTCAGTCCCTTCATCTTTTGAATACACGTCTTTATTTATAAGTTACTGCTCTGGAAGCTTTGCTTTGAAGACTTACGTATAAAATATCCATACACCTGGTATGTAACCCATATTCAACAAATGGCAAAATGATAATTGTGGCAAAATAATATCTTAGAACATAAGTCTTTAACTTTTTTGCTCTTTCTTAATAACTCTTCCTGTAGTTAGAAATCCATTCATATTATTAAAGGATAGTTAGAATTGCTATAGTATTATAGAAAAAAAACAAAAATGAGAGTTAATTTCTTAAGCTTCCAAATGATAATATTAGGAACCAATATGATAGCTCAGTGGGAAGCCAAGAAATGTCCAGCCCAATGCCACTGTTGTCATGGCTGAAAGGCTGCTCTTCTTTCCATGATCTGGGAGCGCAGTTGCCAATAGCTACCTGATCATTTGTGAATCATCCAGGAGTTAGGATAGTGATGGTGCCCAAGATTTTCTGTGTCCCATCCAATGAACTAAGACCCAACTAATTACTGCCCAGCATGGTCTAAAATATCCCTAAATATCTCCTAATAGAGGGTTGGATAATTGAGACACACAGGGAAAGCACAGTGGGACAGGACAGCAAGAGCTCCAGGAGCTGTGGTGGGTCACCCCAGCAGTATTCCACTTGCCACCATTCTCACCCCGGTAGCTATACTCCATGCTATTATGCTTCCCAAGAAAGCACAGGGTATTTATTAGTCCCCCTTTATCCACAGTTTCACTTTCTGCATTTTCAGTTACTTGCAATCAAGTGGTACTTGAAAATATTAAGTAGAAATTTCCAGAAATAAACAATGCAAAAACTTTTAACTGTGCACCATCCTGAATGTGTGTGATGAAACCTCCTGCCACCCCACTTCATCCCATGAGGTGAATCTTCTCTTTGTCTTATATATTCATACCATATTCTCTGCCTTTTAGTCATACTCTCAGACAGTTAGTAGCTGTCTCAATTATCAGATCTAGCCTATGACATGTAGCACAGTGCCATGTCACGATGCCTATGTCACTCAACTTACTTTCTCTCATCAGATAGAAATTTTATCATCTCACAGCAACACAACAAGAGTGAGAAAAGAAAAATAAAATATTTTGAGAGAAAGACCATGTTCAGTGTAATAAACACCATATATTATACTATATAGTTATTTGTTCTGTTTTTAAGGTTACAGTTGTTAATTATCTACCATGCCTAATTTATAGGGCAAACTATGTCAAGGTATGTTTGAGGGATAAAAAAGTATATATGGGGTCTGGTACACTTCTCAGCTTTAGGCACCTACTGGAGGTCTTGGAACGCATCTCCTTCAGATAGTGGGGGCTACTGTAGCATTAACATCAAGTGACATTTGTCTTTCATTCCCTATTCAAGAAATAGAACTCTATCCTCAGTATTATTCCAGTCTTCATACAAAAACATGAGCCAATTCCAAATAACTAATTTGAATAGTCTTCATTTTGAAGCCAAATATTTCGGGTCATATGACAAACTGACAGTGCCTATAGGTGTTTCTGATGATTTTTAAAGGTAATTCTTGTTACACATTTAATCTAATATTTCTTCATGATAATATTTTAATATTAAAGATAAATTCTTTTAGTTTCTATGTTGTTTCTGGGAATAGTGTATTTTTAATTCTAGAGATTTTGCACTAGTCTCTTTGTGTTAAAAGAGGCTTTTTCCCTCCCCTTATGAATTTGTCTTTATAAGAATATGAAAATTGCTAATATGTAATAATGGCAAGTTCGAGTAACTTGTTTTTCATACATCCATCCTGTAGGGGAGGAAAGATAATTTCCCCTCTACTCTTTTAAGTCCTCAGCTTGGACCCCTGTAACAAAAGTCAGATTAACAACAGAAGTTTGTTGATATATATATATATATATATATATATATATATATATATATATATATATATATATATCACACAAACATGGGAGGGAACTCAAAGAAAAAGTCTCTCTCAATAAAATGACTTACAGCTCTAACATATAGCACTTCAATAAAGAACAAAATATTTGCAGAAAATAAAATAATGAAAAAGGACCTCTAGAGTGGAGCAGAAAATTGGGAGAAAGAAGATACACAGGAAACTAATGGTAAAGATTGGTTAGTAAAGCTGTTTTTGCAGATTCTCTGTGATGTTGTCTCTGGACTGATGAAGTTTACAGTCATCTCCTGTGATCAGTTTTTGTCTTTCTAGTAGAAAGGAGGAGAAAGTCCTTTGGAGATTTCTTCATTTAGACACACAGGAGGACCGAGACCTCTTTTTGCACCTGCGGCTTCTTAATCCCCTTTATTGCTGAAAAGCAATTTGTGCCCATTATAATTTAAGAATTTAAAGTGGTATATTTTAGTTTTTAAGGAAATGTAAGAAGTTTCCCAATTTCTGTTTCTTAGTCTGAAAATAAATAGCATTCCCACCCATTATTAACTAAATGGCAGTACAGAAAGGTTTGCCACGTGACTATTTCTTATTTTTTAAGGTTTGATCTGCTTCTTTCGGTTGTTAGACTCTTCATGTGACTACTCAGATTTAGCTAATTATGATATTGATGATACCATTTTGCTCCAGGTATTTAATTTTCCTCATATGCAAACTTTTAAATATAAATCATGCATTTTTGAAGAAAATGTGATACTAGAAAGATAGAAAAATATAAATTGTTGTTAATACTAATATTCAGCAAAAAACACTATTAATGAACTAATGGCCTAAAAATGCAACCAATATAAGTGTATGTCTTTAAAAGTGAACGTGTATGTATGTGCATATATATGACAAAAGTGAGATTAAACTTGCATGCTATTATGTCTTTGAAAAATTCCTCTTTATAACCTCCAAAGAGAGCATTGCAATTTCTGGAGCAATATTTGGTACTCATGGAAATCCCTAAAAATGTATTCCTTTCTTTCACCTGTTATTATATAATAACCAGACACTATATTTAACACAATTTTCCATGCAGTGTAAGACTTTTAACAATAATAGTTTCCAAAAATATGAAGATAGTATTATAAGATTTTTTTTTTGCTTTCTCTACACTTTCCATGTTTTCTGTAATAGAACATTTATACATACATCAGTTTTATTTCTTATAACTTGGGGAATATTTTTTATTGTTTTCAAATAATGATTCACTTAAAATTTTTAAAAAGTAAAGATACTTGTTAATTTTCAGATACTTTTAAATTTTATTTTCAAGGGCAGACTTTTGAGGAATTCTGTGTTTCAATACATCATCTTGTCTTGTGTAATAGAGATTTCATTGTCTCTTCACCTTTCCCTTATCCTAGAAAAGAATGATTTGTATATCTACCTGCATGCTGGGAGCCATTAGCCAAGTAGGTATGACAATTTCCTTGCCAGCGTACCCCATGTTGCTTAGTGGAAGGACTCGTGGAAATAGGACATTTTGCAGTGACATTGCATGTAGGTGACCTTGCTCAAGGACCAGGGCGGATTAGGGTGTTCCCGGTTTAGGATAATCGGGTTTAGGGCGTTCCAGGTTTAAGATTATTCCTGCTGGGAATAGGGCGTATCCTGCTGCCTGAGTTCCCCTTGAGTTCTCACGGGATTCAGACAGTATTTTTTGGGAGATAGAAGCCCAGTGGAGGTGGATTTGGGCAGAGAACGTGGATTTCCCCAGAACGTGATTGTAGACGGCTGGTGTGAGTTCGGGAATAAAGAGTTGCTGTTTGAATCTACAAGCTGTGTGGTGGCTTGTGATTGTGTGCCCAGCCAGACTGCGGCACCTGCAAACTGTTCATCTTCACCAAATTTTTAATCCATTCAGTTTCCTTCAACATCTTCTTACAACCCTCCACACTTTTTCAGTTTTTCTCCTTCCTTCCTGTCTAGATGTCACTAATAACTAAACCATGAATGCACAGACTTCCATCAGAACTCTACTGCCTTTCGGCTGGAGTTTTTCCCTCAGGATCCAAAGAAACTTTGCAAAATGAAGCTTGATGACCTATCTGTAGTCCTCACACAGGAGCAGACTATATTTGGACTTAGTTCTCCCTGGAAAAATTATTACTGGGTACCTAGAAGGCTTCTCAGGCACATAAATACACAACACTTTCAAGACTATGTACAACTACAAAGAAAGCATTGATATGCTACCTGGAAGACTTGAAGACATTCAGTGATCCATGTCACATAACTGAAAGATTTTCCTCCACCAACATCTTGGAATTCAATAGACTGGTTACTTTCCGATTTCATCTCCTGGCTGTTTTTATTAGTATAATCTTTAATATTAGTGTTTCCCTGTTTCATTTTTAGGAGATCCCTCTTCTAAAGTAACTAAGCTCTCTAAAATGACTGAATTTACCACCCCATCTTAACAAAAAATTCCAATTGGTTTTGTAAAAGCAACTTCATCAAAAGTTTCTACAGAGACTATTGTTTAGGCCTTATTTTAATGTAGAAGGTCTCTGATCATCTCAGAGTCAGTATCAAATGATATTTGCCTTGAATGAAAAAACAGACCAACAACACTAAACCTTATCTGAAGTACTCCACAAAAGAAGGGTCTGTTCAGTATCATCTGTGTCCCATGGTTCCTGTGTTCCAGGAAATGCTAACAGACTCACCAGCTGATCAACTAACTACAGATGATTAACTTGCCCTCGACTAGACCTACTTCCACCCTTCCCTAATGACTCAGATAAGACCTGTCTCCATCTCTGTTCAGGATTCTTTCACTTATTTGTCTAGGGCCTGAGTCCTTCCTTTTCTTGGAGGTGAACCTCATTAAAAAAATTATCCATTTTATATCAGCCTAAATAAAACTATCTTATTAATTGTCTAGTTCATAGTGTATGACTGTGGTTAGAAGTACAAGATTAAAATCCAGTGTTATATGCTATGAACATGACTTTTTTAATTTTTTACTTTTATTATTTGTTTGTTTTTATTTTGTGTGTGTGTGTGTGTGTGTGTGTTTGTGCATGCGCGCGCACGCGCGTGCTCACATGCATGCTGAGGATTGAACTCAGGCCCTGCATATTCTGGGCCAGCAGGCACTCTACCACTGATCTGTAGCCCAAACCCAACATGATCCTGAATTTATATTAGACACCTGGTACAAAAATTTCCCTCAAATATATTTATTTTCTTCTAAAAACACATGACAAAATTTCATCCATGCAAATATCCTCTTCTTCATATATAATATTTAATAATAATGAACAAGTAGCATATATTTATCCAAAGGGCCCTGCTAATTAGCAGAGGCTCTTCAGCAGTCCTTAATACTATTAGTCACCATTTATTAAATATGCACTAAATTCCAAATATTTTAGAGCATTCTATACTTTACCTTTTAAATGCCATTAATATCTACTTTTTATATAGTTGAAAGAAATAAGTATTTTTTTGAAAAAAAATTCTACCTGCTTTAAAACCCTGAGATGAACATGTTCTCTCTTACGAAGAGCAAGTTTATAGTAAATCTGGAATTATGAAGGAAGAGGCAATTGCCACTAAGCCACAATCTAGGAGAAAAGAACAAGTTTTTTGGAGTGTATGGCCCAAAGGTTTTTTGTTTGTTTGTTTGTTTGTTTGTTTTTTCAAAGTGTATGGTCACAGGCTGAAAGAAAATGTATCTTTACTGGATTAAAGGTAAAAATATCCTCAGTGTAGGAACTGAAGAGACTGGAAATAAACTGAAAGTGTAGATTGAAGCAAATAACAAGAGGTATTCTAGAAGAGAACACAGGAATTAAAGAGCAAGGAAGTGAAATGGATGGAGCAGCTTTGGGGGATAGCAATGGAGGTGATATCAAGCTTGGAGACAGAAGGACTCATGAAGAACAGATATTTAAAAGTTGAATAGACCACAAAATAAGTTTGGAAATTCAGTTTCTCTGACGACTCCTTATAAATAGAGAGATAGACCTAGACCCCAAACCAGAGAACGAACTGTGCTCTATACTATCTTTTCTGGATTTTGTGCGCACCAGCGCATCTTAATAATAAATAGAATCACTGCTTCCTTCCACCATTAAGTTTATTAATAGGTAAGAGATTTTCATTCCATGAATGGCTGCCACTGGAACACATAACATTTTTTTCTATTCATTTTGTTTCTTGTTTTCTTTAATTAATTAATTAATTAATTTTCATTTTGCCATTCACCATCATTGGTCACTCTTTTGTCGCAAGAAACCAAGAGTTACTGAGTGACCTGGTTTTAGTTGAGAATAAAGGAATTCAGTGTTCACAGAAGTTAAACCAGCAGGATAAATTCTATTAATTCTCTTATGAAAAGTGCCCTCCAGTCCTTGAGATGCACATTTCGAAGAGCAGTTTTCCGCCTGTAAGCTTGTGATGTGTCAGCGTCAGGTTATTTATTTACAATCGCATTTCCTTGCTAAGGTAAAAAGTAAGCAAGAAATGAAAGCAATTATCAGTTTCCTTTTTTCCACTGGGGCTGTCAATGCAACGTGCCCCCATGACACAGTCTGACATTTTTAATGAATTCCCAGGGTTATGCGACAAAACCACTAACACCCACATCTGTCACTTGGAGATAGGGATTTTCCTCTGTTCTTGAGCTTGGATGCTAACATTCTTTGTCCCAGCTAATGAGGATCTGACTTTTTATTCTGGAAGAGGGCACTTTAATAATGCATCTCCACAGATCACATTGAACAAACCCTAAAATGTGATTCAGTCTGAGCTGATTTCAAATACAAAGTTTAATAAAATTCAGTGCAACATGCTTAGAGGTTTTTTTGTCTGTAGATACAGCTGCATATATTGAGGAGTCAAAAGGCCCATAGTTAAGTTTGCCATTTTCTCTTTACAACTGCTCAGCTTTGCCATAGTCCATTCCTATTTGTGTGCTTGTTCACCTCTTTACGGGTAGGTATTTCTGCAAAATTGTTTTATCAAACTCTGGCAGAAATGCAAGGCTGCCCAGCATTATTTAACAGTCTGTACTAGGGAAGCAAACTGGCCTCTGTTAGGTCTTTTGATGTTGCCTGAGGAACAAAGCACCAAGCAACCCTTGATGGCAAAAGAAACACCAATCAGATGCCAACAGAACCATTTGTCAATCAGCGGGGTCTGCTGACCAATCCTGGGTCTCAGCAAGCTTCCCTGACCAACCCCAGTAGGATAAGGGACTCAAAAAAAAAAAAAAAACAAAAAAAACCCTTTTCCTGTCCCTAACCCTCGCTTCCTGCCCTAAGCCCAATAAAAATTCCAATTCAGTAGAGCCCCTGAAGCTTCTTCCCAGACCCACCCCGTTGGTCTGGAGGGTCTGGCCTGAAAGCAAAATCTCAATAAAGCCTTGTTCATCAGCCTTTTTAATCTGCCTCCTTTTGGTTGCCACTGCCTGACCTGACAGCCTCTAGAAATCACAGGTTCTTGGGTTACCTACTCAACCTTGATTTTAAAGAGTCTCTACTCACCTTTTATATGTCATGAAAGACAAAATATAGTAATAATAATAATAATATAAATATAAATATGGGAAAATGGATTTTTGATACTAATGACTTTAGTATAAATACTTGGTATGAACTCAAGCATAGTTATAACAGAACTTCAGAAATTAGAAAAAATAGCATGAGCTCTCCACAAGGCTGCCCCAGAATATGCATAGAAGTCTAAGACACTGGATTCAGTCATAAGAGATGTGGTGAATCAGTCTAGTTCAGAAGAGTGTAATGAAGAAGATTCATGCATTAGGAAAGCTATGTCAGGGAAAGTCTAAGTAGTGGGCAACATAAATGTCAGATGTACAACCCTGGCCATATTTTATATCGTCAGTCCATTCAGATCAGGAGAGGAGCCAAGGGCTGGAGGAGTCACAGGAGACAGGATCCAGGTAGAAAAATCAATGGAGGGTGTCCAACCCTAGCAAGTGGTTCAATGTCAGTAGAAAATTTGGGTACCACATTCCAGAACCAAGCCAGAAGCTCAATGAAGAAGAGGCATAAGACAGAGAAAGGTAAGACAGGATTGGAAAAATGGGTTAAATTTTCAATAAACTTCTCATTAAGCAAATTGATCACTAAGCAAACAGGTGTAGGTTAAATGACTTTTGCAAAGTGTACTTTTCCCAGGTGCAGAAAGAGGCAAAGGACAGGCTGCAATTTAAAAAACCTACAGATGTTTGGTACAGAATCAGGTCAGAGGCAGCAAAACTAGTTCCACATCCCCCAGATTGAGGTGCCAATGATCTTAATGGGTAGCTTACCATGATCAGTGTTATTGAGAAGCTAAGTGAAGATCAATGTACAGGTGGAAGACACTAGTGGCATCAGTAGAACATGGTTGGAAGAAGGAAGGGGCTGATTGGCCAGTAAAGTCATTAGATGAGGATTAAAAATAAATTCTAGTAAATTAGCTCGCTGAAGATTGGCATTATAAACAGACTGAGATGTCAATACCTTTGGAAAAACAAAGATGAGGATTCTAAAATTCCCTGATACATAATTAATATATTTAATGTTCCTATACTCATGCCTTTATTTTTTCACTTGAGAAAATTCCATGGAGAGAAATTATTTTGTGACTTTATGAAGATCACACAACAAGGTCATGATTCAATAGCAGTTAGCTTCTGGAGAGAAGTCTACAAACTTCTAGTTCTTCAAATAAATTAATAAGAAAATAGAAAAGGTAATGTTAAACCCATGTGTCCAATGGTAAAAAAGTTGAAGTTGTGGTTTCCACTACCATTCTAAACCCCAACTCTTGGAAATTTTCAGAGTATTTAAATGGAATGTCCTATATGCCTCCCACGTGTTTTAGTTAAAGACACTTTCCCCCAACAGGTCTCCAGAGATGAGTGATGATTCAAAAAGACAGAGAAAGATAGGCCTGTTAACTAATGCAATATTTTAGTATTATTAAAAATGGGTGATACTTTGCACTTCTAAGGTGGTGTGTCCATGGATATGTACTTCTACAGAATTATTTCTTCTCGTTCTTACACCAACACTATCACAAGTATCTTTGTGTGGTGGCAGAATTTTGTCATGGAAAGTCTTCAGACTTGGAATAGGCTTCTTGGGCTTATATCCTGGGTCTACCACTGAACATCATTGTACTCATTAGCCTTATTTCCTCAGCCTTATGACATATATAACTGAGCATGGCTCAAAGTGATAGTTTGAAGATTAAATGAGATCTTATACAAAATCTACCCACTAGTAACTAGTGCTACTTATTTAGTATATATGAGTTCCTTTTACTTTCCTGATCCTGTTATGAAAATTACTTGAGGATTTAGCAGTGTGTAAAAAGCAGAGAGTTGTAAGAGACTTGGAGCTGGCTGTACACTTCTAGATTAGGATCTCCCTCTAAAGGGTAAATTTTCAGAGAAAAATTTTCTTCCACCCAGGGCTGCCCTACATGGTTGTACAGTTTGTGCCCTGCAGATAATATCACATCTAAAAGGGAGATGTTCACATCATAGACTTGATCTATGTCTATTTGTGACAATACTTTCATGGCAGATGGCAGTATCTAGTTCTAGAAAAGTCAGTGTATCATGACAATTTTATAACAGATGAAAGTAAAGTGTCTTGAGAAATGAGTGTTTTTGATATCCAAAGGAGCTTTATGTGCAAAGGCCTCAAGACCTACTTTGACAAAATGTTTCCCATGAAATTTTATAAACCAGAAATTTACTTGATTTGAAATATATAGTCTTTAAAATATATATTTATTAAAAGAATTATTTAAAACAATTAATTATTAGCTCTGAGTTATTCATACCTGCTGTTTTTAATTTACTACTACCCTAAGATATCACTGGAGAGGTATGTCTCTGTTATGGTTTGAATGTGGGGTGTCCCCCAAAAGCTCATGTGAGAGACAATGCAAAAATGCTTAGAGGCCAAATGATTGGGTTATGAGAGCCTTAACCCATTCAGTAAATTAACCCCCTCTTGGGGATTAACTGGAAACTGAAGCTGGGTAGGGTGTGGCTGGAGAAGGTGGGTTATATATGTTGTATCTGGAGAGTGGAGTCTCTGCTTGCTGATCATCATGCCATCCACTTGCCTCTGCTATACTTTTCCTCCATGGTGTTCTGCCTCACCTCAAGCCCCAAAGAATGGAACCTTTGAAACCATGAACCCCCAAATAAACTTTTTCTCCTCTATGATTGTTCTGGTCAGATCTTTTAGTCACAGCATGAAAAATGCTGACTAAAATAGAAATTGGTTCCAATGGTGGGGTCAGTGCTGTGACTAACCTGACAATGTGGTTCATAAGCATTTGGAGCTTTGTGGAATTGGTGGGAGGAATTTTGAGAAGCAAGCTGGAAATGCTTTGGATTGTTGTAAGTGAAGATTAACGGCCATTTCTGGTGGGAACTCAGAAGACCAGAATGGCAATAGAACCTTAGACAGTGAAGACAGGGCTCAAGAAGGCTTAGAGGAAAAGGAGGACACTTTTGGTAATTGGAGTAGAGGTCATTCATGTTATGTTCTGACTGAGAATTTGTCTGTATTTTGCTCATGTCCTGAGCCTTTCTGTGAGACTGATTTTCAAAACGATGGACTTCTTAATCTGGCAGAGGAAATGTCTAGGCAGCATAGCATTCAGGCAGAGGCATGGATATAGCTGGCAGCTTTAGCCAAATTTATTGTGATAATCAGGAGCAGAAAGCAGAGCAGAAAGATTTGAAAAACTTGGACTTGAAAGGTGGGAGTAAAAGTGAGACTAAGGAAGTTGCACTTGTTAAAGACATTACTGCCACTAAAGAAATGCTAGGCTGCCCACAGACAATGAGAAAAATGGCTTGGAGGGGTATGTCTCTGTTATGATTGGAATGTGAGGTGTCTCCCAAAAGCTCATGTGTGAGACGATGCAAGAATGTTTAGAGGTCAAATGACTGGGTTATGAGAGCCTTACCCCTCTTGGGGATTAACTGGTAACTGAAGCTAGGTAGGGTGTGGCTGGACAAGGTGGGTCATTAGAAGTGTGGCTTTGGGGAATATATTTTGTATCTGGAAAGTGGAATCTCTCTGTTTTCTGATCATCATGTGAGCTGCTTCCCTCTGTCACACTCTTCTGCCTTGATGTTCTGCCTCACCTCAAGCCCTGAGGAATGGAGCTGGCCTTCTATGGACTAAGACCTCTGAAACCATGAGCCCTCAAATAAACTTTTCCTCCTCTATAATTGTTCTGGTCAGGTCTTTTAGTAACCTCAGTGAAAAAGCTGACTAAAACAGTCTCTGAATCTCTCTAGAGATAAATTCTTTTAGTCTCCAAAGCTGCTTGCTACTCAAACAGACAAGAAGGCCCAGAGTGAAGAAATATGAGAACTCCATGAGGAATTGTCTCTCAGCACTCTCGGCCATGAATTCATGCAGGGTAATAATACCTTTACAGGAAAAAAAGTTGAAACAGTAATTCATTATAAAACACCCTATCTAGTATATCCATTAGTATTAAATCAGTATGATTAAGTCAAAATATAAAAATGCATGAGAGATGCTATGCTTTGTTAGTTTTAGAGTCTAAGTATACAATGTGCTCAAACTTACCATTTATCAAACTATTTAGTGCTTTTACTTACCTAAATATAAGGTACCTAATGCTGTCAATAAAACTATATGCTGTTGTTACAGTCAAATTATTAAAATCATAATTAAGTAGAAGGTACCTCTACTATAAGCATACCATGTTATTTTATGGTAGACTTGGATTACTTGTAAGCATATATTGAAAACTTTAGAAAAATGAAAATACTTTTAAAAGATCATGAATATACTAACAGATGAGAGAAAATGGAATCATAAATGCTCAATTAAAACCAGAGAAAGCAACAAGAATAAAAAAACTAAACAAGAAAATATGATAATAAGTAGACATTAAATCATTTATAACAATAATCTCTTGAAATGTGAATAATCTAAATATATCAATTAAAAGACAAAGACTATCAAAGTAGATAAAAATGCAACACCCAACAATACATTGCCTAAAGAAACCCACTTTATATACATGTATCTGCTAAAAGACTTGTAACCATATTAGTAACTGTTGTATTCTGCTACCTTTCCTATCCTAGTTACTAATATGGCATTATGTAAAAATGTGGATGTGTAACCGATGTGATTCTGCAATCTGTATTTGGGGTAAAAATGGGAGTTCATAACCCACTTGAATCTAATGTATGAAATATGATATGTCAAGAGTTTTGTAATGTTTTGAACAACCAATAAAAAAATAAAATAAAATGAAGTAAAATTAAAAAAAAAAAGACTTGTAACCATACAAAGATCAAACTATCCAAAGTACTCTAAAATTCAACAGTGAGAAAACAAACAACCAAATAAGAAATAGGCAAATGATCCATGGAGACAAAATAAAATATATAATGAAAATTGAGCACATGAAAAGATGTTCAACATCACATGTCATTAGAGAATTACAAATAAAACAGCAATGGGTTACACTAAACATTTATTACAGTAGCAACAATCCAGATTACTGACAATAACAAATACTGGTAAGGAAATAGAGAACAGGAATTCTCATTCTTTACTGATGGGAAAGCAAAATAATACAACCACTTTAGAAGACAGTTTAAATGTTTCTTATAAAGTAAAACAAAACATATGATCCAGCAATAGCATTTATCCTAATTAATTGAAAATTTATAACCACACAAAAGCCTGTAGACCAAAGATTATATCAGCTTTATTTATTAATAATCCTTAATATAAGATGCCCTTCAATGGCTGAATGTATAAACAAACTGTAGGACATCTAGACAGTGGGATTATTGCTCAGCACTAAAAGAAATGAACTTGCAACCCATGAAAAGACATGGAGGAAACTTAAATGCACACTGCTAAGTGAAAGAAGCCACCTGAAAAGGCTATGTGCCACATGATATCAATTGTATGATATTCTGGAAAAAGCAAAATTATAGACACAATAAAAAGATCAGTCAAAGTAGTTTGGAATAGAAGGCAAAGTCATAAAAAGACAAATGATAAGACATTTTTACAGTGAAATTACTCTATATGAAACTTAATAAACAAACATGACATTATATATTTTTCCAAGCCCATGGAACTGTACATTATAGAGAAAACTCTAATGTAAATGATAGGCTTTAGTTAATGATGTATCAATGTTGGTTCATTAATTATAGCCAATGGACCACACTAATGGAGGATTGATAATAATGAGATTTTTTTTTTCGTTTTTGGTATTAGGGTTTGAACTCAGGGGCACTTTACTACTGAGCCACATCCTCAACCTTTTTTTGTATTTTGTTTAGAGAAATCTCTCACTGAATTGTTTAGGGACTCGCTAAATTTCTGAAGCTGGCTATGAACTGGTGATCCTCCTGCCTCAGCCTCCTAAGCCACAATAATGGGAAATTCTGAGTTGAAGAGAGAAAGTGCATATGAGAACTCTGTTCTTTCTACAAAATTTTTCTGTGAATTTAAAACTATCCTAAAAAGTAAACTCTATTTAAAAATTATAACTAGGTTATGTTTCTACAATTAACAGTTTAATATCTCTCTCCCATTTTAGGAAGCTTTAGTAAACTTCATAAAATTAGTACCCAATATTTCCTAAATAATTTATAATAAAATAATAAAAATCAAAAATATAATATCAATGTATTTTTTTTCCTGTTCATGAAATACCAAGGGTTAAAAATATCTACACTGGTTCCATGATATAAATACTTGTGACCCCCTGACATTCACTAATTCTAAATGCAATACATGGGGTCTTTGAGAGATAATTATATCATAAGGGCTTTGCCCTCAAGAATGGGATTACTGGTCCTATAAAAGAGGCTTGTAAATGTGTAAATTTTTCTCCTATACAAATACTTAGCAAGAAGGCACTGTTGTTAAAGCAGAGAACTTGACACTCAACCTGCTGGCCCTTTGATCTTGAGCAAATCAGCCTCCAGAATTGTGAGCAGTACGTTTCTGTTGTTTATAAATGATCTAGTCTAAGGTATTTTGTCATAGCAGCTTGAACAATCTTGACAACTGTGATGTTTACCCTTACCATTTTGAGCCTGCTCAGGAAAATTTGACACACAGAAAGATATTTTAAAAATACTTGATAAATCTTAATGATGCTTAACAGAGAATGTTTTATAATAACAATTAAGTCAATGGCATATGGAAGCTGAAAGTGTCATAAATTCCTAAGCTTCAATTTTGTTTATCTTATTTTTGATAGCTAAAGAGATGGGCATCCTCATAGTCTAGCTCCCCTGCTGGACTCTATTGAGATCCTAGTTTCCTCACTGAGCCCAGAATTTTATCTGTGAAAATTTCCTCTAAATTTTTGTTGCAAACTATTTTCATTAAACATCAGCTCCAAGTTCAGTTCTGAATAGTATCTATTTCTGCTACTCATACATATATACACAGAGCTTTGGAAAAGGGAAAAATTGAAAACTTGTAGATTCTTGCTCTCTCTTTTGCTTTCTTTTCACCTCCACAAATATACTTCTCTTTCTTTTAATAGTTCTTGAATTACTTGGACTTGTTTTATTTTTCTGTTATTTTTCATCCCCTTACTTTCCACCTCGTCAATCAAGAGCTTGAACCTCCCCTGCCTCCATGACAAACTGTTCCTCATAAAGATATCCTGCCCTCAGTGTGCCACAGCAGTCAAACCAGAATAATCTCTAGTTGCCTTGTATTATTTCCATATGTAATGTATATGTACACACATTACACACGCACATATATATACACACACATATCTACATAAGTAATTCCATGGAAATAAAAAAATACTAATTTGTGCTGAAGTCAAGTTCAGACATTAACTGATGTAATCTTTATTTCTAACTAAAATTATATGAACAGTTGATAAAAGATATTATATTATAATCATAGATGTTTTATTACTAATCTAATGTTCTGTCTACAAACCAGTCTGAAAATGTACTGTAATCTTTTATATAGTATAAGCTTCACCTACCCTGGATTGAAATATACAATATTTTCATTGCCATTTTGCCTGAGGGATTTCAAATGAAGGTAAGAGTCCCTGGAATCGTTCAATTTCTTATACTCAAGCTTAGTAACAATTGGAAATTGTGCTCTGGCATGATGCCATTTCCTGGGCATGGGGAAGCTAAGTCCCACACTGGTGCAGTTTGCATTTTAGTGTATTTTGTAAATAAATTCTTAACAGATGGACAGAGCAGCAGGAAGCCAACACCAGGGAGTCAGCAGGTGGACAGGAAAGCCAGAAATGGACTGGCACTGATCAGATTAACAAAACTAAAATATCTTGGGATTCACACATGCTGCCCACAGAATAAGTTGGCACTGACCAGATAGGCAAACTCAAATCAACCCTGAGCATGGAAAATTTCCATTACTCTTTTGTCTATGAGGTACCAAGCTCCCTCCCAGATGGTGACGCCAAAGCTATAAATTCTTCAGAATATCAGTCTCTCCTCTCTTTCTTCCTTTGAACTTGATATGCAGTAAGAAGGCAAGATAAATTACAATTAGAAGGCATATCAAACTGGTTTTTATACAATTGTACTTGCCACAAAAGTAAGGAGGAAAGAGGACTATGCTGTCTTTGAACTGTATAAATTATTGGTACAATTCCCAAAGCACTTGAAACATTTCACTGCTGTTATAGGCACATCCCCTTCTACTCTCCAACCTGTGGCATTGCTCCCATAGTGTACAACTCCAATGAGTTTTTTTAGTTTTTTTTTTTTAATGTCTCTGCCCTGCTCACACAAAGATGTTACTTTTGCAATAAATGTCTCCTTCTTACATTAAAATATGCTCCCCAGGGATCTCTGCCCTCTGCCTTGCATCACAGGTGTTATCTGGTGACATAATGGTTGGCAAGAGAAGCCTACTGCTGGCAGGACTTACGGGAACATAGTGCTGGACACTTGTCCTGGTCAGACCCAGGGAGTTCAAAACGTATCAAGCTTTCCCAAATCTCCATGAAGTCATAGCTTCATTTGAATGCTTAATCATTTCATGTAAGTTTTTATGAATACTGTAACAGGTGTAGCAAATTCTTGAAGTCAAGATGGATTCAGATTTAAATTCTGTCTTTGCTGTTATCTGGTTACCTGATCATGGAAAAGTTGCTTGGGATTACTGAGCCTAATGTTCCTTACTTCTTTAATCAAGATTGTAAGAATTAAACAAGATCATACTTGTAAATAATTTAGCTAAGTGACTGGAACATAGTAATGAAATACTAGTATCTTTAAATACTAGTATCTTTCATCATCATTATCATTCACATTTTTTGTTAAAAATGAAAGTAGGAAGGCTTTGATTTAAAAATTCTTAGAGATCATTGATCTACCTAGATAAGAAATTTCAAAACCAGTTATAATATATGCTGAGGCTCCACATGGGTGAGAACATATACAAATAAGTTTAAGGAAATTAGATTGAGAGGCTCAACGTTCCTTGAAAAGAATAATGAAATCTACAAGGTTATAAGAAATGTGGAGAAACCAAGTTAATTCCAAACTGGTAGTTACAATCAACTAAATTAATATTCCAAGTTTAGTATAAATAAGGTATACTTGAAAACCCCCCAAATTACAAAGATAATCCTATTTAGAATCCCAGGCAGTGACCAGGATAATAAAAGCAACAACCTAACTGGACCCTAATATCAATAATGAAAGCTAGTGGACTATAAGACCTAAAATTTCATGTGCTTCCTTAACATCTTTAAGTGTCACAGGGCCTAAAGACCTAAGTGTGAGTTCCCTTCTTCTCATGGATATGTCTCCCACAGGATGGGAAAACTCTCCACCCAGCGACTTCACCTATGTACACTTTACCTGATCCTCAGCTTAACAGGTTTCACTTCTTTACCTGCCTCTAAAATGTAGACAAAACAATATCATCCTCCCCCCGGAACCAAAGATCACTCCGATCTCCTGTTACTACTTACTTACCAGTACTTTCACAATGTGCTCTCAAGTGCAGCTCTATGTGTGACTCCAACTTCCCAGAGCAATGGGTATATGTGACTAACAGACTTCCATCAATCTCATGTTTCCAGGATTGGCCATAGTATTTGGATCCATTCCCATAATAGTATGTTGGGAAAAATCTTTGTCATTAAGGAGACAAAGAAAAGATAGATAAAATACCTACCAAGGTCAAGCAGATAGAGTAAAGAATAGGCTTCCTTTTCTAGAAGAACATACTCTGAAAACTAAGTCCAATGGCCATAATTCACAGGAGGGATGTGAAATGCTCTATGCATATATAGTAGGTTTGAGACTACTTCTAAACCCAGTTCTCTGGAGACCATAATCCTTTTGAAGTCCTACTAAAAATGCACCAAAAGTAGCCCTGAGTTGGCTTTGTTTTTACTCCACTCAAAACTGGGCTCTCAGAGCTAAAAGATTCATTTCAATCTAGTTGGATACCCAGATGCCACTCAAAAAGGAGAAGAAAATTCAATTGTATTACCCATTTAGTATTTCTTTAAAATAATGAAAAGAAAAAAAGAGATTGAAAGGAAAACATTGAGAATTATGTTATTTTTATTTGGGTTTCCTAAATTCACCTTCCTATCTTTGGAGGGTTATGATTGAATGTTATTTGTGTTGATCTATATTTATCCTTTAACATCTTTCAAATAACAATGGAATACAGAATGGAGATTGGAAGTGGAGGCTGAGTATGTGTGGTTCCCTAGCAATGCTATAAACTAGACATTTCAAAGAATTATATTTCTAAATAACATTTTGAGTTATAATAGCACAATGTATATATTTTTAATTTAACTATGTAAGCTAAATAACTGACATTTTAGACCTCTAAGCACATTACTTTAAAAAAAATGTAGCTCTAACAGATTTAGCTAAGATGATTTTTTTACAACCCATGTTTGTCTTCATCTATGTAAAATAAGATTAGGACAAAACTTCCAACACACTTTTGACAGATATACTAAAATGTCCTTAAAAGCTTTTCAACATCCCAGAAATATTATAAGGATTAGGTTCCAGCTATTTCTGGATCATATAGCTGCATTATGGATTATAGTTAAAAATGCACAATTATTGATTTAGATGCCTCAATTATCCTTATGAAAGTTAAGCAATAAGCACATACATACTTCGAAACAGTGCTAGTATATGAAACAGACTATGTGAAGGATAATTTGGCACTTGGGTTTTAGTAACAATACACCCATCAGGAGATTTAGTTTGGGTTAATATTAGTTTAATCATTGTAATATTTTTCTTATTTAATCTATAACGTAATCCCTCATTAAGAGCTATAAGCAGAATATCTTAAATTACTTCTCCTCATGTGGACTAAGACAAAGATTAGAGTGTAAGTAGTTCACTTGGGAGTTGATTCTTGCAAACATCACTGGGGAAGTGGGGGATGGGACAGGGAAGAGAAGGAAGGCAATGAAACTGAAGTGGCAAACAAGTTACTACTGGTAATTGGCCCTCAGAGATTATGGACCCTTTTCCTTAAAAACGTCAAAAAAAAGGGGGAGTAGGAAATTATTTTTTTAAGATTATTTCACTGCAATGCAAGCTGATATGGGAGGGAAAGACACAGTCCCTCACAAGGTCTCTTCCAATCTTATGATTGCTCATTACGAAAAATTGGCTGGTAATTGGGTTGACTCAGAGAGGTCAAGATGTGAAGGGGACTGTACAACCTTTTGATTTTATACTAAAGAACAATGTCATTTTCCCAGTCAAGTTTTAGAAGGACATTTTTTTAAAAATTAGAAATGTGCCATAATAATTTTCATGATTGCTAATTAAGAGAGCTCATCTAGGACTGGGCTACTACAATTTTGGCAGACAGAGATGGGGGCTTGGAAATAAAGCTCCCATGACAAACCCTGAATACTACATATACATGGCTTTGGTTTTCCACCTCTTCTTAAACTACTTAAATCGTTGATATATAATCAGACATTGGTTTTAGAAACTACTTAAGTAAAAGGGGAAAAAAGCCTGCTTCACTTTACTTGCTTTTAATTGGGGGAAAATCATCCTTTTACAAACGGGAATCTGATTTAAATTACGTGACTTTTTGTACATAATTTTACGTAAAATTAGTCACCGAGAATGCATATTTTAAATGGACTAGCTATAGTTAATTGGCCAACAGCGAATTTTCAAAGTGATCTGTCTAATTACTGTCTGTCAAGATACAGAGATCAAACATAGTTTTCTCTTTTATATAGTCTTAAGGTTTGTAGGAATAGAACATTTATCCTCAGAACATACTTTGTATTTTTAATGCAGCAAACTTAGTGAAATTAAGCTCTCATTAAATGGGAAGAGCAAAAGAACATAAATGCAATTGTTCGTATAAATAAAATCTTATTTATTTGTGTATGTATTCATTTATTTATGTCAGCTGTGCAGGACCCTTGGAATTAAAACCTACTTAATATAAAATGTGAGAGTTGAAAATATCTTTATGACTATCAGTAATCTAATGTCTTCATTTTGTGGAAGAGAGACTAAGGGCTTCTATGAGAAGTTTGGTGTTATGACCGATTTTGTGGGGCTAAATACTCTGAGTTACAATTTATTTACTATTGATTTTTATTGAATATATTTTAATTGTACAATATGATGTTTTGATACATATAGGGAAATGATTACTACAATTAGTCATCATCTTGCATAGTTACTAAATTTGTGATAAAAGCACCTAAAACTCTTTTAGCAAATTTCCAGTGTACAATGCAATATTATTATAGTAGCCCTCATCTTGTACTTTAAATCTCATCCCATATATCTTCAACTTGGTGTCCTTTGACCTACATCTCCCTGTTTTCTCTCCCCATACCCTTGGTTCCTCATAACCACAAAATTTAGTTTCTAAGTATTTGACTCTTTAGAATTTGAACTCTGATGTCCCATCTGTTAAGTTAATGTTCTTTCAATAATACTAATAGAAGAAAAAAAATATTTGTTAAATTATTTCAGAAACATGTCTTAAACCTAACTAAAGATTAAAAAACCTATAGTAAGATATGGTAAAAAAGAACATTTTTGTATTATGTTCATTTATGCCTTCACCAATAAACATCATTCCATGACTATTGTAGATAAGCTTCAAGGGAGAAGAATCAAGATCAGGATGCACTTTGTTCAAACTAACAGCTGTTTTTTGATTTTCACACTAAAGCGGTATTTGTGGAGGAATCTGAATCAAGATTACTTTAGAAATTAGGTTAAAATAAAAGTATTTCTACTGAAGGAAATAAAACTTCTACAACACCGAAGAGCACAATAGGTTTTCTATTAACAAGGATTACCAGATAATATTGTTTCATCATTTAAACAGAAGGAAATGGTATCTATTAAAATAATATTTTAAAGTTTCATAGGAAACTTTAAAAAATGAAATTCAACAAATATCCATTAAGCACCCACTGCTTTATTTGACATTTCATTAGGCAATGTAGGGCCTTTTATATCTTTTATTCAGAGATAATGAAAACAGAGGCATCCATTTCACAACTGGATGGCAGAACACATTCATGAACACAATACAGTGAAGGAATCATATGTGAGTTCAAGGCCCATGGAATTTTCTTAAAGGAAGTTTTGTTTAAGATGGGTCCTGCCATTTACTTAAGTTTTTGAAACTTGGACACATAGGAGTTACGAAAAGTTTCTCAGATGTAAGGACAGCACCTGCAAAGCACCCAGTTGAGAGAGTATGTTTCATGATCCTAGGGAAGTAAGCAGCCCTTGTAATACAAGTTCAGCTCTAACAAAGGCTTTATGTCAGGAAGTAATAAGAGATAAAACTGAATTAGTACTTGTAATACTAGTAGAAATCCAGTACCTCCTGAAGAGAAGTAATTTCACAGGAACCAAATTCAGCATCCTTATCTTGATTCAAAGCCCATCTTTAATTTACATTCAGGTTTGAATCCTTTTGTCATATCTAATTTTAATAATTAAAGTACTCTTTGGACTACACAGCATCTAGTGTTCTTTTATAATTCATGAACTTGGAAAAGTTTTAATATTGTATGGATATGAATGAGCTTACTGAAACAGGCTAACAAGCCATCTGCTTCATGACACACAATTCCATAAATGTCATGAAACTTTATGTTACCATAAAATGTAGCAACAAGGAAGAACCTTTCTGAGGAAGAGAAGTACTCTAACAGGCATTTGCAGAGTACTCTGGTCTTCTCTTGATCTGCCACATTGCAGCTATAACAATAAATGCCCCTAATAGAAACAGAAGAAAAATTGGCTATAAACTTTCATAGGAGAACGCCTGATGCTTTGACCACAGTTTCTATATTCCCCTTCCAACAAAAAATGCTATTACAATCCAAGTACCTGTGCTATTTAGAAGGTCCCACAGGTCTTAAATCCTCTTGTTTAAAAGACTGAGATACTAAGCCACAGAAGAGGTTCATCTATTTCTTTTTTTTTTTTTTGGAATGCATGAACAGTGAATGTTTACTACGCTCTTTTCAGAGTAAACATAATTTTGTTCATACATTTCTTATGTCTTTCCCTTGGTCTTGTTGCTCTGGATAAACTACTTCCTGAAAAAGTTAATCTAAATCCTAAGGTTGAGCTATTTCAGTTCCTACTTATAAGAAGAAGCACTTTGATGACCTCTCCTTACAATATAGCAATGTATTCATCAAAACAACTAAATGAGGCTGCAGCCTACTTTAGTTCTTGGTATCAGCCATGTCTTTAGAATAAATTGTAATTCTGTAGTCACCAAGGGGTTGCTACAGCCACTTCTCCATTATATGTGGCTTACACAGACTAAAAACAAATTTGCACACTCCACGAGTCTATGAATTCATTTCCATGTGGTTTCAATATCTTCCCTACTTACATATACACACAAGAGAGAAGTAACCAATAAACAACAAATATGCCATAGAAAAGCAATTCTGCAATGGTTCAGGTTTTATGTTCTAATAATTCTCAAATCCCAGCTTCCAGGGTTCAGTGTACTGTATCGGCAATAATGAGTAAAACTACTGAAACTCATTAAAGAACTTACTAATAAGTACATTAATTGAGGCTATCTGCTTCCCATTATACAGAGACAAATTAAGCAGGTTACAATGGTTTCCAGAAAACATCTGTGGAAGCATGTCAAAATTAATGATAAATAAAATAGAGCTCCCTTTGTGGTTGATTTTTTTTTCACCCAGCTGTATCTAAAAAAAGTGCTATAAAAGAAAACTATTCATTATTGGTCAAATAAAAATGAAATCCCTAACACACTAATAGAATTTTTCTTATAACCTTTTAATTAGAGGTGATCAGACCTTAAAATAGCTACCTACTTATACTACATAGTGTGAGTTGGTGAAAAATGGTCCTGTGGAGGAAATATACCCAATCTATGTGAATTGTATAAAGACAGATAATTTTCTTTAGAATAATGTATCTTATGGAATGAACCAAAATTGTCTTTCCAAGAAAGAATTGACTGTCCTCCTAGGAATATTTCTGTCATTCAGGTCCTACTCGTTGGTGAAGAGGGCAAGTCATTTAAAAAACAAAGTTGATAGAGGAATAACTTAAGGACAAATTGAGAAGAAATTCAAGTTATAGGGTCATTTCTGTGTTTATGTGAAAGTGATACCATGAAATCAGCCATCCCGCATTGTATGAACACCCTGCACATAATATCAAGTCATGTCACCTTTCTGCTTTGAACCCATTGGTAGCTTTCCCTTGTTCTTAAGATAGAGCTGAAAATGCTTTATATAAGACACGAATTTCTGTGTGAATTGCCTTGATTTTCTGTACAAACTGCTTCTCCCCCCCATTCCATTCTTTACATTGAAACTTTTTATTTATATTCTGTTCCTTAACTGTGCGTTGGTCCTCCTAGACTCCCAAGTTTTTCGTATATGCAACTCCTTCCTTCTAGAGGGCTCCATATCCATTGCTCCTCTTATTCTCCATGTCTAGGTAATCCCCAGTCACTCTTTAATGTTCAAATTATATATAATTTCCCTCTATGGACTCTAGAATATAAGTTGAATTTCTTCAAAATACTCTTCTTGCATCCTGCCTCTATTACATAACTTTGGAATGATTGGATGGATGGATGTTAAATAATAGGATTGGTAAAGATTAAAAGTTCAGTCTGTGTGAAGACACATGGAGGGAGAAAATTAGGTGCAAATTTCTAGATGGGGCAACTAGATGAGACATTTTACCATTCCCAGGAATAAGGAAGAGCAGGAAGAGAAGAAAGTTAAGGAGAAGGGAGGTCATGCTTTCGATTTCATGCATGTTGAGATTAAGTGTCTCAAGGACAAAAGGAGATGTCTAGTGATAGGGAGTAAAAGTTTAAGATGTAGATTAATATAGCTTTGGGAGTTTTCACTCTATGGATAAAGAGTCATGGAATTGATTGAGATTTCCAAACAAGTCTGTATAGAAAAAAAAAAAAAAAAGAGAGAGTACAGAGTATAACACTAAAACTGGAATTTAAGGACTAAACATAGGAAAAGAAGTGAAACTGATAAGAAACTACTATAATGTTAAAAGAAAACCCAAGAGAGTTGGTGTCAAAAAAGGGGGAAAAATACTCTTCCTGAACAGGGAGGTCAACAGTGACAAATGTAGCCAAAAGATCCAGGAAGAAGTGGACAAAACGTTTGATATTTATCAACAATGATAACCTTGGTAACAGCAGTACAATTAAAGTTCTAAGAGGAATTTGTAACAAGAAAACAGAAAAAGTATAACTTTCTACATCAAAAATTTGTGAATCAAAGAAAACACTATGGCAGGGTTTTCTTTGTACTCTCATAGAGTAGATATGACATGGAGACTTTTTTTAGGTGTGTGTGTGCGTGTGTGTGTGTGTGCGTGTGCATGTGTGTGTGTGTGTGTTATTGAATAGCAAGGGAATGTTCAATTCTGATGGAAAAGTAACCTAAGGTAACTAGGCAACCTAAGATAAGACTATGAGAGACAAAGGGAAATAAGGGTTTCTTTGGAGTATAAAGTAAAAGAGAAAAAAATAAAAAATATATATTTAGAAAAGCATGGAAAGATTGAAAAGTAGTTTTAAAAGTACAGCAGAACCAAACTACATAATTCTCTTAATGATTCATCTGTATTAAGCAACTCAAATGCAATGGCAAGTTTATTAGATATCAAGATGTTTTCCCTTTACAAGTTCAAAGAATAAAATGATGTAGAAGTAATTATGACAAAAATGGGGAATTCCAGTGTCCCTGAGCCCAGAGAGTTCAAAAGATGGCTTAGCACCATATTGTCCAAGTTGCCCAAGATGATCACCAGACTTTGGAATGGAGAATACACATATGAACTGGGCCACAATATCTTCCATAAATATAGTGGGATTACCAGGTAATCAGTACATGAAAGTGAAGCAGATTGGTAGACTACAAGAGTCCAAACCCTCAAGCCTCAAAAAAAATGTGAAAACAATGGTCTCAATTTACCATTAATGAAGGGGAGAACAGATACTCCAGACATCCCTCATGGAAGTGAAAACAAAAGAATCCAGAGCATTCATCTCATCCATCTTCCTTTGTGCAAAGTCAAATACAACCTTCTAAGTTTAAGAAAGAAATATCCAAGGACTGTTGAGATCAGTGGGTATAGTGAATAGCCTATGACCTATACATGACCATTCATGTATTTTGTTTGTTTTCACTCAGATTTTGCAAAAATAGAACTTGATGATCTTTATTCAAGACATTCACTTTCTGTTTGATAGAGCATGGTACTGACCACTCCTTTTTTCTTATAATGGTCTTAATTTTCATACACACATTACATGCTTCCTCCCATAAGAATCTGAATATTAAATACCTTCTCTACATTTTTTTTTCCAGGAAAAAGAAAGGGGACATTTTTCTGTTTACATATATCTTTTGTGCTACAGAAATTTCCAAATACAGTCTATTGTGGAAAACAAAGCTTGACCTATTAGTACCATGTAAAAGTAGATTTGTATTAGTGAGAATTTAAACTAAGGTCTCATAATACTCCAACTTTAAGGCCAATTTGATATCAATTGATATGAAATCTCTAAACTGGTAATCAAAAAATAAACAAGCAATAGGCTAAATAATTGTGCATTTAAAAAGCCAAGGTATGGCTTTCCTTTGAAAATGACTTGTAAATATTTGGGCCTGAACACTTTGTATACTAAGAAGATGGGATACTATGAAAATGGGAAACTAAGAAGATGGGAGAAAAGCACCATTCTGTAAAAACATTCCTAGAAAGAATAGAGGGAACATTAAGTTGCATTAGTGTATGATTTGCCAAACCAGATGTGAATACCAATCAGTGTTTGGTGACTTAATCATGGTGTATGCACACACATGCATGTGCATGCATGCACACACACACACACAATCAGGAAGGAAAATCAGGCCAGCACATGCAGAAATATCAGAAAATATGTCTTCTTCAAACACATCTGCACTGTTCATGATTTGTAAGTAAAAGTAAACACTGTTTGAAGTAAAAATAATATTAATAAAACCAAAAAATGCAGGTAATAGAAAAGGCTAAAAAGCAAAAATAAAATAGCAGTCAGTCCATACAATTCTGATGAATCATAACAGAAAAGACTCTATAGCATTCACTTATTCATTCATTACTAAATATTTACTCAGAATTGTGTTGCACTCAGTAGTGTGTATGCTGAGCACTAAGGCTAGGAGCAAGATAGGAGTTTTCTCATAGAAAGCTCAGGGTTGAGCCGGGACTTCATGTAACATTTCCAGAAACCTGATTCTTTGATTATCTAAGACTTCGATAGTAGCAATAATTGAATGAATGAAAAACAATACAGGAATCACATATACACATCATATCCATACAGGAACATACAGAGTGCAAAATATGGATTGTGCTTTTTTGAGTACCTAGTCTGGCAAGCAATAGCAAAACTGTGTATTCTGTCATATAAACAGTTAAAAAAATTGATCTAACTTTGAAAGAAATGTAGAAGCTAGAAGATAGAATTGTACTATTGTGCTTTAAAATATTTTATAACAATTACTCCATTAGGCAGCAATAAAAACTGTGGCCAGGTATCAATATAAACACACAAGTTTAATATCAAAAAGAGGAAATAAAATGGGCTTTGGTATTAAAATGGGCAAAGATTACACATCTAAGATTAGATAATACCTTTAATTGATAACGCTTTGGTACAATTTGTGAAAGCTACTATAGGGTCCAGAGAAATAATATTTTCAGGCTCCCAATGGAGCCCCTCACAGGTTCTTAGAGAGTGAAAAATGACCTTGCGTCAGGCCTGGTGATGATCAGCCATTTGAGAAGACAGCAAGGTCCTTCCAACATCAGTAAGTGTGCCATTTCCCCCCACCTCCTCCCTCTGATCCTGCTGCAGTATTTTCCCACTTAGATGGATGGTACATGGCAAAAGGCCCAGTCTATTCATGTGCTTGATGGCCTACTAAATTGTTCACTAATATTTTTGACGCTGGCTCTGTGAGGCTGTCAAGGCAGTCATTTCTGTTACAGATTCACTCCTTGCACAGCATCCCCTTTGACAGTGAGTAGCATAAAAGGGCATTGAAATCAAGACTCACAAACCCCTTCTGCCAAGGATAAAGGAACTTCCTGGGGGTACTTCAAGCACTCCGTTACACAGCTGAATGAGATGAAAGAAAGCAAATCCTGTTGATGGTCATTCAGAAGCAGCCAGATTGCTCTGCTGTGTGCCTTCCCTGTAGATCGCCAATTTACCATTATTGTTTAATTTTCACAGAGCACCGACAGCACACAGTGTAGTGTACAGGGACCCCTGAGCAGAAAAAGCCTTTGTGAAGAGCTGATATGCAAGAGAGAGTTGTTGACAGAGGAGGTCTTCCTGGGCAGTAGGTTCATATTTGTCCAACTATTTGTTTTGTTTATTGGTTAGCTTTATATTGTTCATAAAGAAATATAGGGAAAGCAATTATTCTCATTTAAAGACCACCAGCACCCCCGGAGCCAGAATCGTTCATCATGAAAGAAGTGGGCCTTTTACAAAGACAGGTCTCATGAATAAAGTGAATAACTAGAGCAAGTGTTTCTTTCAATCCACTGCTTAACTATTTATTAGATGTAATGGTCTGAAGCCATTTTTGATTATCAATAAGTTTTAAACCTCACAACTGTCCCTGCTCCCTCATCTCCAAATCTGGGCAAAGTAATAAGAAATCAATTGTTTCTCCTTTGGTGCTGGCTGAAAGTTGAAACATGCAAACCCCAGCTTATGAGAGGAAGCCTTCATCACAGATCCTCCCTTACTCACCATACAAAATCAAGCTTGACTGCTACTCCCTGATCTATGAAGCCATTTTTGGATCTGCTCTCCCTAAAAAGCATCATTATTTGAGTAGTAAATGTTTACATATCATGTTGCAGGTGGCATCAGAAATCCCAAACTCAACCAAATTTTGTGTGGAGAGTCCATTCCAAGCCTGCACAATGACCATTACATTAAAGATGGTTAGGGGAATTATATTAATTCTAATATGATTATTGAGAAGCAGAAATTATAACTTGCCTTTAAGTTCTTTCTTTTCCAAAGCTAAGACCGCTATTGTTTTAGATCCATATAGACCAAAGAGAAAGAGGGAGCTGGAATAGGGGCCAAATGATGCCACTGGTTTATATGAAGATTCAGTCTTGTTGTGGATTACAAAGTTTCCTTTGTGTAGCTATTGCTTGAGTTTCTCCTTTGAATGTTCATAGATAGAGTTAAAAGCTGTCAATTGACCAACGACACAAAGGATATCAGTGAAGCAAACACATTCTTTGCCTTAGAGAAAGAACTCCATCATTAAGAAACAGAATAGGAATGAAGGCAAAAAATGAGTGAAATATTTCTGGTAATTGTTACTTTTTGTATTTGAATAAAACATGGTTGATCTAGCTAGGATCACCCCCGAACACACAGAAAAAATAAGGTATTTAAGATCCCTAAAACACTGACCACAGAAGCTTATAATGAGTAACACCAAACACAGAATAAAAAGGCACAAGTTTCAGTTGCAGTTCTCCCGATGACCACTATCTCACTGAATTGGGGCCATTTACTTAACTGAAGTTCAGTTTTCCCTCCTTTAAAAATAGAGATAATAGTTGTGCCCTGGAGTTCTTACCACTGTCTTGACTATCAAAATAACACAACATACAGAGAGAGGTTCTTTATGTAAAGTGTCACATGTAGGCAAGTGTAGCCCCCAATAAACACATTGTCTTGATCTATTGGGACTACTATAACAAAGTGCCCCAAACTAGTCTTACTAATAACAGAAATTTGTTTTTCACAGTTCTGGAGGCTCGTAAGTAGAAGATCAAGGCTCTGATAGATTTGATGCCTGGTGGGGGCCTACTTTCTGCTTTATAGATGGTACCTTCTAGTTATGTCTTCACATGAGAGAAGGAGAAAGGTAACTCTCTGGGGCCTCTTTTATGAAGGCTCCAATCCCCTTTCTCAGGACTCTACCCTCATAATCTCATCACATTATAAAGGTCCCATCTCCTAATGCCATCACATTTGTTATTAGGTTTTCAATATGTGTATTTTAGGAGGACCCAAATGTTCAAACCACAGTGCCCCTATATCACACTTCCAAGAGTCTCACACTCAGGATGTTGTTGGTCTTGTACAGGAAATATTAACTTCAATTTACTAGCAATTAAAACAAGCTTGCTAGTCTGATTTTTTTTTGTCTTTTACGGTTTAAAAATAAGAAGGAAGAGTTGTTTAGTTTCCCCTAATAATAATAGTCTCAATTTCTAGCACTTATTCATACATTGTATGTGTTTTGAGTAGGGCATTATTTTATACAAGCATAAGAACAATAATACAAAGAGGCATCTGATGGCCTGAGCAAAGGAAGAACCCATCTGTAACCATCAGCCACAAAAATTCAGAAAGCCCAGAGGGCTGGGAGATGAGCTCTCTAGAACTTGATTGGCCTTGTTTAATCACAGCCTGGCACGAATGACTACAGAAAGAGGGTGGAAGCTTTTTAGATGCTTGCTATATTTATTTAAGAAGGTAAAAAGTATTATAGCACTGGTTTTGGATGTGTCAAATAGATGTTTTTGAGCTTAAAGGCATTAAAGATAAATAAACCCTGCTACTAATGCCAGGAAAAGGAAATCCATTTATTCAGATGAGCTTGATAATATAAAATGTCTTATTACCATGAAAATTTTGTATTTTCAGTGTTTATTTTATTCAGTTTTTAGAAGAGACTCCATCTCCAGCAATTCTATAATAGGAAATCAAGTAATCTTGCTACCTATACACACAACTGTGATAACTCCCTTACATGTATTTCTCCAGTCTTGTGACATAGTATGCAACAAACAAAATAGAGTCTTCATGCTATTATGAAATAAGAGCACAATATTTCCAATAGCCATCATAATTTTGTTCATATCTTCTCCCACTCACTTCTCTCTCTCTCTCTCTCTCTCTCTCTCTCTCTATATATATATATATATATATATATATATATATATATATATATATATATATCAGTATCTCCATTATTCCTACTTTTTTTTTAGTTTCTCTGTAGTCAATAATCTTGTTCTCTCTTCATGCCTAATTCCTATCTCTCCCTTTCTCTCTCCACACAAATTCCCAGAGAAAGAACTATTTCTCCTGTCTAAGAAGGAGTCAGGAACTGAAATTTATTTCAGATGTCCTTTGAGATACTTTCGTAAAGAAGAATATGAAGCAGTCTGCCATGTTGATGGGAAGGGGAATGCTATGATCCTGACTTTTAATAATCCCTGGATACTGTTTACGCATGTGTTATGATTATTTTACTATTTGCTGGCAGGAGATTATCTGGTCTTCAAACAGAGAGGCAACAATGGGCTCGGCTACTTGAAATTGAAACATCAGTTTTTCCAACAAAGGGGCATCAGCTAAAGGTGGATATGCAGTCAAAGAAGGAAAAAAAATGTGTATTCTCCCTGTAGCTCAAGTGCATCTTCCCCATCACCCCCCCCCCCAACCCAGATTCGGGACCATGTCTCTAATTACAACGACAGAATGGACATGCCATCTATGTTGTTCTTGGAATATTTGAATCTATGATCTTTGCCGTGCCTGGAACTGGTATTCCAATCATCCAGTGTGAATAGCACTATGATTTTTCTCTACAGAATTCTCTTTTGCTTCTTTGTGCACATGTTTTGGACATATTAACTCCTTTGTACTATGGGCATGAGACCGTGGGCCCAGTGTGGTCCCTCTGACAGCATCTCATTCTCTGAGATAATTGCTTTTGGAGAATTTTCTTAGAGATATGGGCAAGAGGAGGTCTCTTTTCCTTGATAAGT
Organism: Marmota monax; assembly: GCF_021218885.2. Classification (NCBI taxonomy): domain Eukaryota; kingdom Metazoa; phylum Chordata; class Mammalia; order Rodentia; family Sciuridae; genus Marmota; species Marmota monax. The sequence goes on from NW_026692907.1 coordinate 21,575,208, forward strand.
CTGTAGCTTCTAGAGTATATCATGCCTCTTGAAGCCAGAATGTTCCTGAATCAAATAAATAAGATATCACAGAGGAAAATAAAATCACATTTTGGAGAAACATAAATTCCTAACTGTATAATTGATGGACTTGGATGGTTTTATAAACCAACTCATCATTGTCTTTATTTATTTATTTAGGTGCTGGAGATTAAATCTCAGGAGTGCTCTACCCCTGAGCTACATTCCCTGCCCTTTTTATTTTGAGACAAGGTCTCACTAAGTCCCACAGGCTAGCCCCAAACTTACAATTCTCTTTTATTTTGGTTTGTTTAATTATTATTTTAAAAGCTTTATTTTCTTTTTAATGTACACATAATTATATAAGTTTATGGGGTATAATGTGAAGTTTATATATATATTTTAAAATGAATGAAACAGGCTAATTAGCATATATATCACCTCAAATATTTATTATTCCCTATGGTAACATTTAATACTCTTTCTTTTAGCTATTTTAAAATATGCATTTTTTTATGTTTTTATTAATGTACTATAGTCATACATAATATTTGGGCTCATTTTGATATGATCATACATGCATGGGATACAATGTGCCCCACTTTCCTCCCAGGAATTCTCCTTTCCCTCTCACTCTCTTTTCCCTCACCTTGTTCCTGAAGAACATCATGTTGAGTGAATAAGTCAAACTCAGAAAGTCAAGGTGGAATGTTTCTTCATATATGTGGAAACTCAATGAAAATAAGAGGAAAGGAGGTGACAGGATCCCATGAATATAGAAGGGTGATCAGTGGAACAGAGGAAAGAAATTGAGGGGGGCAGGAGGGATGGGAAAAGAAAGCTATGGTAGAATGGAACTGATCAAATTATGCTATGTACATATATGAATATACCACAGTGAATTTCAATTTCATGTATGCCTATAAAGCACTAATTTTTAAAAAAGAAATCATCTTTTCTCTCAATTTTACAAACATGCATTGTCTTTGATTTTTTTAAGCCTATTGAGTTGGGCTATGGTCACTTGAAACTAAAAGATCTCTCTTTAATGTCTTTTGTTATTCATGTCTGTTTCCCCCTCTGCACTGTGAATAATTCAGTCAGAAATTTTGTTTAAATACTATTTCTATATTTAGTATCCAATATTTAATAAATGTTATTAAATGGATAATTAGGAAGACAATGTCAGAAATGTGATGTTACTGACTCACATAGTAGCAAAATATATTTAATTTATTAAATGTATAATTTTGACCTTTCAAAATTTGAAGTTAAAAATTTTCAGAGCTATAAGTATATGCTTATGGAACTCAATAAAAGCCTAGAATATGAAGTTTTCTAAATCTCTCTATCCCTTCTGTCCTTCCCCTTCTCTTACTTCTCTCCCTTCCATTTCCTTTTCTATTTCTCTCTTTTTTCTTCTTTATTTTGTTCTTTCTTGTCTTTAAAATATATACAAATTATCTTAATTATTATTACACTTCTTACATAAGAAACTTAATAGTATATCAGTTAATAAGGAAAAGATGCAGGTAAACCAGAAGTAATTTAGTACAGAATTACCAATTCAACTAAAAAATATCATTTGCATACAATGAAGAATATACAAAATTCAAACTAAAGAAACAAATTGTCTCTAATACTGAAATTTTAGTATTTTACTATTTTACTATCTAATACTGAAATTTTACTATCAGGGTTTGCTTGTTCATAGGCTTTTTTTTTTCTTCAAAAGCAACTATATTATAGTGAGGGAACTTAGCTATTTGGGGACTTCAAGGCCAATCAGTCTGAATAACTTCAATTTTAGAGGGTGTCATCACTATTTCAATGAAGCAACTACAAGTGTGAAAATATATTGAGAGGGGAATCCAAGATGGCGGGCCAGAGGGAGGCAACATTCTGTATTGCTCTGTGACCCTGTCTCACCTACTGGGAATACTGCATCTCGGAGAGTGATAGAGGACCCCTATACAGCTGCTGTTATGCAGAAATCACCGGCACTGTGCCCCCACACAGGGCTCCAGGCCTTAGTGTTCTAGGAGGACTCCCTGTATTCAAGCAGGACTCCTGGCTCCTGACACCCAGCTCCCAAAGTTCTAGCCAATGCAGGGCTCCCGCGCCTTAGCAGGATCACCTATCAGCACCACTGCAGAACTCACAGACTTGGATGGGCTCCCATGCAGGTCACTCAGCAGCTACCAGGCTTCACCACAATGCTATCGCCCTGCTCCCCCCACCGCACCACACACCCTGATACTGGAAGCAGACTGTCTCCATCTTGGCTCACCTTCTTTGCCATATTTGGTGGGGGCACATCCCAGATTGAAACTCCAACTGGCCAGGTACCTGGTTTCTAACACCCCCCTGTCCACAGTGGAGGTAATCCAGCACAGTAATTGCCCAACTCAAAACAACTCTCAGTGGGATAGGTGCACAGTGTGACCAGCGCCACTAGGGGAGCCCTGGGGAGAGAGGTCCCTCAATTGGGAACTGCTAAGGGAAAGGAAAATGGGCAAGTTTGGAGACTAACGGAGAGACAGTGAAATGTGAAATCGTCAGGCAAGATAGGGAGAGAGGTCCGGGCACTCAAATTTTACCACCAAATTTTACTGCCACTCTCTTTTTGGGATGAATGGACGCCCAAAAAGCCCCTCGAGGTGCAGTCTCCCTGCAGGGACTGGCGGGTGCCACTCCTCCCTTCCAGGTGCCCTGCACCAGGACTCTGGTTATCTTCACCATCCTGAGGGCAGAGACACCAGCAAACAAAGACAACCACACCTATTGGATGAGAAGGGAATCAAAAAAGATACGGATCTCTAAAACTAGCAACAATCCTGGTTTCTTCCTTAGAGAATTTTTCTTTCTCTTTTTTCTTCTTCCCCTTTATCCTCCCGCCCACACATCCCTAACATATGTGAAACCAAAAACTTTGCATGAATTAGGGTTTGAGGACTGGGACATCTGAACAATATAATATAGATATGGTGTACATGCCCCCCTTTCTTTTCTTTTTTTTTTTATTTTTCTTTTCCCCTCCAATTTTTACTACTTTAGCGTCCTTTATTTTTCTAAATACATATGTGTGTTTGTTTATATACTCTTCTGTCTTCCCACGTACTTGTCTACCCAAAACTACTTCTTGTCTATTTTCTTAATACTAACCCTCTTCATAAGATTTTTCTTTCACACTTCCTAAGATATTTTATCTCTATAATCTCACATCATACCTCCTCAGCATATCATCCTACACCTCACCCCTAGCTCATTACCAACTGTCATAAACTGTAAACGCTCTTATAAACCTAATAGCTATATTATATATAATAATTAAATCCAACATTTCTGTACATTGTGACCAAACCATAAACGTCTTCATAGCAACAAATTGTTCATAGGTGGTATATTGTAAATTTTAGGAACTTTTAACATTGTTCTTCCCCACAAAGGAGAGGTTATGGAACCCTACAGGAGCAATACAAATTTATAGGGGAAAACAATAACACCCTGGACCCACAGAGCTAGAAGGGAAGACACATGAGCAACATGAAAAGACAAGGGAAGAAAGTGCCTCAAACAAATCAAGATACCACATTATTAGAATCCATGGCAACTCCAGCAGAAGAAATTCCAGAAAAGGAGTTCAGGATGTACATGAATAAAAGGTTCTGTGAACATAAGAAAGATATAAGAGAGAAAATAAGGCAGCAAAAGACTATTTTGACAAGGAGCTATATAAACAAGTACAGGAAGCAAAAGATCACCTCAGCAGGAAGATAGAGGTTCTAAAAAAAAAAAAAAAATCCTTGAAATGAAAGAAACAATAAACCAAATTAAAAGTTCAGTTGAAAGTATCACCAACAAAGTAGACCACTTGGAAGACAGGACATCAGACAATGAAGACAAAATTTATAATCTTGAAAAGAATGTAGACCACACAGTGAAAATGATAAGAAACCATGAGCAGAATATTTAAGAAATATAGGATAGCATAAAAAGAACAGATTTAAGAGTTTTTGGAATAGAGGTGAGAATAGATTTCCAAACCAAAGGAATGAACAACATATTCAAAGAAATAATATCAGAAATTTTTTCCAACATGAAGAATGAATTGGAAAACCAAATTCAAGAAGCCTACAGGACGCTGAATGTACAAAATCACAACAGATCCACACGAAGTCACATTATAATGAAAATGCCCAACATACAGAATAAGGAGAGAATATAAAAAGCCACGAGAGAAAGGAATCAGATTACACATAGGGGGAAACCAATTAGGATAACAGGAGATTTTTCAACACAGACCCTGAAAGCTAGAAGATCCTGGAAAAACATATACCAAGCTCTAAGAAAATTGATGCCAATCAAGAATCTTGTATACAGCAAAAATAAGCTTTAAATTTGATGATAAAATAAAAACCTTCCATGATAAACAAGAGTTAAAAGAATTTACAGCTAGAAAACCGGCACTACAAAACATCCTTGGCAAAATATTTCATGAAGAGGAAATGAAAAATAACAATAAAAATCAGCAAATGGAGGTAGTACCATAAAGGAAAAACTAACAAAGAAGAAAACAAGTCAAGTTAAATAACAAAAATAAACAAATACAAATTATGTCTCAGTAATAACCTTGAATGTTAATGGCCTAAACTCACCAATCAAAAGACATAAGCTAGTAGCTTGGATTAAAAAAAAACAACAACAAACAATATCCTGCTTTCAGGAGACTCATCTGATAGGAAAAGACACACAGACTGAAGGTGAAAGCTTGGGAAAAATCATACCACTCACATAGACAAACACACATCAAAAAAAGAAGACTTCAGACTAATATATCCAATGAATATAGATACAAAAATTCTCAATAAAATTCTTGGAAATAGAATACAGTGCACCATGATCAAGTGGGGTTCATCCCAGGGATGCAAGGTTGTTTCAACATATGGAAATCAATAAATGTAATTCATCACATCAACAGATACAAAGGTAAGAATCATATAATCATCTCAATAGACACAGAAAAAGCATTTGACAAAATACAGCATCACTTCATCTTCAAAACACTAGAAAAAATAGGTGATAACAGAAAAATATCTCAACATTGTAAAGATTAGCTATGCTAAGCCCCAGGCCAACATCATTCTAAATGGAGAAAAATTAAAGGCATTCCCGCTACAAACTGGAACAAGACAGGGATGCCCTCTTTCACCACATCTATTTAACATAGTTTTTGAAACACTAGCCAGAGCAATTAGACAGATGAAAGAAATTAAAGGGATACGCATAAGAAAAGAAGAACTTATATTATCTTTATTTGCTGATGATATGATTCTACACCTAGAAGACCCAAAAAGTTCCAACAGAAACCTTCTAGAACTAGTAAATGAATTCAGCAAAGTAGAAGGATATAAAATCAACACCCATAATCAAAGGCATTTCTGTATATTATGACAAACCATCTGAAAGGGAAATGAGAAAAACTACCCCATTTAGCCTCAATAAAAAAAAAAAAATACTTGGCAATCAACTTGACGAAAGAGGTGAAAGATCTATCTGTACAATGAAAACTACAGAACCCTAAAGAAAGAAATCAAGACCCTAGAAGATGGAAAGATCTACCTTGCTCTTGGATAAGCAGAATTAATATTATCAAAATGACTATGCTTCCAAAAGCACTATACAGATTCAATGCAATTCCGATCAAAATCCCAATGGCATTTCTCATAGAAATAGAAAAAGCAGTCATGAAATTCATCTGGAAAAATAAAAGACCCAGAATAGCTAAAGCAATCCTTAGCAGAAAGAGTGATCAGATGGCATCCCTATACCATACCTTACACTATACTACTGAACAATAGTAACAAAAACATCATAGTATTGGCACCAAAACAGACTGGTAGACCAATGGTACAGAATAAAGGACAAAGAGACTAACCCACATAATACAGTTATCTTATATTAGACAAAGGTGCCAAAAACATACATTGGAGAAAAAATAGCCTCTTCAACAAATGGTGCTAGGAAAACTGGAAATCCTTATGCAACAAAATGAAATTAAACCCCTATCTCTCACCATGCACAAAACTCAAAGTGAATCAAGGACCTTGGAATTAAACCAGAGACCCTGAATCTAACGGAAGAAAAAGTAGGTCCTAATCTTCATCATGTCAGATTAGGCCCCAACTTTCTTAATAAGACTCCTATAGAGGAAGAATTAAAGTCAAGAATCAATAAATGGGATGGATTCAAACTAAAAAGTTTCTGCTCAGCAAAAGAAACTATCTGTGAGGTGAATAGAGAGCATACATCTTGGGAGCAAATTTTTACCCCTCACACATTAGGTAGAGCACTAATCTCTAGGGTATATAAAAACACAGAAAGCTAAACACCAAAAAATCAAATAACCCAATCAGTAAATGGGCCAAGGACCTGAACAGACACTTTAGAGAAGAAGAAATAAAATTGATCAACAAATATATGAAAAAGTGTTCAACATCTCTAGCAATTAGAGAAATGCAAATCAAAACTACTCTATGTTTTCATCTCAGTCCTGTCAGAATGGCAATCATCAAGAATGCAGGCAACAATAAATGTTGACCAGGATGTGGTGAAAAAGGTACACTTGTACATAGCTGGTGGGACTGCAAATTGGTGCAGGCAATGTGGAAAGCAGTATGAAGATTCCTTGGAAAACTGGTAATAGAACCACCATTTGACCCAGTTATCCCTCTACTTGGTCTATCCCAAAGGACTTAAAAACAGCATACTACACGGACACAGCCAGATCAATGTTTATAGCAGCACAATTCACAATAGCTAAAGTGGGACCAACCTAGATGCCCTTCAATAGATGAATGGATAAAAAAAATGTGGTATACATACACAATGGAATATTACTCAGCAATAAAAGAGAATAAAATCATGGCATTTGCAGGTAAGTGGATGGGGTTGGAGAAGATAATGCTAAGTGAAGTTAGCCAATCCCAAATACACAAATGCTGAATGTTCTCTCTGATACAAGAAGACTGATTTATACTGGAGTAGGGCGGGGGAGCGTGGGAGGAAGAGACGAACCCTAGATAGGGCAGAAGGGTGGGAGGGAAACTGAGGGGGCAGAGGTTAGAAATGATGGTGGAGTCTGAGGAACATCATTATCCAAAGTACATGTATGAAGACATGAATGGTGTGAATATATTTTGTATACAAGCAGAGATATGAAAAAGTGTGCTCTATATATGTAATATGAATTGTAATGCATTTTGCTGTCATACATTAAAAAATTTAGAAATATTGATAATTTGTAAAAATACATTAAATAACAAAATATATTTATCTAAATCTATGTATTTATCTTCCTATACACATATTAAAATTTAATTTTTTGGCCATTTTTTCACATCAATATGATTCCTTCCTTTCAGTACTCCAAGCTTTGACATGAAGCTAGATCTTTTCAAAGACTGTAGTAATGGGGATTTCTGGAAAAAAGGAGAAGTGGAAGGAACAGATTGAAGATCTTTCAAATGTGGGGAATTATGTACTAAATCCAAATTCTACCGTATCATTCCCACTTGCATTTTCTTGGTCTGGGCAGTGAAAGAATTTGACTGTTACTAACTTATCTGTGTGTCATATCCTACTACAAACTGCATCTCCTTGGACATTGCTATGGCCTGTCTACATTTGCTCTCAGTAAAAAGGGAAACTAATATACACAGAGGCACAATGAGGCCAATGAGCTTCTTGTGGAGAAAATCTTATAATCTATTTTATGAGAAAGTATGGTAATTGTTTTAAGAAATTCAATAGATTATGCATAGAGTCTGAACTCTTATAGTAGATGTTTGATAATATTTTTTATTCAAATGCCAGGAATTTATGCAATTTTAAAATAACTAAATACTACTGAATCTTTAAAGCATTTAAAATTATATGAATAAGTCTGAACTTAAAGCAGGGAGTGAGGGTATCATGAGGGGATAATTCATGTTGTTATCTCTTCTTATCTCTTTCTTTTTCTTCTTTCTTTCTTTTTTTGGTTTCTTTTTCTTCTTCCTTTTTTCCAAAAAGAAAACATAATTTTTAATAAATTTCAAATTGCCGTATTCTATTTAGTTGAAAGTCATCTTATGAATTCCTTGTGCAAATTTTCATGTCTTCTCTGCTTTCTGTATCCAACAGGCTTAGAAGAAATTAAGACAAAAAGAGAATATCACAGTGTAAATAAAAATATATGACATCAAAACTGTGAAGTCCTCCCATAGTGCATAAAACAATGAAATATCTTAGACAATTTCCTCTTTCTCTGTGTTTCCAAGATTTTCTAGTCAATAAGGAAGCTAAGCGGCCCAGTCAGACGCAGTGAACTGTGTGAGACACGTTTACATATGCCAGTGAATCTGCTCAGCAATCTTAAGCAGCAGAGCAGCATTTTCTTCTGTTTACACAAAAAGAGAGTGAGGCTCAATCAAATAATAAACAACTTTCCCAAGGTCACAAAGATAAGAAGCAACTGACCAGGGACTTAAACCCGGTTGTGCCTAACTCAAACCCTATTACTTAAGGGATTTTTGCCTTTTGGTTGACTGGTTTTTCAAGTAAGCAATGAAAATAAAACCTCTATACAGCAGAAACTCAAACTGCTGTCAAAACACAAAATGGTATCGTTCTCCCCTTTTCTCATTTAATAGTCTCTGCAATTTATCAAATAATTGTTAGATATTTATATACATTATAAATGCAGATATAAAATAAAAAATACTTCTATGCCTCTTTTATTCTTCTAAGTGTTCACTTTTAAGTGTTCTGTAATAATAATAAATGGTGTTATTATATTCTGGGTCTCTGTTTCAAGAAGAGAAATAACAAGTAGCTTGGGTTGCAAATTTTCAGGTTTTATTTTTAAGTGCATAACAGGGGCTCAGGAAGAAGTCCCAATGCTTTGGCTAATTGGAAAAGGTCCTCTGAGTTGGTCTTTGTTTCAAGAATCAATGTATAAACCACTAAAACATGCAGTGTATAATCAAGTGTGAAATATGTGCTATGATTTATGAAACCTTTAGCAATTTGAAGAAGAAATTAAGGAATAAACTATCAGTATTACATAAGCAAGAAGGTAAAATGGATATAGGAGTTTGAAAAAAGTCATTATTTTCTAGGGTTCAGTAGAATTTCTCATTTCATGAAAAAGCAAACTCTGCTACAGAGAGAGAATTAGGAAAAAGAGAATATTGTTGGGATAACCCAATTACAATAAATGAGAAGTTGTACATTGAAGTAAAGAAAACACCATTTTCTCTTATTAGACTAAAAAAAAAGCATAATATCTCTGCTGGTCTCTGGTTCTCACACTGGATCAAATCTAGCAAAAGTACGATATGAAAAATGGCCACAGCATACTTAATTACTTTCCTTAATTACTCAGAGATCGGCAACAGCAAGAATATCTAACATGGGCCCATTTTATTTCTGCTTCACAATCCAGTGTGTCACCAGGTTTATGTTAATTAGAAAACAAATGAGCAGAACTATAAATAAAAGTCACTAACAAGCAGCAGAGATGGTCATTTCTGTGGCCAGTATCCTTGTATCAAAGAAGACTCTTCTTTTAGAAAAGCCAGCTCTGGACACTTGTGTTCATAGGAAGTTCTCCTCCTAGATGAATCATTAATAATTAATTATATGTGTATTCTATGAGAAATTAAGGAGTCTCTACTAGTCTAATTCACAGATGTAGGAGATAGCCACACACCAGGTAACCTCAAATGCTGTAGATGGTTGGTACCATGGTAAAGTTTATGACAATCCCTGAAACAATGTGGCACTTAATTTTGTAACAGTGATTCATTTTCTATCTGGTCCAGTCTCCTGAGATTCATTTTCCTACTAAACTAATCTTCAGAATGTCAGACTGTGATTAGCAATAGTGACACATTTTACAGATTGGGTCCTCAGATATGTGTCTACCCTGTTGCTATAGAAAGTTTGGTAGACATATTGGCGATTATAATCTTGACATTAGGAAAACTGGCATAAAATTAAATATAGATTTCCTTACCAAGCAAGATTTGACCAAGATTTCACATCTAGAAGAGCTGAGTAGTTCTAAGCAAATCATATGATTAAATACATCATAATAGATGGAATATTATAACTACCCTATAAAAGATAGGATTGAGAGGGGTAGGAGACTACATGTGCCTAACAGATTAATGTATAATTTGCACATTTGTCAATCATTTTTTACAATTTAGGGTAGTATTTGAACGGTCACAATGTAAGAAGAGGTTTTTTACTATTAGGTTCAAATATCGAATGCTTTGATTATTCTTAAAATGCCCTTAAACTTAAAATAAAAGCAACATATTTCCTACAGATACTATTTGCCAAAAGTGTTATATGTAAAAGAAGAATGTGAGGAAGAATTTGGAAGATTTAAAATGTCATAAAGGATACAAGGTAAGCCAAGGCAAGTAGCATTATAAATCTCTTTTCATCACAAGGATGTCTGAAGGCTGATTGTATATGCAGAGACCCCTGTAATATAGTAGAAGGATATTTAGATTTTACATTGCTAGCATAAGCAGTGAACTATTGGAAATAAAATTGTCTTGGATTTTCCTTTCAACATCAGTTTTGTTCATCAGGCTTAGAAGATAACGTTAACATTTGAGAAAGAAAAATTAGCTCTTCAAGTAGCTGGAGAGAAATACTTGAAGGAAATCCTTCTTACTCTCTTTCTGCAAACAGAAACACACAGCTATAGGATGAGGGAGTTTACTCTCTTGTCTAGGATTAGGGTAATGGACTTAATGAGTATGGAAAGGGAGAGAGAGTGATGTAATTGTATTAACTTCTATTTCCAAATGTGTTATATTAGGAGGAAGACTATAAGTCAAAACTGTCCATGATTATTTTTGTATAAAATATTGTAAACTCCCAAAGAACCCGCTTTTGTCTACCTTTGTGCTTTTCTAGAATTTAGAACAAGAGTATATGTTCACGATGAACATTAAGATTTTTGAAATCTGTGGATTAACCACTAAAATATCTTGCCAGACATTAACATGTAAAATATAAAACAGGGATATTAACACATGATCATTGAAAGAAAACTGTCTGTGCCATTGGGAGGAAGCTGTGGCTTTATGTAGCACTGCTTAAATTATGTACAAAAGAAGTCAGCCTCATGTTGCTGACACCAATCCTCTGCAAAACCTGCAGATATAAAAGTTGAGGAGTAAATTACAGCACTAATAAAGTTAACCTGGTAGAGTCCAAAATGGCATATGCAGCAGAGGAAAAAAGCAAACAGAAATGGTTCATGCTGTTATAATTGCTACAATTTCATTGGCAATTTAAATAAAATAATTCAAATTGCTGCAATTAACACACACATAGAATTCAAAGGATGGTGGGTGACCTCACACAAAACACACCGTGGAATCAGCCCTCCTCCAAAGAATTAACCTTCATAAATCATTTTCATCCAGAGAATGCCTGGCTTCATGTTCTGCAAAGAGTATGAGCACAGGAAAAGTAAGGCCCCTAAACAAGAATGCTCATAATCAGCAAGCACTGTCTCCTGGTTTATTTCATCCATATGAATACACAGAGATTGGCTGTGTTACATTCACAAACTCCCTGGCTGAAGGTGGGATTTTGCTTTTTCTGCATGGGTACCCCTGTGTAGTTCAGAAGGAACCTGTCAGCAAGGATTGAAGGCTGCTGTATTGCTGAGAAGTGAGTCTGATTTACGTTGACAGAGATTCCACTTTTACTTGACTGTGGGGGCACAGGACCATCTTGTCTGTGGTTTAGCTCTGGATAAAGGGCTCTCTTCTCCAATGCATTAGAGAGCAACAGCCACAAATTGTTATTTGTGATATAGAGGAAATGTGTTCAATGCTTCTCCAGTCACCTGAAAACAAATTTTAGACATACTATCTCAGATATTTTGGAAGGCTTTTTTCTTATCAGGTCAAACTTATGCAAAGAATCAACATTATTAAGAATGATGATTTGTGGTCAAAAATTAAAGAGTAACAGCTAGATGTGCCTAATATAATTTGAGAGATTACCTATACTATACCTTGTTCTAAAGTCAAGATGTGGGGAGAAAAGTAAGCCATGTGAACAAATGCCTAATAGAAGACTTAAAAGTATGTTTAATATCAAGAATGTATGCCTTTTTAGTCCCTTAAAATAATCTTGATTCTGGATGATGCTATTTCAAGACTAAAATTATCCTCTGTACCATTTTGTAGTACACATATAGATGCTTTATAATACAAAGGCACTGAAGGTATTGAATTAACCACTTGCCACTCATATTTGCTCTTAAAATTGTTTTCCTACTAGGATTGTATTTGTGCCTGGTATGACTAATTTTTATTGATGTATTATTTAGTCCAAATCATATTTAAAATACATTCCCTCCTAAATTTAATGTGTAGGATGGTTATTATGTCATTGGCAATGGGAAAATAGAATAGTTAATAATAGAATAGTTAATAATTAAAATAATTGAAGGAGAAAGTAAAATTGTATCAGCTGTGGAAATGGTAAATATGAGTAGGGAGGGAACTGTTCCTATTTGCAAATTATTCATACAAGTGATATTCTCTCAGATGGAAACAATAAACAAAAGCCTCTATTTAAATTAACATCATATGAAAGGTCCTGGTTAGATTCAGAAGTTTCAAGTAGGATATAATAGTGGGGGGTGTGAAATGAAAACCAGAGAAGCCATCAGATGCACATAACTTTCTTGTGAAGTTCAAATCCAAGTAGTCAGAAAAAAAAAGTGTTGGCAAACTAATAGAACGAAAACAAAAATCAAAACTAAGAAAAAATCAAAATTCTTGAATACAAGACATTTGTATGCAAATCAGCTGAAATGAAAGCATGTTGGTTTTGAAATAAGTACTCCTCAAAAAGCTGCAAAAATAAAATTCTTAAATGGTTATCTGAACATTATTTAAACCAGCTTAAATGGTGCATGCTCAAGAATAACAAATTTTAGTAATTTATTCCCAAAGTGACCTTTTCCAGGCCATAATAAATCATCCATATATAGTGTCTTTTTCCATGAACCTACCATTTTAAAAAAAGGCAAAAATGAAAGTACAGCTGAGAGCATGAGGCAGTCACTAACTCAAATAAGAAAACTGAAATTGGAGCATGTAAGCAAAAATCTAACTCCCTGGCTGAAATTCATCTTTGAAGAAAGTATGTGTCCTGTCACTACAACCACCTCCTTCCTCCCACTCCATATTCCTTTCACCTCTGTGGCTAATCAGAAAAAGTACAGGTGTCATTGTCCTTGATGCTTGCTGTTAGCAAGCATATGATGAATAAATAAATAGGTTTTAAAGAAATGAATAAAATGATTATTGATGATTCTGTCTGTCCCATTGAAATAGAAGCTCAAGGGACTAATGTTGAATTTGAGATTTCAGACCCAAAGTATTCAATATTACTCTTATTTGAAAAAGAACTGTTTCTATGAAAGTTTTATAGTAGTAAAGATAATACTAATTTTGTGTGTGTATGTGCGTTTTATAGCCTTCCTCTTTTTAACCAACATTTTTGAGCCATTTAAGAGCTTCATATTCTGTCTAAATTCAAGACTGAAATTTAAAAGAAAAACAACTTTGGGGAAATAGTTAGAGTTTCATTGTTTAATTTCCTACAGTCTATTCCAGCTTATTGAATATCATGGTTTACCAATTATGTGAGCTTTATTTAGGAGACTGGGTCATCTGCCTTTAAACCAAGAACAAAGATGGGAGAGGGAGAGTTACATGCTTTAAGCAAATTTACCTCTTTAAAAATTAGGCTATAAAAATACAAATACAAAACATACACAATTATGTAATTAGGCATATTTAAAGATAATAAAGGGAAAAAAGAAACTATAGCAATGCAACTATCATCATGGTTAATATAGAATTTAAACAATAAATAAAATTACATTTTACAATTTTTAATGAACTATTGAATTTTAGATTTCAAATGAATGATGCTTAAAATTCCCAGAATGAAAATGACCACTTTCTACCGTGATTCCCTAATTACAAAACAAATAATAACACTAAGTACATGAGGCTGATAAATTTCAATAATTGTATAGCAAAGTATACTAGCAATATGATGCCGTACTCTAAATTAAAAATATGTGGATACATTGGAATCTAAACAAATAGAGTTTAAACAGGCTTGCCTGTAATGTTCAGCTTTGAAGAGCACTTTTGCTAACTGAATAATGAGCACAAAACACAGTAGATCAGTAAGTGTGCAATAACAGTAATAAAAAGTCTTAAACAGAAAAATGAGTTGGATTTTCTTCATATCCACAGCAGTGGATTTTAAACGAGCCTGTGGGAAGAAGTGTTCAGATCATAACAGATTACATACCTTTGGGCAGCAAATAATGAACAATATATTAACATATATTTCTCTGATAGTGTGCAATATTGGAAAAGAACAAGCTATCCATGATTCTTATTAAAAGCAAATCTTTGCCTTGATCAGACATGTTGTCTGCAGTCACCCAAAGCAGCAAAATATTTTTCAAAACGCACTTATGACAACTTGAATACAGAGCAAAGAGGAAAAATTCAAGATTCTATATGAATTAGGTACACTAGGAGGAATGAAGGTGAAAAGGATATTTTTCAGTTTGACCAGAAAAACTACTACTCAGAGAGAATAGTTAAGAAAACTAGAACAAAGGTGTCAAATTGGTCAAAGTAACCTTTAAGTAGCTCTGGAGAGAAATATCAGAGGATTTAGAATAAAAGTATTCAGTAACCCAAAGTATTTATTGTTAATATTTTATTTTCTTTAAGGCATATACTTCAGAAATCCCTTACATGAAGTGAAAAAAAAGTAGTTCTGCTCTTTTTGAACAATGCATCTCTCAAAGCATTGCTTATGAATTATTTAACCTTTCCTATTTGTTCATATAGTGAATAATGACTCGGCAATAACTTAAAAGAAATAGAGTTTAATAAAACGTTCAATGCTTCATATATTAATGCACATCTAAAGAGTAAATAGCTAACTTCAATTCAAAAAATAGTGTAAAATGTGGATATCAAACCAGCAAGATTCTGTTCCTGTTTGAGGAGAATATTTGCAGAGCTAAATTACCTTAATCTAACCACTTCAATATGGTTCCTTTGACTCTGGGCAACAAAAGCCTTTTTATGCAAATGATCAGGAGAATAGTGTGATGACAAGTCTGCAGGTCAGAGTTAGAATGTAGTAAAACTTTTGCTGGTTTGATTTTAGGAGGCTGATGGATTCAACTGACAGTGCTACTTGTCCCTTTCTCTACGTGTACCTATATGTATTGCCCCAGGGCTCCAAAAGTTATAGTAATCAAGCCATATGACTCTGAATGATTTACATTGCAGAAGATATCTAAATTTCTAATCATCTTGCCAGAGATACTGATCACTGTACAGAGTAAATAATAAAGGAAGTAAAAAATAAGTCAAAGGGGAGAAAAGTGAATCACTCCAGTTCTACTAAAGACTGACTTATATTGCTGATAGTAGAACCCAAACAGTTGAATCCCAGACATCCACTGAATCCATTCTGAGCTCAGTATTCACTGAGTAATATTCAAATGGAATTTAACTAATAAGTAGGTAGGGCTATTCATTGTACAACACAATGGTCAATTGATTAAATAGATTAAATAGACCCTTTGGTATTAAGCTATACATTCTTGACTTAGGAAGCAAATGGGAAGGAGAGAGGAATCAGACAAGTACAATATATAGGTTATGTACATTTTTAACTATTGCAAGTCCTGTGGTGGAAAAAAAAATGTTTACCTAAGTACAATTATGTTGGTAAAATAATGTCCAAAGGGCATCAACTGACAGAAGTTGGTTTGTCTAATATAGGCAAGTAGACTCCCTTTTTTTCCTAATTTGAACCAAGCAGGCAAGATATGTACATACAGTACTAATTTTTATAGATTAATTTTATTTTACTTATTGGTTTGTTTGCTTGCTTATTTATTTATTTTGTGGTGCTGAGGATCTAACACAGGGTCTTGGTATGCTAAGCAAGAGCTCTATCACTGAGCTACATCCCAGTCCTACTGTTTTTATTAATGATGGAAATGTATTGAATGAATTTGAATGCTATTGTTATTATTTTCTTCATTGAAGCTTGTAATCCTCTGAAAGAAAATGGATTTAGCAGCTGTTAATAAACCAGGCATTATTCTGCCAACAAAACAACCAAGTTTCAAAAGCTTCTGTTTGTCATATCTACCTATTTCTCACCATCTTCATTTCTTCTACCACAGGACAGTATTTCACTTATACTTTTTTAATAACTTACTCCTTGGGCCCCTGGAATATGATCTTTGTATTCATTCTCCACAGTGCAACCAGAGTTAAATTTTTCAATTGCAAATTTGATTTTGTCAACTCCCCCTAAACCTTGTCAGTCAAAACTTCCCAGTAGCTACCTGTCACTCATAACATTAACCTGGTCTACAAATCTCTATTTTCTAGTGTGACATTCAGGCCCCAACTTGCATCATTTTTCATACTTCACTCTCCAAGCACACTAGTCATTATTCAACTTGTTGAATGTCCTTTCTGCTAAGCCTTTGCTCAGTTTCCTCCTCAATCTAAAATGCTTTCCATTGTCCCCTCTCTATTGGCTTACTTTTTTCCTACTCTTCTTTCAAAGTTGAGTTCAAATGTTACTTCCTCTAGTTGTTTAATTATGTCATAGGTTTGTATTGCTTCCTTCCAAAGCTCCAATCTTAGAGCATATTGAGATGTATTTTATTCTCAGTTTTTAAAAAACTGTTTCCTGAAATTTAAAAAATGAAGGAAATCACATAAGAATGGACAGCTTAATGATTTATCACAAAGAAATCACTCATATGCTTACCACATGTGGAAGAATTTAGCATGCAATAGCACATGCCCATTTCCAATTACTGCATGCCTTTCATCTATTTCAGAAGATTCATAACCATTCTCTCTTGTTCCCCTTGATATATTATAAGACTCATGAGAGAATAAACTATATCTCTTATTTTAGTCACCATTTTACTCCAACACACCATGTTTAATAAATACATGTTGGTTTATCAATAATTCTGGGAAGCCTTCTCAATATGTCCTTCATTAATCCTTCCTACCCTGCTTTCATATCTGTCATCTTTGCTTCACTCCTTTGTCCTTAACTACATTACAGTTCTTATTGCATGAAACCACAGTACTAATTTAGAGCACATATCTATGAGTATATTCAATTATAACACATGGGATAACAAATCCATGAAAAAAAAAATGTGGCCCAACCTTCAGGGGCATTTGGGTAGGGAGCAGAAGAAAAACTTAAGTGATCTATCTAACTATAAGAAATATTTTATACACAATAATTACAGGTAGGGGCTGGGGATATAGCTCAGTTGGTAGAGTGCTTGCCTCACATGCACAAGGCCCTGGGTTCAATGCCCAGCATAATAATAATAATAATAATAATAATAATAATTATTATTATTATTATTATTATTATTATTATTATTACAGGTAGAGTAGAGCAGTGGTTTTCAAGATGATTCCAAAGACCTTCGGGCTATGGCAGAGCCATAGATGCATACACCCATGCATTTTATGTTTTGACTGTCAATTTCTAATTGAAATTTCTTTTGAAAAACATTTAGTGAATAAAAAGGACCTGAAAGCCACTGGAATAGATGCAAACTGCATTCTTTAAAAAAATGTTATAAATACCAAGTATTCAGGAGTCTATGTTCCCAGGCCCTCATTATCTCTTCATTAGAGAATTTCCAGAAACTTTGTGTGTACTCTAATTTAGAATGTACTTGGGCATCTGTAAGATTTTAGACTTTGGGTGACATAATTTCTATTCTTAGTCATCTTTACATTCCCAGGGTCTAATTTTTTTTAAAGAATTTTAATATTTATTTTTTAGTTTTTGGCAGACACAACATCTTTGTTTTTTTTTTTTTTTTGTATGTGGTGCTGAGGATCGAACCCAGGCCGCATGCATGCCAGGCAAGCGCAATACCGCTTGAGCCACATCCCCAGCCCTAATGTTTTTTTAAAAATGTATAAATGAATGAATGACATAATATGTTAATAGTTATTTTTTCTTTAAGAATCCCTTTATTAGGAAAAGGAGTCAGCAAGTGGCAGCACAAATAAGTCTCAGGAAGAGTCATTTGAAAAATAAAGTCAGTGAAGATATATGAAACCTTTATCCACAAAATGTAAGCACTTCTGACACTATCAGTTCCAATAATATTAATAAAGCTAAACTGGAACAACTGACATTCTATATAGTTATTTGAGTTAATATATTCACTCCAGCATATTTCCATCTATTTGTTTATCTCTGCATAAACATCAGTGAAAGATCTACTATTTGCTAGCTGCTTAACTTTTGTGAGTGTAGCATAATTATAAGTGAATTGATAAGTAATGAAAACATTAAGTGTTGTATAAAGATTATGACTCCAGAGCCTAGTAGGGCAATTAAATTTGATGTTTGTTACTCTGTCTCACAGTGAATAATGATACGGTTTCCCCTGTGATTATGTAAATAGCTGATTGATAACAACAGAGAAGTGGTTATGAAGGCCAATTCTACTCATTACTAAATATGTGACTAAGCAATTCGTTTTACAATTAAGGTGATTGGTAGCAAACACTATAATAAGGAACAGATGAGATCAATGTTGGACCCTAATGAGTTTAACATGGTAAACACTATTTTTTAATTTATTGAACTGTGAGAGGAATAAGAAATGAACATCACGGATCATTAGTATTTTTAAGTTCTGACTTGATTGCTAACACATTTGCCTGAGTCCAACATATATATATATAAGAATATAAAATGTTGCTAACTCTTTCAAAAAGTAAAAATATATGAAGACCAGTCCAGTCAGTGCATACAGCATGAGTCAGTAAATATGTATTTTAAAGTTGTTTTTGTTTTTGTTTGTTCTTCATTTTTTTGTAATAACAATAATTGTATAGATGAATATTCCCATTAAAATAAACTTTATCAGATATTTTAAAATCAAAGTACTTCTTTTATTTTTATAAGTGACCGAAAAGTAACAAGTGATCATCAGTAGGTGTAAGAATATAGCAAATAGATAATGAGAAATCAAAGAACTTCTGGGTCACTCAAAAGCAACTCAGATATTTACTAAAGGAACAAGCAAATCAGAGAACTAAAATAATTTTTGAAAAGATTTTATATTTTATAAAAGGTTCAAAATTAGTTATAACAATAAATATCAAAATTGTGTTGAACTGTTTTAACCATGTGTGATGATTTTTATTTTGTTTTGAATCACACCAGGCTGAGTGGGAGGTAGGTAAAGAAAGTTACTGAGTGCCTTAAGAATCTTAATATGACCCTGCCTTTAGGAAGCCAAGAACCACCTTCGATTCAGAGATATAAATCAAACTCCACATGTGAAGAATAAAGAAATAGTACCAGAATTATATAGTTTGTTCTTCACAAGGTAGATAGGAGTGTTTGAGGGGATTTGGACATACACTGCCTCCATCTTACAGCCTGAGGTTCTCTTAACAGTAAAAAATAGAAGAGAAAATTGGGAAGATATCTAATGGGTCATATCATATCATCCTGTTCCTTGGAATAAAATTTCACCCACCATTGTAAAGAAAAACACATTGCTTTAAGTTAAATTACATTGATTATTTGCTAGCGACTATGCTTTTTCAATCATCATCCTCTTTCCATGTTTTTCAGAATCTTTCTTAAAGTCAGAATTACTGGGGTTTCCAAAGCCACATGGTGGAAATTATCATTTTAAAACACAAATTAGTAATCCTGGAAAATTCCTATCAAAACACAACATTTACAATAAATGCATTTTTTTTCTCTCTTTTTTCTTTGCCACAATTAGCCATCTGGCAAATGAGATATAATTAGGTCATCATTTGGCAAGATGATCTCAATAGACAGAAAGAATACTAATAACACAATGAGTCACGTTCTATAATCTAATATAAATCATTGTCATTTTCTTGCACTTTGATTCTGTTCTAAATTACTCTCTTTGTTAATCCTTCAACAACTCTTGGGTGAAGATGAATAGTACAGCACATTCCCAACTGATAGACATGGTAACTTAAAATAAATGCCAAGTAATTTGTCCTTGGTCATACTGCCAGTTTCTAAAAGGGCATATTATTTACCTACTTTCTGATACCTTCTGATATAATTTACTCAAAAAACATTTGCTGGATACCTATCATTTATTATCACTGAACCAACCATTATCAACCATGAAAAATACCCACACTCCTAAGAAAGGGAATTCACAGAAATAAATGAGGAAAAAAAAAATATATATATATATATATATATATATATATATATATACAAATTTTAAAGTTAAAACTTTCTAATTTATGGAGTACAGAAGCAGCCAGGAAACTCTTCATAAAATAAGTTTTAAGGATATGGTTATAAAAGTTTGTCAAGTGACCAATTAGCTATGTGAATTCAATAAAAAAATAAGAATCTAAAGTAATTTTATTCTCTTTCTCTCTCTTATTGAACTAGAATTATAGGTCACAGTCTTAACCAGTATGGGCAACTCATGAGAAGTAGCAAGTTGGAGAGAGAAAGTAGTAAGTTAAATTTCTGTGTGGTTGAATTTGAATGTTGATGGCACATTCAATTATAAAGACCATAAGTTCTGGTGATATTAATTAAGACATAATACAGTTCTGATTCTCATTATTTGAAAATTTACTAAATAAGAATGTACAAGACTGAGAATGAAGTTATGGAGTAATATTTATACTTAAACAATGAGAAGAAAGCCTAACAAAGGGCCCTAAGTAGGAATGTACAGAAGTACAGATGGAGGACCTCTGTCATATAAACCAAAAATAAAAAATAAAAGCACAATAAATGGATTACTCATATTTTTCTGCATTCATATTATATAACAAAACCTTAAACTATCAAAGCTTACAACAAACCACTTAGTTTTCTTGCTTATTAGTCTACAGATCAGCAAGAGCAGCTATGTTTGGAGTTTTGAGCAAGCTGAGTTTGGCTCCATTTGAAAATAAAGCTTAGGTATCCTCCATATATCTCCTTATTCTACCCAGAACACCACTAATTAGGAATGTTCCTTTCATGCCACCTGGAAAAAGTATGAAAAGTCAAGCTGTTTTGGAAAGACCTGGAATAGAACTCATTGACAAAGGCAGAAGATGTTGAGAGAATGAAAAAAAGAGGCAAACAGATACAGGATTGCACAAATGCAATTATCAGAGATTTATGGAAAGAAATGTGTCCTGAGAGGCAGCCAGACAGGAGGATCCCAACACCTCAAGGCAGAAGGAGTTAGTTTATTTACTAGATCAGACAAAGGTGGGCATTCAAACCAGAATTTACCTGGCCTTTCTCAAAATCTGTGAAAATGATCAAATGTCTAAGAAAGATGGGGCTGACATAAAAGCTTTATGTTACTCTTAATAACTCTGCTATATCCTGTAGGGTTTAGAATGCATTCCAAAGTCACTCACCTGGTGGACAAAATGGCAGTTAGGACCAAGGTGGAGGAAGTCACGTCAAGTTGGATCCCTACACAGACATATTTCAAGCCTTTGCTTATCTCAAGTCCACATATGCTTTACTGGCCAAACAAAGCAAGGAACATATCAAAAAGTCAAGTATGCACTCCTCCTTGTCTAACAATGGAGATTCTGCAAAGTCATTTGAAAATGGGGATGGATATATAATTCTTAAATATGGACAAAGTAAAGAACTGAACACTGCGATCTAATCCGTTACAGAAGAACCTAACCAACAGTCACAGATCAAGTAGAAGAGCTAGATGGGCAGAGTTTATTGTTTGAGTAAATTCCCACTTTTTTCCAAATACAAAGATTTGGGGCAAAAGAGAATTCCTATAGTATAAACTCTTTTTTTTTCCCCTTGTTGGTAAATAGGAATATGTGGACTATTTTTAAAAAAATACCTATGTATGAAACCATATCAATTAAATTAAAATTTCTGAGACTGAAGTGCAGATTATTTATTTATTTATTTACACACAATCATTTTTACTTTTTAAAAATATCTCAGGGTACTTCTAATGTACAGGAAGGGTTCTACAGAGATAGATTCTCTACTTTATAGAGGATATTAAAGAAAAATATGAATAACTCCAATGTCATTTTACAACATAGTTCCAATTTCATATATATATGTTACATATGATAATGTACATCTATATAATACACATAAATGTATAATACATAAAAAGGAAATATATAGACACATCATGATCTATGATAGGATATTAAATGCTTACTACTTCTAAAATCTGATACAATAAGAAAAAATTATTAAATAGAAATTTAGACTAAAACAGAGGCCCAGAGTAGAAATTGCAAAATAATGGAGATTTTCAAAACTAGATATTAGACTTCTAAAAAGAAGGTGAAAATTGTGTGTTTTGAAAAATCTGAGAAAGAAAGAAGGAGAGGGAGGGAGGGGAGAACGGAAGAAAGGAAGGAAAGAAGGAAGGAAGGGAGGGAGGGAGAGATGGAAGAAAAGAAACTGAGTGAGACCAAGTATTTCTATAAGTGGTCAGCATGTTCTAAAACATCATGATGTGAGCTAAAATGTAGTGATATTCCTTTGAATCTAAATGATATCAGCCTAGAATTTTGTCATAAAGTTCTGACTATACTCTGAAATATCAGGTGAAAATAAGATTGAGAACATGTTAGTGACAGTTCAGTGTCCAACACACATTTATCTTCTCTGCCTTTCAGGAAACTTGATATGTTAAAATTGATCCTTTCATACTATGAAATGAGATAATTTTTCATCTCAGTTTGATATCATCAGGCATCCTTTACCTCACCACTTCATGACAAAAATAAAACATACCATTCCAATGGACAAAAAATAAAAAAAAATTTAAAAAACCAGAGTAAAATGGAGAAGAGGGAAAAGTCGCAATTGCCAAAAGTTTGGATATACACACATGCAAATGTAATATATCTCAGGCCTTAACTCAGTTGATTTGTTGGGCCTTTGCAAAAGATATGGGCAAATTTATGACCCATTTTCCTCTTTCTAAAAAATTATTTTGTTTCTAAGCATTGAGAGAAGACTGCCTGCATCCTTGTAAATAAATGTGCCTGTGGTTTGTGAGATCTAGGCACATATGTTTCAAGCATAAATGTTTTCTACTGGGAACTCTGTAGAAAACCTATTATCGAGAATTAGATGATTTCATGCCTCATAAGTTTAATACTAACTGGCAGAAGTCAAAAGGAATTAACTTTTTTGCAACTGTCTCACATCTCCAAACATTGTGCCAAGCATCCCGGTTTTTCAATGTTGACTGGGTAGAATAGTCCATGTATAGTTAATACGTGTACCAAACTCTTGATAATCTCTGTTGTTGCTTTTATTATTGCTATAGTCATTATTTATATGATCATTCAATATATGCCCTTTCAACTACAAACGATAAGCCCCACCTCTAAAATCACTCTAGTAGATACAAAAGTCTTGTGCTGCCACAATAACTTCTTTAATATTATCCTGCAGTTACTTTCACATGAATATTAAAATTACTGAAGAAAATAGAAAAGTTATGATTAAAAAAACAATCACTAAAGAAAAAAACAATATATTTTCTTTCATTAGACATTCTGAATGTTTACATCTTATTTAAGCAAAGTTCAGTGGCTGACCTAATCAGGCTAATGTGGAAGAAGAACTATATGAATTCTCAGCTCCACATTCTGATTATTCAACTGCATTCTTGTCTTTCCTTTATCCACAGGCTAGATTCAGGGAGCACAGCAACATGAACCCCACCTCACCCCTGAACAGCCTCTGACACTGATGACCATTGCTTAATAGAGGAAATGAAATTTCCCTTAAACATAACTCATTGACCTGAAGACAGCCAAAGAGCTCATGACCAAATTGAGGATTAAGTTCTGCCCGAAGATCTCTTCAACCATTACAGACCTCAAGGGAAAGTACTGTAGCAAATGTGCTCAGCATGTAGTAATCCTGCATTGGTCATGAAGCAGGAGAAATAGCCCTTCTCCCAGCTGAAATCTCAAAGGGAGGCCAAGCTCTTGTTATATTACTATGGTGATAGCACTGGTAGAGGGTAGCAGCCCACAGTGAACAAGGGGCAATAAAGTTTCCCTGATCCCAAGAACATGGGAACTAAGTTCATTCATTCCCAAGGAACGATAAACTCCTAAAGAGTTTTCCTTTAATATGGGAGGTTCATTTACTGTTTTATTAAGTGAGTACCGCCCATTGAGTCAGGATATTTTTACTCAGGGCGCACAGATACCATTCGATTTCACTGTCTAGAAAAAAAAGTGAACAACAAAGATCGGTAATCAGACTCAGAACCAAGTAGTGTCTGTGCTTTGTTAAGTATGAAGAAAAACAGAAAATTTCAAGCATGCAAATATGATTTCAGACAATAGAATGGCTTTTTTTTCCTCATGGTGCCCATGAGAAGTGCATTTGCCATTACCCATACTAGGAAATATCAATTGCAACCTGTCACTTTGATAAAAGTAACTATTCGTTGCACTCAAGCAAATCATCTCTTTTTTAAAGATTTTGAATAGAAAAATGCCACAAACATGTATGGAATTTAAAATACTGTATTTTAGTACATTGATTTTGAGAATAGCTGTTTAATGATATCCAATGAATTGTAATCATTATCATAGATATAATCTTATAAAATAGTATCTACTTTGGGTTTTGGAGAAGAAGCGAGTATTTCTGCAAACATTTTTTTCCCCTGTAATTGAAATGTTATTTACCTCTTCCTAACAGAGTGGAATGTATGGACTGGTATTTAAAGGTGATGCTGAATTTTCATCTGCTCTGTGCTGGCTGTGAATATCTCTGATGACCTCCTCTTTTTTCTTAGATGGGATAAAGGGACAAATACAAATATCCAGTGTTTTCATATAAAATGTCATTCATCACATGACTATGTCCATGTGTTTATTGTAAATCATTATTGTAAGAGCTACTCTGAGGAATAGCTCATACGTGGTATTAAGTCTAAAAGAAACCTAACATGTAATGTACATAGAAAGAGGTACATCTTATATAATATATGACTTATAATATTTTATTCAGTTTTCCCTTTCTCTAAATTTGTGCTTAGATTTTTAAATGAGTTAAAACATTTACTTAAAAAATCTATTTCTTTCCATTTCCATGGTGAAAAACTATTGATAGCTTTCTATGAGGCAATAGATCATATTTGGAAAGACCAATTTGATGCTAGCCATTTGATCTATGAGTGGCATATATTCCAGAAGGAGGTTTAATTATACATCTGACTCCCACTCACCCATTTGGCAGAGTTTCATTTGATTTTTATTAAACATAAGACTTGAAAACATGAGATATAGCTTTATCTTTCATTCTTTTTTATCCACCAAGAAAGTAGAATTTGAAAGCTGAAGTTCAAATTCTTATAGATAAATTGTTTTGTTCCTTATTGCTTTAGAACTGATTTCTTCATTCCAAAAGAGAAATCATTTTTCTTCTGAATACTCTGCAGTAGGTAACTTTACTAGGATCTCCTCTTCCCCATTCCACATACTTATAGATTGAGATTATTTTGGTAAATGACATTCATTACTAAGAACCATCCCAACATTCACAACAAGGCACACAACTTTAGTACACTCCTGTAAAGTGGTAACCTTGACTTTAGAGACTCATCACTAATGAGATATATAGTACATGGTCGAAATTCTCTCGCACTCAAAATTGAATCACTCAGTCAATAAGCATTTGAATATAGCAAAGTGATTAAGAATATCCTAAAACCTTCTGAAATACTTTAAATCTAGTATTGATTTTGTTACTTTGCATGTGAGTGACTTTGAGCAAGTCACTCAAGATCTTCAAACCTCAGTTTCTTTATCCTTAAAATGGGCATAATAATGGGAATTTTTTTTTCTGAATAATCAAGTACTTGTAAACCATTTAACCCCATGACAGGCACACAGTGCAAGGAAGATATGTGTTCTACAATGACTTGGATATTGTGCCTCTCTCTAGGAATCCAAAAGTGAACAAGTTGATGTTTCAAAGAGCTCAGTCTAGAGAGATACAAATGAGAAGATGTACCATTAGAGCATAAAGTGTTGGAGGACAAGGAGGGTTACTGTGGGAGCTCAGACAGGGTTGAAAACATTAGTTCAGAAAAGAAGAGGAAGGCAGCACAGAAATCTCAACAGCTGCCTGAAATGTGAGGGGATGTGGTTAGACTATTCAAAAGAAGAAGGGCATTAAAAATAGAAGACCGGGGCCTCATGGGATATAATGTTCTGCGTATTCATAAACATCTGGCAGCAATAATCTGGATATTAGCAGTTCTTCGTGCATACCCCTTCCTGCAAGATCAGAGGGCGTAGCTCACTCTCCTTGCTGAACCAAGCACAAAGATTCTTTAAAGAGTGGCAGATGAAAGGGAAAAGCAGCAATTTTATTATCCTTGCACAATATAATAATGACAAAATTATTAACAATGATAATACTAGTTATTATCAATGAGTAAACCAAATAAATTTACTCCAAAACTATTAGTTAATAAAAGAATCCTAAATATTTAGTATCCCTCACTCATTGCTCTTTTCAGAAGATTTATACCTAATCTGCTCCACAACTCCTTAGTCCCCAATAAACCTCACTAATCTTTTAGGCAAGCTTTTGGAAGGTCTTGGAATGTATTGACTTAGTTGCTGTTTCGATCTATGTTCATTTCTCTTCCTCTCCTCAATGACACTTTATTAGTAGATGTTTATTCTTTGTTCAGGTTTTATAGTAGCTTAGACAGTATTGAAGAAATTCATCTCTCATTTTATAAAGTATAACCATTTTCTTTCTGCTCATTTGGATCCAGTATAGGTAGTACATTTTCTATGAGAAATTACTATTCAAAGCCCAGAAATTTAGAGTTCAACTATCACTCTTGCCTCAAAAAAAAGGTATATATTCTAAAGCCAAATCATTCCCTTCCTTTCACCCTTACCACACCCACCCAAATGTACATGCACCAGGAAAAAAAACCATGTAAATATAAACTTAATTACATTAATATTTCACTAAAAATAAAATCCTTGTGATACAAATTGTATTTTATGTTTTTAGGCAAGCTTTATAACAAATCATATCACACAAATAAAAATTAAATGACATACCAAAGTCTCTCAGAACAGTTTGAGAAAATCCATGACGAGAACAGTCTAAGGTACTGCCCTTAAAATTTTCTTATAGTCATTTATACATTGAGTTATAAAGATCTTTACTATTTGTTTTTTGTCCTATTAAATTCCACAGAAATTTCCAATTTCTTTTCAAATACCTTCATTCCAAACTCCCTAAGTATTTCAAATAACAACATTTGGTAATGTTAACATATAAACAATTGTACAATTCCCATCACTCTGCAGAATCACAAACTACTAGCCTAAAACAATTTTATCTCAATATAATAGAACTGTGAGTAATTCTCCAGTCTACATTGAATAAAATTTCTTATGATTAAAAGGAACCTCATGAGTAATATTATTGAGCCACCAGTCTCTGGTTCATATCTATCCCATTTATTCATTTTTTTTTCACCAAACGTTTACAGAGGTACCAGGGAATACATCTGTGAGAAAACAAACAACCCTGTCCTTGTGGTCCTTATGTTCTAGCATAGGAAACTGGCTATAATAAATATGTCAAATATACAATATGTTAGATAGTGCTGAAGGAGTTGTCTCATTACAGAGGTGACATATGAGTAAAGAGCTGAAGGAGGTGGTACCTAGAGGAAGAGTTTTCTAAGTTGAAGGGACAATAAATGCAGAGGTGAAGAATTAAGGAGGCATGGGAGGAGGGATGAAGGAGAAGAGGAAGATGAGACAAATAATAACAGTGCAAAGGTCTTTGTCAGGACATTTGCTCAGAGATGGGAAGCTGCTGGGGTTTGAATGTTTGTCTCCTCCAAAACTCATGTTAATATTTATTTTCCATAGTAACTGTATTAGAGGTGGGACTTTTTGGAGTCTATCCCCAGGAGTATTCTAATGTGTTTACTCTCCTGACAATGAGCTCCCTCTCTCTTGTTCTCTCTCTTGTTGTTCTTGTTATTCACCTAATGAAGCTCCTTGATCTTGGATATTCCAACCTTCTGAACTCTGAACCAAGAAACTTCTGATCATTATAAATACCCAGGCTGTGTTGTTATTATTTTTTAACAGCAACATAGAACAGACTGACAGAAGAGTTGTGCATAGAGGGGTAACATAATGTTACAGTTTGGTAGAACCATCTCTGCCTGCTCTGAATATAGAGTTGGGGCAAAAACTTACAATGCTCTGTACTGCATTGACACTTAGGGCCAGGATATCACCAAAGACTTGGTATAAATAGAAAAAAAGATTCAAGAACTGAACATTCCAATGTAAAAAGGGCATAAGATGAAAAGTGAATAATAAGAAAGACTACAAAGATGCAACCAATGAAGTAGAAGGAAAACAAATAGTGTGTTTCCAACTAGGAAGCCCATGTGCCTTGTGGAGAGGGGAGTGACTAACTGTGCCAGATACTGCTAATGAGTCAAGTCAGATGAGGACTGGAACTGAATGAATGCTGGATTCACTGGTGACCCAGTTTCAGAGGAGGAACAGAAAGAAATCATGAATGAGTTCAAGGGATAATCCGGGACAGTGAGTGTACACAGGTCTAATGAACAGTCTTCTGTGAAGGGAAGGGAAGAAACAGGGACGTAATTAGAGATCAAATGGAATTTAAAGAAAGAAGTTTTTAAAAATTGGATCAATAACAGACACTATCTGTATAAGAAAGATATGGTAAAGGGTGGGAGCCAGGACAAGTGAGAAGAAATTTAATACACCTGAAGAGGGAAAAGGTGTGAGCAATTACCTTACTTATATCAAAGAGACACAAGGTAACTTGCCCTGTAGGTAGAGGAGTTGGCCTTTTCTCAAAGCACAGACAATTCAGCTACAGAAATTGTTGAAGTTCTCAACTGATTGATTAAATTTCCACAGTAAAATAGGAAGGAAGATCTTAAGCAGAGATTGAAGAGGAAGGAGTGCACATTAATGATTTGAGAAAAGGGAAATTACATGATTAATGATCTAAGAGAGCTGAAGGGTGAATGGACTAGGAAAAAATTCTAGTATAATTGTTAGATAGTATTAAAGGTTTGCTTTAGGACTGTGATCCTACATTTAAAGTGAAACCATTCAGTGTGGTGGTGTTTCTCTTCAGCAGCATTCAGTTATAGGGGGCAATTTGCAATTAAGGAAGCCTATAATTTTGATAAGTGAATATGATGAAGCAAGAAAGGGTCAGGGAGTTTAGGATTGATTATAGTAACTGTTCATGATATTTAAATTTGAAACAGAAGGTAGTCCATTCTTGAGGGGACAGGAGTCAGAAAAAACATGATAAAATCAATGAATACTAGGTATAGATGATATAAAATGATTGCTGGAATTGGGGTACTAGAAAGAATTATCTGAATGGAAAGAATAAAAATAATAAATAAAGAGTGTTGCTTAAAATTGAGGTCACGCTTAATAGAGCAAGTAGCTGATGTGGGTGGAAAGTAAGATAATTAGAGGAGAAAAATTCAAAGAATTGAAAATCCCAAATATTGAAAAGAAAATCTATATGGGTAATATATACTCCCAATTATGACAATGGTTGCGTTGGAGAAAGTAAGTAACTGAGACTATGGTAATGTGTCTAAGGATGAGATTAAAGGATGACAATTACAAGAAGATATTGTGCTTGGTATATTTATTTGGCATAAGATTCAAAGATAGGGGTTAGGTAATAGTGAGAAACAATAAGACAGAAGAGAAAAAGGAGGACATCTACATTCTTTGCTTCTTCCTACCCAAGTGGTACAAGAGTATGGTGCACACACCGGGTGGCTTTGCAGGAAGCAGTGTCTTAAAGAAATATGGAAATTTCATGTGGAGTAAGAGGATAAGGACAGGGGTATTTCTCTACAGATATCCATGAATTACAGAGTACACAGTATGATGGTTTCAGGAGTTGGAAAGAAGTGATATCAGAAAGGGTTTGATCATTCTTTTGTATATTGGAATATAGAGGAAGATGGAGAATGACAATTTTTGTCTTCTTGTACTAAAATTTAAAAAGCCATATACATTGGATGCATGACAAATATATTCCAAAGGGCAAGTATTCAACAGTTTAGGCATTAGACTGGGGAAAAGGAACCTGGCTTTGGGATTATAAGGTGTTTAAGGTTTATAACTGGGGATAAACCAGTTACTCTTTTCTTATGCTCAAGAGCTGGGATCCAAACCTTAAAGTTAAATCAGTATACGACAAGGAAAATTCTTAACTTTGTACTCTCCCCTGCTACCTTCATTAACTGTTGAGTTAGTAGCAGCCCTTCCCTGATAGTATCAAGGAATTTAGGGGATTCTCCCTTAGCAACAGAGAAACCATGTGGCATATCAGTGACTTCCAGCTTTACATAAAAGACTTAATCACTTTATTTGTTGGCTTTACAGAAGTTCATCTCCCTCTTGGGAGGCCACACCAAGAGTATCAATCTCATACACAATTACCTTATTTCTCAGACCATGTTCATGATTCCCAATGTAGCTTTCATGCATTAGCCCTCATGCTCTCAGTCATTGATGTAAATTTTATCAATTAAGCCTGTGATGCTAGTCATGCTCAGAAGACTCTTGAGGATGGTTAGTTCTGGAGGAAAAGGAAATTTGTAAAGAGCACCTGTGGCTCTTTACTAATAAAGAAGCCAGAAAAACACTAGACTTGGACAATAGATCTCATATACTCTTAGTCAATCATTTTGTCACATAGTGAAGACTAACTAATGTTATCACTGATATTGACCCTCACATAAGGTGACCATAGAATTGTTCTGGAGTAGTGACACATTCTATAATCCTAAACAGACTGGAGTTATGACACGTGCCTATAATCCCAGAAACTCAGGAGGCTGAAGCAGGAGGATGGCAAGTTCAAGGTTATCCTGAGCAACTTAGTGAGATCCTGTCTCAAAATAAAATAAAATAAAATAAAATAAAAATTAAATTGACACTCTGTGACAGAGCACTCCTCGATTCAGTCCCTAGATTGAATTAAAAAAAAAAGAGAGTCAAAGAAAAGGCCTATTCAGAAGTACGCTCTTTTAAAAACATATAAACCAGAACTGCTAAAGGAGAAAAAAAAAAGATACTTATGGTCACCTTAACTACACACAGTCCTCTACTCAGAGACCTCACTTGTCCTTGACTGGCCTGTAAATGACTGAGCTGATTTCAATCATCTGTTGAGATGAAAGAAGAATAACTTAGTTGTCTAAAATTAATCCTTGCCATGGAGTCAAGGTTAATCTGCTGACTCTGAAGATCAAATGATTTCCTTGACTATTTGGCATGGGATAGATGACACACCTTCAATTGTCATTGACTTGGTTAATCTTTACCCAAGAATGAGACCACAAGCAATGTTGTGTAATTCTGCTGTTATACCTGTTGAACACTATGTTCTGGGCATTTTCCCACTGTATTATTAATTCAGTCCTAACTAATTCAGTCGTATTCATTCAGTCTTCTAATTAATTCAGTGCTAAGAACAATCCTTTGACCCAGGTTCTTTCCTCTTTTACATGTGAAGAAACTGAGACACAATGAAATTAAATAAGTTTTCCCAAAATCCTACAGGTCATTAGGGATAAAGCTAGAAAAAGACACATGCAGCCTTGGTCTAAAGAACTTACCCTTAAATATTTAGCTACCTCACCTAATATTAAATAAAAAGAAAATCCAGGCCGTATATACTTTTAATCCCTGTTTTCATTTTAATAATTAGAAAAAATGAGACATATTGACATTCCTTAGCAGAGGCAAATCAGGAGTAAAAGGCAGAGAAAGATTCAGAGATATAACTTTACATTTCCAAAGCCCATGTTATAAATGTTTGCATCCGAACATCATTTAAGTGTTGAAGTCTAATGTGCCATGTAACAGTATTTGGAGGTAGGGCATACAGAGGTGATTTGGCAGTTGGAAGTTGGAATCCTCATGAATGGTGCCTTTATAGAAACCTGAGAGCTAGACTGTTGTCTTCCTATCATATGAGAATACAAGAAGTCAGCATCCTAACACTCAGAAGGGCAGCCTCACCAGAACCCAGCTATATGGTCCCTGATCTTGGGCTTTCAGCCTCCAGAAGTGTGAAAAGTAAATTTTTGTTGTTTTATGCCATCTAGCCTAGGCTATCTCCCATCAGTCTGATGGTATTATGTAATGATCTGTGAACCATGCTGATCTGTGAACCATGCTGAGTTTAGGCTCAATGAGAAGTAGCATTTCTATTATCAAAGGTTTTCAGGCACAGTAAAGATAGAATAACAGTCATAATACCAGCCATACTCTGTTATGTGCACAATGACAAGAAAGTAATGTGAAAAAAGAGGCAGAGTTCACATTTGCAAGTGTCTTGTCCATCACATTCAGGAGTTTGTTATAATTTAAATCTAAAAGAGAACCATTGAAAGTATTTGAGAGTAAAATGATCAAGCTAGGTTTTAGAACATTCTCACAGAAGAAGGATAAATTGCAGAAGTTAATACGTGTTGATTCTCTGCATTCATGGATTGCACAATTTATTGTCACCTAATTTGAGCAGTCTTATTCCTTACCTGAATAAATTTGGGATTTTGTTGAAGCATGAACTCGAATCCCATGCCATGAGACCAGAATAGAAGCAACTGAAAGAAAACCTGTAATCCTTCAGTAAATGTAGTCCAACTCTGTATTAATTAGTGTTCACTAGGGGAACAGAATTAACAGGATGTATAATTATAAAAGGGAAACTTATTAGGTTGGCTTACTCTACCAGGAGCTGGATAGTTCACAATGGCCATTTGCAGGCTGGAGAACTGGAAGAACAAGAGGCACAGTACAAGAGGCTGAAGCCTCAGAACAAGAGGGATCAGTGGTGCTACCTTAGTCTGAGACCGAAGGTTTCTGGAGAATCTGCTTTGGAAGAGTGAAGAAGTAAGAGTCAGATATCCTCAGATGATTGCACCAGCAATCAAGAACCCATTCAAGAAGAATGGAGCTTGCATCTGCTGCTGCTTCCTTGTTCTTCCAACTTTTATTCCATCCTAGTCATCATCTTATTGGTTAGTGCTGCCCACACTTAGGGAGGGTTTCCATTTCAGTTGGCTATCCCACATGCCAATCATTCTTAGACACACCTTCATCAACACACCCATAATCCTCTTAATCCTTGTCATCTCTTAATCCAATCAAGTTGACAATTCAGATTAGCCATTACAAATTCTGTATCCTTACATCACATTTCTATGCACCCAGTATTAGCACCTACCTAAATCACACTATACCTGTAATAATACAATACTTTCACTGATTTTTTTCTAGTTCCGATTATTCTTTGAGTCTGTCCAATTTTTCAAGTCCTCTCAGTCTATTACTATATATAACAGAATAATTAAGTCCTTGTGTAAGTTTGCATTGCAACTCAAGCTCTTCAGTAATTTAAAATCTCATTGTCTAATTTTTCCCACACATTAACCCTGAATTAAGCAAGCATGGTACACAGCTTAATAAAAGTTTGGATAAGAGAACCTTTGTAAACCAATAGCACAGTCAAAACAAAAAATCATAGTTTATTTTGTGATCATGGCACTGTAATAGAAATGTTCTATATCTTTATTGGAATGATATTCTAAAATTTATCAAAAGTCATCAAATTTTACACTTTAAATGGATGCACTCCATCCAACACATATTATACTTCAATAAATTCAGTTTACAAAATCGATCCATATTTCTTATACCTAACCTGAAGGCATTTATCTTAAAATACAATCCATTCCATCATGTGCAAAGCCTTGATTTTAATTCCCAGAATTCAAAAGAAAAAACAAACAAACAAAACCCTACTCTATGTTAGATTTTAACCAAAATGAAGCAAATTTTTTTAAAAAAATACTTTTTAAAAATTCTACATTTTCTACCACATTCAAATAAATTTAAAAGTTCTTTACAATACAGCAACACATTACTATATTACTTTTCTATCTCTCACTCTTCTATTTCCACTTCTTATTGCTACCTCTATCACTCTTACATAAAAACTTCCTACTACATCCAACCTACCACACCAGATACTTTATTAATCTAAAGCCAGTTCCTGTGCTTTGGCTCATGTTGGATTCTATTTGGAGGAACCACCTTCTTCCCTCATACGTACCCAAATACCCAAATTCTATATTTCCTTCTTTTTCATTCTTATTTTCAAGACTTTTCTGATAGCTTCACCTTAGTAATTAGATGTTCCTTTCATTTGTATAGCATGTATTGATTTTTCTGTTAATTGAACACTTTACTCTTTCCTTCAGTAATACATCTATTGGGCACTACCTGCTTGCCAAGGATTTGTAAACATAAGTACAGTACTGATTTTTCCTAAACTATTTATATGATTAAAAGCTCAGTCTTTTTTTTTGTACCAGATATTGAACCCAGGAAAGCTTAATCACTGAGCGTCCACATCCCTTTTATTTTTTATTTTTTTTTATTTATTTGAGACAGGGTCTCATTAAGTTGCTTAGTGCCTTATTAAGTTGCTAAGACTAAGGCTGGCTTTGAACTTGCAATCCTCCTGCCTCAGCCTCCTGAGCCTCTGGAATTATAGGCATGCACCACCATTCCTGGAGAATTCTTCAGTCTTATGATCAGTAATATTCTAGTATTCCCAGTACACATTAAATAATGGACAGGTGCTTAAGACTGTATGATAACAGTTTAAAGAATCCTGGAAAGAGAATCAGAAAACTATATCTGCGATCAGTCTCACTAGTTGAGAAAGTTTGGGTATGGCTGCTCTGGGGAAGTTTGGTACATCTCCATTTCTTAGAAAATGTTCATAGCCAAGACATCTAATTTAGATATTACTTTGATAAAATTGTCATTGAGCTCAGTAAGTTTTTCTTCATGCTCTATCATTTAACAAATCAAGTAAGCATCCACCAAAAGATTCATTGTGAAGAGAATATCAAAGAAGTAGAGTTAAAAATATTTTATGAAATTCTGTTGCCTAAGTCATGGAAATATTCCCTGAATATTTTCTGAGAAAGAAGTATCTCTTTGCCCTTGTGATTGAATTAATGTACATGCTATAGAATCAAGACAAACAGCTGAAATTATGTAACTTAAGTGCTCATTTTTTGTATCAAATAGTTTCTGAAGTTCTTCCCAGGTTACACTGAAGTGGATGAGCATCTTCAGATCCTTCTTAGTAAGTTTACTACAAACCTCTAAAACTAAAATGTGATAAATCCCATTACACAAACTCATCATACATTGGTGTCACTTTTAATAAAAATCTATAATTTGATGAGGCCTCCATAGTAAAATAATTTAGACCTAAATTATTCAAGTCAAACCTTTCTTTTCCACCCCCAATTTTTCTACTGACACAATCCTGTTGTATCAATCAGGTTAGGCTATGCTGCAATAACAATTAGCCCTCAAGTTTTTGTGGCTAAAGCCACAAAACTTTAATCTTGCATTCATATCACATGTATAACAAAATTTACAGCAGCTTTGCTCCCCATCACCTTCACTCAGGATAACAGAATAATCACTATTTGGCACATTTACCTGCCATTGTAAAAACAGAAAGAGATTATAAAATGTCTCTTTTGGCAATTAATTATTGGCCCTGAATTGAAACTATATCTCACTATTGGAGTAAGATCAGCTTAGAGTTATGTCAGATATTTATCAATCTTCCTACCAATTTTATTAATGAAAATTTTCAGATTTTGGGGGAAGGGTATCTGGAATTGAACTCAGGGGCACTCAACTACTGAACCACATCCCCAGCCTTTTCTTGTATTTTATATATAGACAAGGTCTCATTGAGTTGCTTTTTGCAACACTGTTGCTGAGACTGGCTTTGAACTCATAATACTTGTGCTTCAGCCTCCTGAGCCACTGAAATTATAGGCATGGGCCATGGTGCCCAGCAAATTTTCAGATTTTAACAGACTCATATGAAATACTTTCTTCCACAAATTGTACTTGTGAAAACTGTAGGTCTATATTGAACCTTAAAAAGTCTGTTCTTTTGGAAACTAAAAGTTTTATGTTTTAGCCTATTAAACATGGCATTTTTGTGTGAACTATATTTCCATCTTTGAGTCATGTTCTTAATTGTATTAATTTGTATATAAGGAGTACATTTCTTAAAACTTACTACAAAAGAAATTATTGTTCTAAGCCAAATCAGTTCAAAGTTCTTCCAAGCATGAAAGCGAATACTTTAGCCACTTCAACCTCAGTTCTGAGCTCTAGTACCATCTTTTTCAGGATTAGAATCAAGATGCTGATATTTGCTTAAAATACTAAATATACAACTAAGACATGAACTTTATCCACAGAGTAGATTAGGGTAATTAAGAGATTTATTCAGATGTAATCTACGACACCAAAATGAACATACTTATAAAACAATATGAATGGAAAATGGAATAAAGTCAAATATTCCATAATAATGAGGTGAGTTGATGGTCAAGTAGGATTTGATAGGTAGAAAGTAAAAGATCAAGGTAATCTTGAAATATTTTTGATTCCAAAATGCTCAAAAATATTTAAAAGTTTACTAAGCACCTTTTTTTGTGCATGTCAGACTCAGAATAAAGAAAACACAAGATAAGGCCATGGCTTCTGAAATACATTTCCTAGCATAGAATGAGTAGCAGATACATCAGCGGACATGTTCAGCCATGTGTCAGAGGTGACGATGTGGAAGTGTGTTCCAGGTACAGTGGAACACAGAACCAGCAATTTGCCTGAGCAAATTTGCCTGAGCAGTCAGACAAAACCTCACAGACACTTAAGAAGAGTCTTAAAAGATGAGCTGATGTTCACTCTTCAAAAACTTTGAACAATAGCAGAAAAGGGATAAACTACTAATCATCTTGTCCTTTTTTATGTTTGCTTTATATAATTATAAAAGTAGAATTATACCAAGATCACAGTTTTTGGTTATTGCACTGCCCCACATGTCAAGTCCAGTTGCTTTGTTATATTCAAAAATGTACATCTAAATTTGAACATGTTTATACTTTACACTGCTCTGAACATATTGGAAGAAGCTGGAAAAGTCATGTCAAAAATTCTAACTCTTAAATCATTATTATCGATACTTTATCTAAACTATGTATTTCAGATTCTACCTGTGGAGAGGCAGGACAGATTCATTCATTGCCCCAATCAAAGCAGACCAAAGATAGAGTAGCCAATCCCGTGGGAGATAGTCAAGAATGGGGAACTCACAGTAATGAGTCTACAACAAAATCACACAGAGTACAAGGGCCAAGGCAGGACTGGTCCAGAAGTCCAAAGGGCAGCTTTAAGCTCAAAAACAATGCACTAAGACAGCAGTGAGTTGCAAAGGTAATGAGAAAGAGGAGGCGTTAGAAGCCACTTGACGAGCATCCTGCATAGTCCTGAATGGAATAGAAACTTCATTAAAATTGTGCTTAATAGTATGGCCTACAGTAAACTGGTTTACTATTATAGTTTGGTTGGACGACTATCTAAAATATTCATTAATCTAGTACACATTCTTGTTTTAAGAAGAAAATACTTCTGGTATGTAATGTAAAAAAAGTTCTAATAAAATCAGTTTTTATCAGTGATTATCAGTCACTGATGTAATCAAAGGAAGTGCTGAAGTGCTAAAGAGAAAGCGGACAAGTCCAGAGAAAATGATGACAAGGATTTGTGGGCCATTTTTCTTGAGCACCATATTTTCTTGACACAGCTCCATGGGTCAAGTATCTTCCCCTGGATCAATAAACTGTGATCAGTAAACCAGGTTTGTGTAATTGAGGAGCAGAATGGAAGTTAGCTGAACAACCCAAGAAATGGCTGCTTCATTTTCTAGCAATTATTGATTAAATACAAATGTGAAAGTGACATTATTGTAAAAGCATCCTAGCACAATGGTATTGAGAGATATCTGGTTTCTCTGGATTTCAAACACCTAGAAAAGGACTTCACAGAGAGAACCTAATAAATAATTGTTGAAAATTTTTAAAAATAAATGCTTTCTCTGGTAACTCACAATTACCAGAGATTTCTAGAACACTGCTTCCTCTCTTATCAGACATTACAGATGGTCAATGTAACTGTGTCAAGACAACCTCATAATAGCTGGCGTAAAAACAAACAAAGCTCATAACTATATCCAGGGAGCTACATGTTACTGGATGAGAAAGTGAATTGATTAAGGGAAAGTTGGGGTATCTTCCAAGATCCAATAGGTTTCCTGAGCCAGAGGCTAAGATGCTGATCTGTAGAGAAAGCAATCATTGTAAAGTCAATTGCATGACAGTTTTATCCCTTATTATTATATTTCCCTTTGCCTAGGGCTTTATTCTACAAACAATTCTAGTTGAAAATCGAATAAGATTATTAGTTCTTCTTACTTTCTTTACATGGCTGTAGTATAAATTTGGCTCTGTTCCTGTACTTTATCAGTAGCTGGCCCTCAGGCACAAGGACTTTTGTGGCATAACACAATAAATAGTGACCAGAATAAGCTAAGGCCTATAGTGTACAATCAGTACAAACTTAATAAATGCTCAAATGCTTCATTTTTTGCTTCTGGACAACCTCTTGTGATGTTATATTTCTCAACTTAAAGAAGAACAATTTTCCCTATTAGGGTTGCAAAGAGCTGTAAGAAATTAAGATATTTCCCTTGCAATTTGAGAATTACAAAGGAAACCACATTCAGAGTTCAAAGCTTGAGCATTTGACAACTTCCCCTAAGCTGTGTCCTCACTCAAGGTCAAAGTTTTCCATGTAGGGGAACACCTTCTTGTTAAACTTTGTGCAAAAATTGACTTAAGTAGCAATATGTAACTCCAGGGAGACACTTTCATTTTGAATGGATTGTGCTTATCCACAGTGAAGACAGTAATCAGTTGGTTAAGTTGCTTCCATTGACCTCACTACTGCTTTTTTGAATGCCCTCAAAGTTAGTTCTCCCACATGACACAGGAAGCTCATAATTGTGAAACAGCAGGGAATAGAATACTTACCCCAGGAGATATTTCTTAATATTTTGTGGTCATGTTCCTTATGGGAATTTTAGAAACTTGAAAATTGAAGAAGCACATTAGCCTTTGGTAATTCACACAATAAAGAAACACATTGAACCCAGCATTTCCCAAACACATTAAGCATGGAATGCTTTCTTATAGAGCATGTCCTGAAAAACACATTACATGCTTTGGATATATTATTGTGGAGGACTAGGAATACAGATGTGGATATTTCTAGAAGATGTTGGGTATCAAATGATCAGTGAGACACATTTTCAGGTTAATGACTTTAAGGTAATTTCTCCCACCACCACCACCACTAAAGTCATTCCACCTACTGCTAGCATATCATGACTCAGAAAAAAGCAAAATATCAACTGACCAGGTATGGATATAAGTAAAGCTGAACAGCCCCAATGGCCTTTGCGAAAGCCTGAGACAGGTAGAATGAGTGTGCTGCCAGCAGTTGCTTTGTAGAATAGAAATGCACAATTTGCTTATTGGGAAAGTGGAAAGAAAGTACAATGGAATGTGTGATGGGTTTAATACTGGATTCCAGAGTTGGAAGCCACAGCTGAGGTCCACTTAGTACATTATTAACCAAGAGAATTACTTAGTAAATGAAGAAAGAAGAGGATATAGAAAAAGAGAAAGAAAGTAAGAAAGCATGACAAAGGAGACAAAGAAGGAGTTAAGACAAAAAACAGAAAAGTTTAAAACAAACCCTTTGGGAAAACTTTTATCGTCTTGAACTTACGAGGGAGTATAGATGTTTTGTTGATTGAGCATTTGAACCATTAGAAAAAAAAAAAAAACAGTTTTTATTTCCCAGCATTATTATGGGTTCTTTCACCCCAGGAGAGCTCAGTCCTGAAGTTCATTAACACTATTGAAGTTTTAGAACACTATTGAGGCTGAAGAAAGCACTTCCACCCTGTAGTGATCATTATCCAGCAAGGAGGTTAATTTACCCATGGTATTGGACTAACACAGATAGCTTGAAGAGGGTTTTAGTCAAAGTCAAACATTTCTAACAAGCAACACACAGACTTTGTGGATTACCCAAATATAGAGTTGCATGCTCCATTCAGTGAAATTCCAAAACATAGCACAGCTATTCTAGATACTTAGAGCCAAATAGAATCATGCCCATTACCACAACTCATGTTCTTTATAGTAATTAGATAAAAGTAAACTTTAAAGTAATAAGTATTATTTGGAGTCAAATAATGATCTGAGAAATGATTTCTACTGTGACAGATTATGCTCCTCACCCTGAACTGAGGTATTCTGGACTGACTCCCTGGGAATCCCAATATAAGAAGCCATGAGCTATTAAATTTTTGTATGCTCGCTCCAACAGCATAACAAAAATGTCCTTTGTTATGATCATACTCTTTATTATACCCATGATTTCTCTCAAATATTGATTCATTAGAAATTTCCATTAGTTTTTGTCTTTAAAGTGATTGTGCATACAATACCATGGTTGTCTTCTACTGTTCTCATTGCTGTATCCCTAACCCAATTAACTCTCATCTTTCTCCTAGTTTTCTGAAATAAATTCCTAAGGATTTCTCTTATTTCATGTTTGTTCATCATTCCTATTTCATAGTCCATTCTGTATAAACCTAAATCAATCTTTCTTGGCATAACCTACTTTATTAAATCCCTTAGAACTTAAACCAGTTTCATATTTAAGAGCCAAAGCAAAGGAAATCAAACACATCTGGACTGTTACTGAGATATTACTGAGATGCAGGCCCTTACCATGTAATAATAAACAGCTCAAGTCCCCATTTAACATCTTGTAGAATACCATA
This sequence comes from Marmota monax, assembly GCF_021218885.2. Classification (NCBI taxonomy): domain Eukaryota; kingdom Metazoa; phylum Chordata; class Mammalia; order Rodentia; family Sciuridae; genus Marmota; species Marmota monax. The sequence goes on from NW_026692907.1 coordinate 21,616,314, forward strand.
TGTTCCTCAAAATGGGGGCCTTGCCTAGCTAGCTCAGAGTTTCTGTTCTCCTCATTTTTCTGCTTTCTTTGTTTAGAGTTTGTTCTTATCTTAGCTCTCACATCTGAAAAAACCTAAAACTCTTTGCCTTGTCCTCCTCCTGTTCTCCTGCCCAACAACACAAAATAAACTGCAGGCACAAGTTGCAGCATAATTTTTACTAAAATTTTATGAATCATGGTGAAGAGATTACACCATCATATTACTAAGAAAATAAATTTAAATAAATACAGTTGTTTCTTATTGTTCACAGTAGCAGGACTCTGCAAAATCTGCATACTGAATTAGTAATGCGGAAGTCTGGGACAGAAAGAAGGTGAGGTTCAGTGAGCCATTGCTCATATTTCAGCACCCAATTGATAGAGAACATTGTTTTATGTGTCTTTCTGTTTAAAGACACCATAATTAATAGTTGATTCATTGACATTGAACTTACACCCAAGACACTATAACTAACAAATTATTTAAACTTATCTAAGTCATGTATTTTCTCTGTAAGGCATATCATAGCCTTTTTGTGCTTGGGAATACTAGACATTATTTCAGCTTTATGATTGGGGAATATTTTAAACAGCAATATAAACTGTGTGTGTGTGTATGTTGTATTAAAATACTGCAAAAAGGCCCCCATCTATAACACGAAGGCTGAAATAAGAAAGCAAAACACTGATTTGTTCATTAACCTCAAGCTGGGACCAGGCCATCCAGTGACCCATTTTTTTTCTTTTTCTACTCTGCATATGTCTACAAATGACTGAAAAAGCAACAACAGTATTGATGTAAAGGTTACAAATGAATCTTGGCAAGTAGGTAAATTAATGAATGCACAATCCTCCCTTACTAATGGATTACCTGTAGTAGACACTCCTTACTTAGAATTTCCGATTGGACACTCTATCTGGCATCCCCCCATTCTATCCCCATGCCCTTACCATTTTGCTGATTTTTTTTCACTGCCTTCAAATTCCCATCTAATTTTCTCACCTCATTTTCCAAGATTGTCATCTCTGATCTAAATTCTTATTAGTCTACTAAAAGAAGTAATATGTCCAAAATCACCCTTTAAGGTATGATTACATAGAGAAGGGATTAACTTTAGGACTATGGTCTTTTCTAAAACATGTAGCACTAGTTTCCTAGTGTTGTGGGAATAGAGTTCCATCAAGTTAGTGGTTTAGAACAACACAAATTTATTGTCTTACATGTACAAATGCTAGAAACCAAAATCACATTGTTTGTAATGCCATGCTCTCTCTAAAACATGTAGAGAGAAAGTTTCCTAGCATTTCTTCCAGCTTCTGATAGACTGCTAGCAATCCTTGTCATTCCTCGGCTTGAATCTGAAGCATTTGAATCTCCACCTGTGTTGTGACATAGCATTCTCCCCATGTGTGTCTGTGTCTTTGTATCTCTTCTTATAACACCACCAATTGTATTGAATGCAGGGCCTACCCTATTCTGGTATGGCTTCATCAGAGACAATTACATCTGTATCAACACTATTTCTAAATAGTTCCACTCTGAGGGACTGGGGATAAGGACTTCAATATATGTTTAGTGAGGCCACAATTCAACCCATAGCACATAATATAGTAGTTGCAGTAGCAGCACCAGTAATAGTGCAAAGAGACAGCCACTTTCAATTCATGATATATGGGTAAGTTTTTATATACCTTTTCGTCCTCTACTACAGTCATAGCCACAACTTCAGGGTCACAGTGTGACTCTGGGTAGGTTATTCAATCTGTTTGCATTGCATCACTTCACATCTAGCTTTAAAGATCACACGAGGGAGGAGGGGCCCAGCCGCCAGCCTGCACAGTAGGCAGACCACCCCAACTGGAGTAGGGGCCCAGCCGCCCACCTGCACGGTAGGCAGACCACGCAACCCGGAGAGGGGACCCAGCTACCTGCCCGTGTGGTAGGCAGACCACCCCAACTGGAGGAGAGGCCCAGCCGCCCACCCGCGGGGTCACCGGACCAAGCACTGGACAAACATAAGGTCTCCCCAACACCCCCCACCTCATCAAACACCTTATGAGAAAAACGGATGGAACTCATCTTGGAAAATCCCACCAACCCTTAAAACCCACCAACCGGTGGGCGTGGCTACCAGCTTGATTCTGCAGCGGATCAGGCACCTGGTTTAAATCTCAGAGAATAAGAGTAGAGAGGCCACAGGTGGAAGCTCAAGTCCTCTCACACTGACTACCACCACCACCCTGAATCCAGAGACTCAAGCTAGGAATAGACACCACCACCAACTGGAAGAAAAGAAAACAGAGTTCTGAGAGACTTTTTTTTTCTTTTTTTCTCTTCTCTCTCTCTTTTCATATATTCATCCAGTCTCCTCTACCCTTCCCCCTCTGGTCCTCACAACCTCAACATATGTGAAACCAAGAATTGTGCATGAAAAAGGTCTTTAACAACTGAATCACCAGAATAATATAATATAGAGGATATATAATATAATATATGCCCCACCTCCCTCCCCCCTTTTATTTCTTTTCTTTTTTCTCTTCTTTCTATTATTTTCTTTTTCCCGCTCTCTTTTTTCTCTTTCTTTCCTTGTTATTTGTTTTTCTCCTTCTTACTCCCTCCATCCCACTTGCAACCCCCTAAATTTTACTATTTATAAGTAGGGTAATCTTATAAATACAGATAGGAGTTTGAATCTGTACATTCTTCCATAAATTACCCATCTATTGGTTAGAACTTTCCAAAGTTACTAAGTTAGATTAACCCCATACCTTCACTCCTTTCCCCCTAAACATAACATCCTACACCTGAAATTCAGTTTTCTTCATGCTACCAGAAATGGTATGCCTGTCATGAAACTAATGACTATATTTTTAAATGATAATTGAAACCAACATTTGTAGACATAGAGTCTAGCTATATATGTAGTAATAAGGAAAATGTGTGCTTAGATGATGTACTATTGATATTGGGAACTATTAACATTGTCTTTCTCCACAAAAGAGAGACTTTGGAACTATACAAGAGCAATATAAATATATAGGGGGAAAATCAATACCTAGAAGACCCAAAAGGTTCTACCAAGAAACTTCTAGAGCTAGTAAATGAGTTCAGCAAAGTGGCAGGATATAAAATCAACACGCATAAATCAAAGGCATTCCTGTATATCAGTGACAAATCCTCTGAAATGGTAATGAGAACAACGACACCATTTACAATATCCTCAAAAAATATAAAATAATTGGGAATCAACCTAACAAAATAGGTGAAATAACTATACAATGAAAACTACAGAACCCTAAAGAGAGAAATAGAAGACGACCTTTTAAGGTGGAAAGATATACCTTGTTCAGGGATAGGCAGAACTAATAACATTAAAATGGCCATATTACCAAAAGTACTCTATAGGTTTAATGCAATGCCAATCAAAATCCCAATGGCATTCCTCACAGAAATAGAAAAAGCAATCATGAAATTCATCTAGAAAAATAAAAATAAAAGACCCAGAATAGCAAAAGCAATTCTAAACAGGAAGAGTGAAACTGGCAGTATAGTGATACCAGATTTTAAACTATACTACAGAGCAATAGTAACAAAAACAGCATGGTACTGGTACCAAAACAGGCAGGTAGACCAATGGTACAGAATAGAGGACACAGAGACCAATCCACAAAATTACAACTACCTTATATTAGACAAAGGTGCCAAAAGCATGCAATGGAGAAAGGATAGCATCTTCAACAAACCGTGCTGGGAGAACTGGAAATCCATATACAACAAAATGAAATTGAATCCCTTTCTCTCACCTTGCACAAAAGTTAACTAAAAATGGGTCAAGGAGCTAGGAATAAAACCAGAAACTTTGCATCTAATAGAAGAAAAAGTTGGCCCTAATCTCCATCTCGTGGGGTCGGGCTCCAAATTCCTTAACAGGACACCTGTAGCACAAGAGTTAAAATCAAGAATCAACAAATGGGACATACTCAAACTAAAAAGTTTTTTCTCAGAAAGAGAAACAATAAGAGAGGTAAATAGGGATCCTACATCCTGGGAACAAATATTTACCCCTCACACTTCAGATAGAGCTCTAATCTCCAGAGTATACAAAGAACTCAAAAAAATTAAACAACAAGAAAAAAAATAACTCAATCAACAAATGGGCCAAGGATCTGAACAGACACTTCTCAGAGGAGGATATACAATCAATCAACAAATACACGAAAAAATGCTCACCATCTCTAGCAATCAGAGAAATGCAAATTAAACCCACTCTAAGATACCATCTCACTCCAGTAAGAATGACAGCCATTATGAAGTCAAACAATAACAAGTGCTGGTGAGAATGTGGGGAAAAGGGTACACTTGTACATTGCTGGTGGGACTGCAAATTGGTTCAGCCAATTTGGAAAGCAGTACAGAGATTCCTTGGAAAGCTGGGAATGGAACCACCATTTGACCCAGCTATTCCCCTTCTCGGACTATACCAAAAAGACCTAAAAAGAGCATACAACAGGGACACAACTACATCAATGTTCATAGCAGCACAATTCACAATAGCTAGACTGTGGAACCAACACAGATGCCCTTCAATAGATGAATGGATAAAAAAAAATGTGGCATTTATACACAATGGAGTATTACTCAGCACTAAAAAACAACAAAATCATGGCATTTGCAGGGAAATGGATGGCATTAGAGCATATTATGCTAAGTGAAGCTAGCCAATCCCTAAAAAACAAATGCAGAATGTCTTCTTTGATATAAGGGGGGGGGGGCGCGACTCAAAACAGAGCAGGGAGGAAGAGCATGAGAAGATTTCCATTAAATAGGGACAAGAGGTGTGTGGGAATGGGAGAGAGAAGGGAAATTGCTCGGAAGATGGTAGGATATCCTCATTGTTATGCAAATTACATATAAGAAGGTGTGAGGGGGAAGAAAAAAGAGAGAGAAATGTGTCACAGTAGACTGGGTAGAAAGAGGGGAGGGGAGGGGAGGGGAGGATAGGAAGGGCAGCACAATACAATAGACACTAGTATGACCCTATGTATAAACGTAGCTGTATAACCAATGTGATCCTGCAATCTGTACACGTGGAAAAATAAGATTAAGATTATGTACCCCATTTGAATCAAATGTATGATATGTCAAGATCATTGTAATGTTTTGAGCAACTAATAAAAAAATTTAAAAAAAAAGATCACAGGAGATAATATCCATGTGCTTCTAATAATAATGCCTGGTATTTAGCCAAGGCCTAATAAATGGTGGCTATTATCTTTAAAAATGTAATGTAAATCCACATGTATAGGTACATCTGTGACTATATATGTGCACATGTATATCTATATATGTATGTGTGCATTTTGGATAGAGTTTACCTAAAATTTTGAGAAAAAGTTATCAGAATGCAAAGTAAAAAAGATCTATGTTGTTCAGAGACACTGAATAGGTTCCCTTACTAAGGTGATTAGTAAGCACCTCAGAAAACAGGAGAGAGAAGATCTTAAGGTCAGTTTATAAGTTGATTGAAATTGAGAGGGCACAGAAAAAATATTATTATCTACTCTATTATCTTGTCTCTAGAAGGGACATTATTTTGTATTTTGAATCTCAATATCTCTGACAAGTTTCTTTTCAAGAATTTTTACCACAGTCTTTGAAGAGAGGCCATTAAGAGTGGTAGATCTTGCAAACTGGGGAATATTCTATCTATACAATATCTCACACCAATATTCTACTTTTATTTTACTAGACATCACATACACCAAGCTGGGCCATTCTCTCTCCCAGAAGATCAGGTTAACAAGAGATAAATAGAGAAGATCAGGTTAACAAGTAAATTAAATAAATATTTGATAAATAAAATTTGATAAATATTGATATCTGCTGGTTAAACTGACTTGAAAATATCTATATTTGATAACTAAAAGGAAGCCAAATTCCATAATGTCACTAGAGAAATAGGAAGAGAAAAATCAAGAAGAGTTTAAAGGAAAAACCAAGATGAGAAACTATGAATGCTAAAGAGGAGGAAGGAAAAGGAAAGGATCTAGATAGTGGCTATCTTAGAGCTGCCAATTCCTGTCTCCTTCCTTCCCTCTGGAGTCTCTGCTGTGCTGTCTGCATTTGGTTCCATGGGGCACACATGTGTCCAGATTAACAAGAACACCCCTCACACACACACATTGTTTTGTGCTAGTTTATTTCTGCTTTTGCAACTAAAAAGATTTCACTGGGATAAGATTCAGGCTCTTACATCATTTGTTGGTCCCCTACATAAAACAGTAGAGCTGCTGCTCTGAGTCTAGAAGGAGAGAATTTCTTTGACCTATGCAAATTATCTGAGTAGCAGGAATGATATTATGGCAATACAATATTTTGGTCATGCAAGGAATAAGATTATTCCTAGCCATAAATGATTGAATTGACTTAGGCACTTTGGCTCCTCTTCATTTTAAATGAAAATATGCACTCCTTTTAAAACAGTATTAGCAAGCTTAGGTTAACTCTTTATTTCAGTGCACCACAGTGAAACTGCTGCCGGTATACCTGTGCTATATTTTCATGTCCTTTCCTACACTCCACCTACTTGGTTCTACTTCCTTCTGGGGGCTAAAATAACAAAATCTTTAACTAAAGAACTGTCCCAATTTCTGTTATTTCACATTGATGTTGATCTTAATGCATTTCAGTTGTCATCATGTTTTTTTGTTGTTGTTGTTGTTGTTGTTAGAAAATAAACCTTCTGATCTGTTTATCACTGCTTTTTTTTTTTCTTCCCAGTGACAGTTTTAAGGTTTCCTAAAACTTTTTTTGTCAGATCTGACACACTTGCCCTGGAGCATTTTATCTTCACAGCACTAAGGAGTTGGTGTCTAGCATGCTGTGATCATGTTTCATAGCAGATACATTCATTTATTCATTTATGCTTCAAATTTTGTGGAAAATTCTCTGAAGGCAATGTTTTTTTAAGAGGCACTATCCCTACCTTCAAGAGCCTTACAACTTAGTAGGACAGCTGAGATACATAGACAAATTAACCTATGTATGCTACAAAAGCATATACTCATGAGAGAGCATTCAGAGGAGCAAGATATTATCCCTCCTGGATAAACAGATTAGGAGGCATTCTGAATAAGGATAAATTGGAATTGTGTTAAGCAAGATAAAGGTGAACACTAGAAAATTAGGCACAATGTATATATTTTCCTGTTTTTTTAAAAAATTAAAATAACATATTTTTTTTGTACCAGGGATTGAACTCAGAGGCACTCAATCACTGAGCCACATCCCCAGCCTTATTTTGTATTTTATTTAGAGATAGGATCCCACTGAGTTGATTAGCACCTCACTTTTTTCTGAGGCTGGCTTTGAACTAGCGATCCTCCTGCCTCAGTCTCCCAAACTGTTGGGATTACAGGCATGCACCACCGCGCCCGGCTACAAATATTTTTTTAATCCAGCTAAAATACGAATTTTTGTGTGTAATTGATTCAATTATTTCAGCAATTCTGCATTCATCAGTAAATGTATGTTACTTTTCCCTTTGCTCATGGCCTCCCTTAATCAGTGAGGCAAGGCAGCCCATTCTGAGTCCACATATCTCATCCTTTCACTAGGACTTAGTCAACCTGTTGCCAAGGCCTTCTAATTCCTTGATGATTTTATAAAGTAAACAACTATCTGTTCTTCATATATCCTGGTCATAAATAAACCTCAGAACATAGAATCCCATTGTGAATCCAATGCACTCAATATAGGGGTTCACAGAAGAAATGTTTCTCCTCAATTGAAGGAAATATCAAAGTAGAAGGGGCAAAAATTATCTTAGCACAAACAAAAATTAATCTGATTTGTCATTTTAGGTGTATATTGTTTCCAAGTAATAAAAATATTCCATTTGATACAAAACTATAATCCTACAGCTGAGCACAGTGGCACACACCTGTAATCCCAGAAGCTTGGGAGGCTGTGGTAGGAGGATTGCAAGTTCAAACCCAGCCCCAGCAATGGTGATATGCTAAGCAACTCAGTGAGACCCTGTACAAAACAGGGCTGGGGATGTGACTCAGTAGTTGAGTGTCCCTGAGTTCAATCCCCAATACCCATAAAGAAAAAAAAAAGTATAGTCTTTTATAAATCATGGGCCTAAAAGTCCACCCATTTTCCAATGAGTGTTTTAACTAACTTCCACAAAGGCACAGTGTAGAATAGTGTGAAGCAGAAATAAACACCAATTTTAATTTCTTCTATTAAAGGGTAAATAATACTAACTATGAACTGATAGGTCTTCAAAATTTACCATAATGGAGCACACTGTTAGCTGCTTTCATGCAATCTCATTAAACCTTTCCATAAACTTTATAAGATAGACGCTATTACAAAGAACCATCTTGAATATCTTTTACATGAAGAACAATGAAGATTAACTGACATTCTCTGCTGGCTCTGTGGAACATAAAGGGAAGTGCTCATCATACACTAAATACTTAAAAGCTTTGGAATACTCTCTAGTACCACAGAGTGCAGAAGAGGGTTCATTTCTCTATCCCAAGTTTAATACTATCAAGAATTAGATGAGGTACATCTCAAACCTTTAAGTTCAGGTATCACTGTTCTAAAATTATGTAATTTATTTAAGTAACATAAGAAAATAAGATAGAAATTCCTAAAGAAAATATTTTTTTTTCTATAAACATTAAGCAGAATATTGGGGGGGGACCCAATTAACATAGGAACGTAAAATGAATTTCTTTTGAACTATGTGTTTGTATAGCCAGGATAAAGTGTCATAATAAAAACTGGCAATTATTGCATAGACATAGTGCTTCACAAATGTCAAGGTACTAATTTTAAATAAAGTAAGATGCAAAAAGATAGTGCATACGGCTTATGTTTTTTCTGATTTTTTCATTAGCATATTAGAAAAGGAATATGTATTTAAGTTAAATTATAATCAAATGCTTAAGATAAGTATATAACTTCCTATGATTGCTCACTTTAACTTACTTTTGAAGAGTGTTTCTACTGTACTAATAGTGTTGTAGACATGATAAGATGAGTCAGTTTATTATATAAATTGCAAAAAAATCATCATCAACAGAGTCAGAACTGGAACCTTAGTTCCCACATTTATACACAGTAAATCCAGCTCTGACATGCACTTTAGGATCTTGTTGATTTGTCCTCTGCTCAGAACTGCAATGCCATCTACTGCCAAAACCTCACCCATATTAAAACTGCAGCCATGATAAACTGTTTGCCTTGAGTTTCCCAAGTTTTCCATATTGTCCCATCTGACTTCTAAGTCTTCGAATTTGAATCTGTCAAAATTGTTCTTCTCCCTCCATGTTACCTGTCAAACCTTTATTCTCTAACCTTCAATCTTAAAACAGATGTTCTATCTTCCAGGAAGGTGTCTGTGACTTTCCTTTCCCTCAGGTCAGAAGCCCCTTTGATTATGCCTTTACTTAGGCTTTTTATAGCTTTTAAAAAACCAGTTGTTGCATGTTTATGTATTCTCCTGCCTTAGCTCAAGCATGTGCTTTTTAAGCTTTGGGACTGCATAGATCATCACTGTGCATATGGCAGTCAACTGAGTTCCTGGTTCATTATGGGTAATGAATAGGTATTTGTTGAAAGATTCAGGAAGGAAGACACTTAGAAGATTTTTAATAAATCTTTCTTAAGAGTTAGAAGAATGATTACATCACCAGCAGATTATGAACTAAAAGAATCCCATGTTGGTGTCAACACTACTATATATCCATCTATATATTCATGTTTTAAACCTTGAAGACTTGCTGTATTTCAAAATCAACTGTTTACCTTTTTAAAATCTATTTTCATCATTCCATGATTAATACATTTTAAATTGAAGGGAAACATGGAAAATGAGCTTAAAATTTGAGAATAATGTTTATATAGTAAATATTTTTAAATTTATTTTACTACATGATCACACTATTTCAGACTTTATTAATTAAAAATGTGTAATTATTCAGTCATAGCCTAGGGAAAATTTTACCTTGTGAATTTAAAATATAAAAGAGTCAAATTTTTTCCGCCAAAGAAGAGTATGAAATAGGTTCACAGACGAAATATTTATCTTATTTCAAATATTTAGAGCACTTAGAATCACTTTTCTACTTATAAGTAATAAATAGTATAATTGTAATTGATTGTCTTCTATTTCTTAAGACATGTCCCTTAGCTGACTCTTTATGTGATTCTTTGATAACCTAGATTAGGTTAACTGAAAGTAATGAAGTTCAGTTTTTAAAAGGTTGAACTTTAATTTTTATTTCAAGCTTTCCTTCTGTTATGGTTTAGATGCCAGGTGTCTCCCAAAAGCGCATATGTGAGACAATGCAAGGTTTAGAAGAGAAATAATTGGGTTCTGAGACCCTTAACAAAATCAGTGAATTAATCCTTTGATGGGATTAACTGAGTGGTAACTGAAGGCAGGTAGGGTGTGGCTGGAGGAGTTGGGCATTGGGGGTGTGGCCTTTGTGTATACATTTTGTATTTGGCCAGTGAAGTCTCTCTCTGCCTTCCGATTGTCTTGTGAGCTGCTTCCAAACTGCCAAACTCTTCCACCAGATGTTCAGCCCCACCTTGAGCCCTGAGGAATGGAGCCAACCTTTTATGGACTGAGACCTCTGAAACTGTGAGCCCCCAAATAAACTTTTCCTCTTCTACAATTGTTCTGATAGGTCTTTTAGTCACAGCTGCAAAAAAGCTGACTAAAATACCTTCAATTTATTTCAAATAGTTCTGTCTGTTTTCTGAAACATACATAAATAATTATTTTTCATCTGGTCATTTACTTATTCATTCATTGAACTCTTATTGAGAAGCTACTATTCTCCAAGTATTGTTCTGAACACTATAAATATAGCAAATAATAAACTGATGTGATTTATCATCTCATGAAGCTTACATTCCACTGTAGACATGAAAAACAGACATAAAAATTAGGAAATGACAAATGTGATGATGAAAATAAGAGTGAAATGATATAAAGTTATTTTAAGCTAAGTAATCAAAAAATTATTCTTTCTGAGGAAGAGACATTTAAACCGAGTTAGAGTATTAAGGAAGATCCCATCATTCAAAGATGTAGGGAAAACATTCAAGGCAGAGAAAACAGACTGTTCAAAGTCCTAGGTATTGAGTATAAGGGAGGCTAAAAGAAAATGAAGTCAGAGCAAGGATGTGAACATGTGGGGCTTTGTCAGCTAAGAATTTGGAGTCATTCTAAGGCTAATTGTGTGTGACTGGAGGTTCTTAAGGAGGTGAAAGAATGTGATTGAAAAATTTCCTACTACTATACAGAGAATAATTGACCAGGAACTTGAGCAGGAATTGAGCAGGAAGAACTGAAAGGCAACACTGAAATTAGAAGCTATTTGAGATGTCAATGTGAAACTACATATAAACATTAGAGGTGAAAGAGTAGACAATTTTAAGTCATTTTGAAGGAAAGCCTATAGGACTTACTAACATTTTACATGTTTTGTTGGAGATGAGAAAAAGAAAGGAGTAAAGATGAATCTTGTATTTCGGGTTGACACGAATAGTGATAACCTTCTCTCAGATATAAAAGACAGGAAAACAAGTCAGGAGAGAAGATAAAGAGCTCTATTTTGAACCTTAAGAATCCAAGTATTTTTCCCAATAGAATTGGGTCCACAACTATGAATTTAGAGAAGAAATTGAGATAAAAAGAATATACTTTGGAATTGCCAGTGGAGAGTTTGTATTTAAAGGTATAAAACTGAATAAAGTTATTTAAGAGTAGAGATTTAATGGGAAAAAGATATCCAGAAAAAAGTCTCAAAGAACACTAATGTTGAGAGGTTTAGCAAAGGCGCTGAAGACAACAATGAGGAAACACAAGTAAGTAGTTAAAGACTTTAAAAGCTAAAAAAAAATAGTGTCATAGAAACCAAAAGAAAATGGTTGGAGGAAGAAAGAATCCTCTATCTTATCAAATATTGTCAAAATCTTGTAAAATGAGGAGAGAAAGGTGGACCATGAATTTTGGTCAGGTACTGGTTTTTAGAGACCATTGCTATGAACTGTTACAGTACAGAAGTAGCCATTAAAAAATACACCTGTACACTTGGAAAAATGAGAAATTATACCCCATTTGATTCAAATGTATGATATGTCAAGATCATTGTATTGTCATGAGCAACTAATAAAAAAATTGATTAAAGCAAGTTGAGGTAAGGACTAAAAGTGAAGGACTAGAAAGCCCCCAAATGGGTAACTCTTTGAAGAAATTTTGTTGTAAAAGATGAGCAGCAAAACCAGGATATAGGTCAGTGGGACATGACCTCAAAGAAGGGTTAAGATTAGTGATATTAAGGAATGTTTGATGCCAATTATAGTGCTTCCATGAGTACTGGGATTGGTAACACAGGAGAAAGTGATTAAAGACTGGAATTCTTAAAAAGATGAGAGACAACAGGACCTAGTGCACACATGGAAGGAGTGGCCCATGATTGGAACAGGACCACTTTATTTGTTGTAACAGGAGAGAGGGAAAAATGAGGAAGCAGACAAGGACAAGCTGGTAAGATTGGTCCTCAGAATTTGGAAGGCATCTGGAGAGAAGAAAAGGGAATGGCGTGAGGCTGCCATATAATATGGGTATCTATTTGGATTTTGTGAACATGCATTTAAAGTAAAATACTACTTTTTTTTTCATTTTTCTATCAAGTTCAGTTCTTTTATAAAAGGTACCAAGCAGACAGATGATTTAAGCAGGACTGGGGTTTTGCTGGACAAATATGAGAGGACCACATAGCAGCATAAAGATACTCATAAGAAAGCATCATTTATGAAAGGTCGATATAAAATACAAAGAATTTCCATCCAAAAGGCAATATATATAGTGTTCCTACCCAGACTTTTTTGGATTTTACAGAAGACATTTCCTTTTTCCTTCTCTATTTCCTTCCTTTCTTCCTTCCCCTGCTCTCTTTTCTTCATTTCTGAGACTGTCTAAAGGTTCTGTCATTTCTCTAATTGAACACACTTTAAAAAATAAATTTTTTCCATCTATTATTCTCATCATTTTATACTTTAAAATAAAGACATCTGGGCAGAGTGGCACACACCCGTAATCCCAGCAGGACTGGGGTTTTGCTGGAAACAGGAGGATCTTGATTTTAAAGTCAGCCTCAGCAACAGCAAGGTGCTAAGCAACTCAGTGAGACCCTAATAAAATACAAAATAGGGCTGGGGATGTGACTCAGTGGTTGAGTGCCGAGTTCAATCCTCGGCACCAAAATAAATAAATATAAAATAAAGACAAAGAATAAGACGGACACAACTTTAAAATGAAAGAAAGTCCTACAAATTGAGTTGAATTGAATACATTAAACTTTCTGGAAAACCCTAAATGCTTCTTGTTTCCTTGTTTCCTTATTAAATAGCGAAAAGTGATTTAGGAACCAGCATAGTGTAACTGACAAGCTTATGGCAATCACTGGTATCTATCATGGATATAGAGTCAAAAGACCTAATCCTGAGTCCATGTCCTAAAAGTTGTCAACCATGTGATACTGGAAAACCTATATAATTTTTGTGAACTTCTGCAAAATGTAATAATAACCATGTAATAATAACCACTACCTTACAGAGTTAGTATGAATATCAAATTTGGTCACATATGTAAAGCACCTGTAAATATTAAACACTTTATTATCACAACACGTTTTATTATTATCTTCTGTATCTTTCATGAAACTGCTATTAGATGATCTTTTCATCTGGCTCTTTCAGAAAAAGAATCAGGCTAAAATTTCCATAAAGCTATTTATCAATTCTAATGAAACAGCACACATGTTCTTATTAACATTAAAAAAAATTTTAAATAGCATGGTATGCTTACCTGTTTTATGTTTGCTTCCAAAATGCTAAAAGCTTGATTTAATCTTCAGTTAGAATTACTATATAATCTCAAATTTAGGTTGCACCATTACCCTGCCATGTTTTTTTTTTAATTTTTGTAATTATTTTTCAAAAATCAAAAGTGTAATAAAACAACAATATTTGTCTTTTATAGAAATTTAACTAAAATTATGGTTAGTTACAAGAATTCCAGAAATAAGATAATCTAAGAGCTGTTCTTTCAGATGTCAGAAATCTAGTTGGTTCAAGGATGGATATAAACATTCTCCTGAGTAAAATTCAAAGTCAATTGATCAAACATGCACCAAAAGAAGTTCAAATATTCATTTATTTCTGAGTTAAGACTGGGACCTTTTCTGTTGCCTTAGAATTGCAGCTAAATCTCCAAAGTTCACTCAACATAAAATTTAAAAGTGCCCCCAGGCACTACCTTGCCTAACCTATTCAAGTAGAAGCATAGGAACAATTTTGAGGAATTTTCTAAACAGAAGTTACCCACTTCAAGAAAGAATGTGATATGGAGGATGCTTCCCAGGGCAGCCAAGGAGAAGCTCCTATAGAACCCACTGCCAGAGCTTAGGATGTGCTTTTTCAAACACAAAACAATCAATTCTCCAGTCCTCCAATAACAACTCAGTTCAATTCTGACAATACTCAAAGACCCCACAGATTCAGGGCTCAGTTCCCTAAGATTGTCCTTTCTACAAATGCTAGCTGAGAATGGGGTACTTAGGCTGTCCACATCTCTGCTTAGCCAACCACAAATTAAGGCGTTCCTGCAATCCCTTCTCCAGGTCCATTAATTTATTAGGACAATTTAGAAAACTGAGAAAGACATTTTAGTCATGCATATCAGTTTATTATGAATGATAGAATTAAGGAAAAGACAAATGGAAGGAATGCATAGGGCAAGGCCTGGAGGAGGGGTGCAGAGCTTCTATACTTTTTCTGGACACACAACCATCTATGTCTTTATCAACCTAAGAAGTTCTTTGACACTACTGTTAATAGTAAGTGGAGGTTCCATTACATAAGCATGACTAACTAAATTGTTGATCATTCATGATTAGACACAATCTCCACTCCTTCCTCATCCCCAGAGGTGGAGAAGAGGCTGTACTGAAAGTTCTGTTCCATCACAAGATCGGTTTACTGGGGAAAAGTCCCTCTTCTGAAGCCACTTGAACACCCCCAGAGGGTCACTTTATTAGCATTAAAAAGATAATAAACTGAAAAGGTTTTAGGAGTTTCATGCTGGGAACTAGAGACAAAGACCAAATATTTATTTTTTATTATATCATACTGCTCAAAGAGGCACTGCCACCCTAATTCTTTCAGATATTTGCTAGGCAGTGACATGATGAGTTGCCCTCATGCCACTTCCATAAAGAGGCAGCTTTTGGCCAAACAGACAGACACACTGAGCTTTTGCTTTCTAACCCCTAGAAGATACTTCCTTAAAGGAAGGGAAAGTGAGAATGAACATAGGTCACTTGAGGACAGTGGATAGAATTTATTCTTCTGTAAATATGCTATTTATTCAATCAATATGCAATTTTTGAATGTCTTTCAAGACAAATATTATTCTAGTCACATTGGAAACAACTGCAAACAGAACAAAGCCCCTGTTTGGCTCATGGAGTTTGCATTATAATGGAAGAGATAGACAAGTAAATATATATATGTCATGGTTTCAAAACTAAGTGCTATTAAAAAAAAGATGGGATAAGGGGGCAAGGTTTTGGGTTAGGGGTGGACTGTTTTAGAGACGCCCTCACTGTGGAGCTGATATTTGAATAGAATTTTGAGTGAAATGTGGAAGCAAGTTATATGAAAATTCATTGTACCTATCTTGCTCTTTCTAAAAATACGAATGAATACTAGGACTTTAAAATAACTAAAGAAGTAATTCAGTGTATGGTAATGATAGCCAAAAAATGTAGAAAGGAAGAAAAACAGTAGAGTCTGGAGAGTCCAATTATTTGATAAGCATGTCTTTTCACTATTTACCAACAACCCTTGTTTGTGCAGTGATACAAACAAAAAATGAAGCAAGCTCATTCAATTTTCTGACTTTCACACAGACAAATGGTTTGCAAGAAGTTATTTTTAAAATCATCTAAACTATATGTCGTCTTCTAATCAATATATGAAATCAATGATCCAATGATATCTAATGAAATTTGAGGGATATGATGCTTTTCCCCTTGTTCTTGAAATGAGAAATTCTGATTAAGTGGATCAATAGACAGTATTGCAGACTCCCTTTCTGGCAGACAGCCTGGCTAGGCAGGAGGATATCTCCAACCAAAGAATGCAGTTGTGCTTTCACTTGTTGGAATCACTTTCTCCTTTAGAACCAGCAAAACAGTTTGTTTATTTTTTAGTTTTCGGTGGATACAACATGTTTATTTTATTTTTATGTGGTGCTGAGGATTGAACCCAGCGCCCACGCATGCCAGGCGAGTGCACTACCCCTTGAGCCACATCCCCAGCCCAACCTGGTCACTTTTGACCACCAACACACTGCCCGAATCTTTAGAACAAGAGTTTCAGCCTAATCATTGTTCTCCTCCCCACCCAGCAAAGAACTAACTATACATGTTATTATAAATACATATTTGTCTCACTTAATCTTTCTCAAATTCCACTTTTAATAGATAACACATTTGAATTGTTCGAAACCAACATTATAAAAACTGTATGTATTAAGAACTCTTACAGACACCCAATTTCCATCCACTCATTGCCTGCCCACCCTTTCCCCACACAACATGTTTAACAGCTAACAACTTCCTTGGATATCCTTTTGGTATTTGATTATTCAAAAATATGAAAATATAGGTAAATAACTTTAAGCCATTTTTTTCCCTGCAAGTCTTACACAAAAGCAACTCCATATGCTATTCTGTTTCTGGCCTTTTTCCCTCGTTTAATAATGTGTCTTTC
Source organism: Marmota monax (assembly GCF_021218885.2). Lineage (NCBI taxonomy): Eukaryota > Metazoa > Chordata > Mammalia > Rodentia > Sciuridae > Marmota > Marmota monax. Next base: position 21,633,207 of record NW_026692907.1, read on the forward strand.
TATATCAGTATCTATAAAGAGCACCTTTATATTTTTATGGTAGCTACATAGTATTTCATTAGGTGGCTATATTTCTATCATCCTAAGATGTACTGCAGTTAAATTTTGTGCTTTGTGGTAGGCAGAAGTTTAAGATAACCACTAATGCCCCATGCATCTATATAACTCCCTTTGAATCTGGGAGGAAACTGTGGTTTTGATGGAATATCACTTCCCTAATTAAGTTATTTGATATGACCCAGTTGACCTTAAATAAGAGATTATCCTAGGTGGGCCTTATTTACTCAAGGAAGCCCTTAGAAGGATTGGGTCTCTTCCTGAAGAAAAGAAATTAAAGCAGGCGAAGATCTTCTGTGGCTAGTTTTGAAGATGAAAAAAAATACATGATAAGAAATGTGGGCATCTTTTAGTTGTGAAAAGCTACAGCCAGCTCACAGCCTGAAAGAAAATGGGTACTTCCTTCCTACAACTACAAGAAACTGAATTCTGCCAGCAACTCAAAGAAGTCTGGAAGAGGCTCTTGATGATATTACAACTCATCTTTCGTGTTGATTTCAACCTAAGACAGCTGACCCGAGCAAAGAACACTTGTTATTCCATTCCTAGACTTCCACCCTATAGAAATTGTGACTAAATGACCTGTGTTGTGTTAAGCCATTAAGTTTTTTATAATTTTTACTTGGTTCTTCTTTTTACAATTTCCCTGTGTATTTGTCCTGGATAAGCTTTTCTTTTTCATAATATATTTTTAGAACTAATAATTCCAGAAAAATAAAATGTATGGTAATAAACAAACTAACATGAGAACTATCTATCTATCTATCTATTTATTTTTGGCATTTCCAATTTAAAATCATATAAATTCATTCCACTTTTTGGGGGGAGAGGGAACCAGGGATTGAATTAAGGGGCACTCAACCGCTGAGCCATATCCCCAGCCCTATTTTTTTTAGAGACAGAGTCTCACTGAGTTGCTTAGCACATCGCTTTTGCAAAGTCTGACTTTGAACTTGTGATCCTCCTTCCTCAGCCTCCCGAGCCACTGGGATAACAGGTGCGGCCCATGGTGCCTGCCTCATTCCACCTTTAATGTTTGCATTTTCTGAACACAGGGAAATCTCTATGGAGGTCAGTTGGATTCCTGGTAAGTAGCTTAGATTTCTTTCTAGGAGACTCTGGAGTTGTCAACACCATACTAGGAGATATTTTTAAAATGCTATCTTATTCCAGTGCAGTCCTGTGCTAATGTTGTGTGTGAGTGGAGGAGAACTAGAAAAACAATAGAGCAAGTAGAGAAGAGTAGAGGCAAGGAAGGCAAGAAATCCAACTGTATCACATCAGGATCTTTTTGAGAACCAGAAACAAAGCTTGCCACAACAGAAATGCTGCGGGAGGAACTCCACTGGTGCTCTCAGATTGAGAAGAAGCTTGGCACCTGGGAAGAAGGGCATTTCCACAATGCTAAAAGACAGATGTAAAGGAAGACAGGACATCTCACTATAGGCAAGGTGCCTAGGGTCATGTGTTAATTTCAGAGGGTTTTCTTAACAAAGTAACCGTAAACTGGGTGACTGAAACAACTGAAAGTTATTGTCTCACAGTTCTGGAGGCCAAAAGACCAAAATCAAGAGGGGAGGGGAGGGGGGATAGTAGAGGATAGGAAAGGCAGCAGAACACAACAGACACTAGTATGGCAATATGTAAATCAATGGATGTGTAACTGATGTGATTCTGCAATCTGTACATGGGGTAAAAATGGGAGCTCATAACCCACTTGAATCAAAGTGTGAAATATGATATATCAAGAACTATGTAATGTTTTGAACAGCCAACAATAAAAAATTAAAAAAAGAGAGGCAGTAGAGTCGGTTTCTTGTGAGGGTGAACCTGTTCCATTTCTCTCCCCTGTCTTCTGGTAACCTCAGGAGTTTCTTGGCTTGTAGATGGCATTCTTCCTGTGTCTTCCCTCACTGCATGTCTGCATCTGGGTTCAAAGTTTCCATGTTTATAAGAACATAGTCATGTCGAATAAGACATGCTCTAATTGCCTCATGTTCACTTGATCACATGCAAAGATCCTATTTCCAAAAAAAGGTCACATTCACAGGGAGGTTGGCTCTGTAGTGGTTGGCACTGCAGTATCTTTTGGTCACACAGTGGAACCCACAGCAGGCCTCCTCAGTGGTTTTTACACTAATATCCAGTCCCACATCTAGTAACATGGAGAATGTTTGTGTGTGTGTTTTCTAATTCTACCACCTTCAAACTAAGTCCCATGTGATTTTTTTTAAAAGAAAAAAAACATCAAATATAATACAAAGTTAAATTTTCCTAAGACTCAGGCTACTTTCAAATCTGAAATGATGAGTTCAGCTTTAAAATGTAGATGGCCATGTTTTCTTTAAAAACCTGACATCCCCATTCTTGGGTAGAAAAACCAAACACACTGACTAAACTCCAAACCTGTCAACCACCAGGATACTTGAAAACAAAAAGGCTTAATTTTATTTTATTTGCATTACTTGAAATTTAGTTAGCATTTCAGAGGGAAGGTAGATGTGAATTTTTATGAGTCATTTAGAGTTTAATGAGTTTTATTTCTTAAATAAACCTTTATTGGAGGAAATTAAGATCTCATAAGATTTCAAATGGAACACAAACAAAATCAAAAGTTAGTGGTGGGGAAGGTTATAACCTCAGACATTGTCTCTTAATCATCTGTTGCCAGATGGCTGGCAATCCATTCATACCTCTGGTTGCAGCTTTTGAGAGCAGAGGTACCTTGTCTGAAAATAATCAATTACTTAAATGCCCTGAATAAATATTAACCTAACATACATAACGAGAAATGTGATCTACTTTATATTTTTTTTATTCTCCAATGTCTTTAATTTAACCTCTTTTGTAACTATTTTTGTTTGTTTTTTGTTTTTGATTTTTTGGCAGGATGGGGGTGCCTTTGATAGAGATGAACATGGTAGCCCAGGCTTGAAAAGAGTGGGAAAAAGGAATGAACTCGATCTCCCAACTATACTGTCACTTTTCTCTTCTATACACACGCAGAGTATTTTTGTCTTTCACTTTTATTTGTATGAAGAACAATTGTTTCAAAGCCTAAAGCAGCCTCTTTCCTTCCTCTGTTTCTCTTCTGCTTTCTTCTGACTTTGCCTCTCTCCCTCCCTCCCCTACCTACATCCCTAGAAATTACGCTAACTTGTTGTTTTTTTACCATTACTTTTGTTGCTATTTTTATACTTATTTTTTTTCTTTTCTCTGATGCAAATTTATGGAGTGCTGAAGGAAAGGAAAAAGAGGAATTGAGCTGACCAGAGGGAAGAGGTTTCTTGATGGGACAAACAAAAAGTGAGTGACTACTCACATATTCTATGCAAAACTGCCTAGAAAGATAAAACTTATTGTATCTTTAGTGTAGCCATAAATCAGATCACAGGAAAGGAATCACAGAGATCCTTGGTTAAGTTAAATAATAGAGATTTCAGATGAGTAATCTGAAGCCACAATCACGCAGACTGGCTGCTGTGTTTTCTCTTGATTGTCCCCAATGCACGTTCTATTCATCTTCTTTTTAGAAATAAAACCTTCCAAATTTTGGCTTGGCATCTAGCTTCATATCTAGGAATTACTTTTCAAAACTTCCTTAGTTAGATTTCTTTGAAGCTATAGTATGTTATTACAAATATGTTAATTTGAAATAATACCCATTTATCATTCCACAGTCTTACAAATAAAGAGGGCCAGGTAGACTCAGCTGGATTATTGATTTAGGATCTTACAAGGCCAAAATCAAGGTGATATCTGAGCTGGGTGGATGCTCTGGGTCTGGGGAAGAATCTTCTCCCAGTGTTACTCAGATTATTGTCAATATTTAGTTCCTTGTGGCTGTTAAAATTGAAGTCTATTTTCTTGACAAGTGGCCCCTTCACCTTCAGGCCAACAATGGCATGTGGTGTGGATTCCTTTTCATGCTTTGAATTGCTTCCTGACTTCTATGTCTGCTACCACCAGAGCTTTGCTTTCAGATTCCTGTGGTTCTATTAGGCCCAATCAGATAATCTAGGATAATTTTAAAGTCAGTGAAATAATAACCTTAATTACAATCCTTTTGTTATGTAGTGAAACATATTCATTGGCCAAATATCAAAATAACTAGGCTTTGGGGAGGCAAAATTCTGTCTACTACAACTCTCTTGAAATAGAAGCATCCATGCCATTTGACCCAAAACCCGGGGGCATCATGTACAAGAAAACACAATTAAACATTGTGTGGTGTGAGAGAACTATAATATATAACAAGATTTTAGCCAATTGGAAGTAAATGGAAATAATGTGTACAATGTTAGATTATTTCTCAAACACAAAGTTTTTTTTTCCTTGTTCTTCCTTCGCCCTTTCTTTTAAGTCAAATATAGTAATATGATGAGCAATTTAGAAGCCAGATGTTGAAAATGTCACAGCCACCCTGTCTGCCTGAACCATTCACTTGTGACATATTAAAAGAAGAAAACAATTTTATCTTGTTTCAGTGATGTATTTTATGCTTTCTCTGAAATAGTAGCTTAGATTGCTAATGCTGCTGCAGAATCAAAATTAAAATTCAGACCTATTGATTCTCAGTTATCATTCAGGGATTTGGGTGGTTATATTGTCTTTCCTTATTCACACATGTGATTACTTCTGAACCCTGGGGCCTAATGTTCAGATCCATCTTACCCTTAAGTCTATCAGTCTCTGGTCTGTGGTTTCTGGTGCATTATTCTTTAAAAGTTCTGTAAGAGTCTGAGGTTAGAGACAGATGGCAAACCTGGGTAGAGTTTGAAAAGGCATAGTTAGGGTCAGTAATAAAAAGAGTGAAAGACTTAGTGGTGGTTTATATAATCCTTCAAGTCCTTTTATATATGAAATGTGAAGGTAGAAAATGAGTATCATTATTAATACAAATTCCTGAAAAGTGGTGGATAATTAAAGCACAAATTACAAAGTATCATAACAACAGCAAAATCAAATGTTTTTTTTCTAATAGATTACCAAAAAAAAATTCATACTTGTCTATTTCACATAAAACATTAATCCTAAGATAAACTAAAAAATTTAGAGAAAAGTGAATGCATAAAAATGTGCATTCCTAGAATAAAGCCTACTGACAATGCCCAATCAAGCAACACATAGCATTTCCGAATAGCCAATAGCTACATTTTCCTCCATCTTCTTCATTAGAAGTCATTCACTTTTTGTCATATTCCAGATTTAACAATTTCATGAATCTTGGCAACAGTATGTCTATTGTTCAGATGAAGCCTCTCTAAAGAACAAATGCTGCCAGTGTCTGTGACCCCTTAGCCTTTTTCATTCTGGCTGATAACTTTTGTCTTGATTCCAAATGCTCATATGGCTCTGAGCCTCCTGGAAATGTTAACTATTATGATTTTAGGCAATATTTTTAATTTTAAAAAAAGTACTTCAAAAACATTAACCCTTGGAAACCGTTAAATGCAATCTGACTTAAATAGTACAATATCCCAAGGCAACTGGGAATACAAATGATGGCTGAGAAATAACCTTGCTTCCTTCTGTGAGTAGTTTCATATTATGCTTTACTTGCATTTTGGATTTTGTTTTATCCCTGCACAGGGGCCTGAGCCCAGAGCTGCTGCTTTACCACTGAGCTACATATTCAGCCCTTCTTATTTTTTAATTTTGATACAGCGTTTTGCTAAGTTGCTCAGGCTGGTCTCAAACTTGGGATCCTTCTACCTCATCCTCCCAAGCACTGAGGTTACAGTCATGCACTACCATGCCTAGCTTGGAAGTACTTTTGAACCAACTCTCACTATGACTGACAGTATGATTCTCACCCTATAAAAACAAACAAAAATAAATAAATAAGTACATCTCAAGTATTTTAAGCTTTATAATTTATACAATTTATTCTAATAATAAAGGTGCTATTTGTCTCTTTATTCTCAAAAATTATAAAATAATTTTGAATAAATTAAGTTGGCAGTTTACATGCTACAAATAGATGTTTGTTATTTGTTCTAGGTGTAGCTGAGGAGTTGTAAGAGGATACTTAAGAAGTGTGGAAGTAACAGTAAGAAGCAGAGAGGAGACAATAAAAATCAGCAGTGCCTGGGTGATGGCCCTTTTGCCACCCCATTATATTTTCAAAAGGTACTTAATATCTCTGAACCTGTTTCTGAGTTTAAAATATGGGGATACAAGTGTGTACCTCCTCATGGACTTTTAAGGATAAAACCAGAAAAAGATATAAAGCACATATCATAGTTCTTGAAACAGAGTAAGGCACCCAATTGAGATTTCCTTCGACTTCCTCCACACTCTCTCAGCCTTTATAACAGAGAGAGTGGAAAGGAAAAAAAAAAATTTAGAGAGTGGGATATTGCCTAGATGTATGTTCACTATAGTCCCAATATTCTGAAACTTAAGAGTGTGGAATAGGATTCATAAACCTGGTACAGCTACTTTAGTTAATTCTCTTTTTTACAGGAGAAATTTTATCTGTTTATAACACATATTAGTTTTCCCTTACTACATAACAAACAGCCACAATTGTACTAATGAATTCACTATTTCATACTTTCTGTGGGTCAGAAGCCCACAGAAAGAGTTTTCTGCTCAGAGTCTTGCCCACAGAAAGAGTTCTCTGCTCAGAGTCTTGCCAGGGTATAACCAAGATGTCAACTGGGACTCTATTCTTATCTGTAACACATGGTCCTTCTCTATTATTGGAATAATTATATTTCCCACACTTATAAAACTGAAACCTCCATTTCTTGCTGTTGGCTGGGACTCACTCTCAGCTAGTAGAGGACACTGTCAGTTCTTATTCAAGCTGCCTTGTTCCCAGCAAGCAGTTTTAAATAACAACCTAATTGTCTTAATCCAGTTTTGTTGCTATTTTTGAATAACACAGTGAACTATTTATAAATAAGAAAGGGATTTTGAGTTCAGTTTTGAAGGCCTTGCAGTACAGGTTAAGTACTGAATCTGGTAAGGTCTTTTTTCGTGGTAGAAAAAGGGTCTGCAGAGTACTAAGATGCAGTATATAACAGGGTTGAACACAGCATCTACCTCAAGTCCCTCCTCTTCTTATAAAGCCAGACTCCCATTGAATTAGGGTCCCACACTTATGACCTGTTTTCCCATTTAAACTCAATTACCTTTTCAGGGTTTTACCTCCAAATACCACCACTGGAATAAGTTTCCATCTTCTTATTACATGTTATGGTTTAGTATGTGATATCTTCCAAAGGCTCATGTGTGAGACAATGCAAGAAAATTTATAAATAAAATGATTGGTTTATAAAGTTTGACCCAAACAGTGCATTAATCACAATTAGGAATTAACTTGGTGGTAACTGTAAGCAGGTTGAATGTGGCTGGAGGAGGTAGGTCCCTGGGGGTGTGCCTTTGGGGTATATATTTTGTGAGTTGAACTTATTAGCACTTTCACCTTCCTGGTGTGATGTCTTAGCACTCTCAGCTCCCTGGTATGATGCCTTGAGGCATTTTTCTCTGCCACACTCTTCTGCCATGATTTTCTACCTCACCTCAAGCTCCGAAGAATGGAGTATGATCATCAAAATAAACTGTTCCTTCTCTACTTGTTTTGTCAGGTGTTTTGCTCCCAGTTGGGGCGGGGGGAGCTGACTAAGACATTACCTCAAAAAGGGCATTAAATTGCAACATGAATTTTGATGGGGAAATTAAAATTTTATCATCAATTAAGGGAATATCTATCTCATCATAAGTTTATATTCATCCCACACCTCAAGTGGAGGGATTTATGCAGGTAGTCTATATCAAATCTTGTAGAAATCTTGAGGCAGCCTCAGAATTCTGTTTATCATAATCTGTTAACTGATTTTGAAGCAAAGTAATTTGATTCTTCAAGTCAAGAAATAGTGATATATTATATATATATATATATATATATATATATACATTTTTTTTAAATTTATCAAAATCTTCTTGTTGACCCAGATGTTCCCATATCCTGCTAGATACATTATCTTTCACACTGTGATTCAAAGAATCTTAGACAGGAGACTATAATCCTCTGCCATTCTGAAAAATTTCATTAGCAGACCTTTTAGTTAAGTAAAACTTGATTTAGAGGACTAGCAAAAGCCACCATGTAAAAATCAAATAAAATTATCAATTTCTATAAGACATAATTCTATGAAACTAAATTTTTAAAATATTTTTACATCACTCCAAGATGGCCGCGAATAAAGTGCATCACACCCCGTGTACCGCATCACTGCACAGGTGAATAACGAGTTAGAGCGACAAAAAGCTATCTTGTTAGGAATTTACAGCAAAATAGGGGTGCACCGAAAGCTAGAGGAAGGATTTCCACCACCGAGGACCGGTTATTGAATCTCTAACATGAGCCAACCGTGCGACCGGAGTCCCAGGCTGACTGATCCGCCGCCCGTCGCGCGGCCCGCCCCGCGGCTACAGATGGCGGGGCGCCGCCGAGAAGCGACCAGCAAGCAGAGAGAAACAGTGCTACGGATTCTGTGGAATCCTGCCGGCTGTGCCCTCACTGAGCTTCGGGCTGAGTTCAGGATTTGAGACGGGGAAGGAAGCGGTCCAGTTCTATCTCCCACAACAGAAAGTCCACCAAAGAAGCCAGCGGCCACCATCTTGGAGAGCTGATGTCACCACCGCCACTCTCCGACAGATTGCAACAATAAAATAGGTGTGTGTTACTCAGCCCATCTCCCATACAGGGGGGAATTCGCATAAAATCTCTCCCAGGCTTTGCAGGGGAGGGATTATCAGAACCAGCCTGCATAGAGACTCGGGTAAAGGTAGAGACACCCGACATTCAACTCCCCCTCCCATCAGCGGCGAAAAGGAAACCTGTCTAGCCAGCGCTGGGTTAGGGACAAGCAGAAAAAATCAAAACAATAGGGTGCTGGGGTTCCCAATAGCCACCCTCCACACCCAGCAAACTGCAGGCCCAGAGGACAGTTTGAACTGCAGAGAGGCATCACACAGGGGAAGGCCAGGATAGCAGGAGAAACTAGGGCTAGCAGGAGAAGCCAGGGGACAAGAGGCCAGGCCCTCGCGACTGGGCGGCTGGAGACTGCCCACCCCCCGGCGACCGCCCGCGCGACTGGGCAGCTGGAGACCACCCTCCTGCTGGTGACCACCTGCCAGCTGCCCACACGACTGGGCGGCTGGAGACCGCCCGCCCACCGGCGACCACCCACACGACTGGGCGGCTAGAGACCGCCCGCCTGCTGGCAACCACACGCCCGCTGCCCGTGCGACTGGGCCGCTAGAGACCGCCTGCCTGCCGGCGACCACCCGCCTGCTACCCGCGTGACTGGGCGGCTAGAGACCGCCCACGACCCCCGCGACTGGGCGGCTGGAGACCGCCCACATGCCGGCGACCACGCAGCTAGACCCTGAGATGCGGCCCAGCAGGTATGGCGCAGAGACTCTAGGAAGAGGTCTATAGCCAGGCCTTCATGTAGTAGCTAACCAGGAACTGAAACCAACCAGAGACAGACCAGTCCCACCCCTCCCTTCGGACACCCTGTCAGGAGCCTGGGGCCCGCCATAGCAGAGAGGTGACTTCACTGGAGTTCGGCCATCGGAACTCCTTCCCAGCGGAATCCACTTTAGCAGGCATAGTCTACCACCACAAAGGAGAGACAACAGAGATATACAAAACCAAAACAAATTTATAGGAGAGAGCAGAAACACAGCAATCAAACAGAGCTGGAAAGTAACGTGAACAACATGAAAAAACAAGGGAAAAAAGGATTACAAACAATGCAGGACAACTTAAATCTACAGGAGGACCTAGAAGCATCAGAAACATGGATAGGGAAAGAACTCAAGGCATACCTAACTCAGATGGAACGGAATATTAGAGAAGACATGAGACAGCAAGTCCAAGCAATGAAAGTATATTTTGAAAACGAATTAAACAAACAAATTCAAATGGCAAAGAACGAGCTTTACCAGGAGATAGAGATCTTAAAAAAAAATCAAACAGTAATCCTAGAAATGCAGGAAACTATAAACCAAATTAAAAACTCAAACGAGAATATTACAAATAGACTAGATCAAGTAGAAGTCAGAACATCAGATAATGAAGATAAAATTTATCAACTTGAAAAGAATATAGTCAACACAGAAAAGATGCTTAAATCTCATGAGCGATCTATTCAAGAGATATGGGATGTCATAAAAAAACCAAATTTGAGAGTCATCGGGATAGAAGAAGGCATAGAGGTTCAAACCAAAGGAATGGACAACCTATTAAATGAAATAATTCTAGAAAACATCCCAGAGATGAAAGATGGAATGGATTGCCAAATCCTGGAAGCCTACAGGACCGCAAACATTCAAAACCGTAATAGACCAACTCCAAGACATATAATTATGAAGATAGCCAACATACAGAACAAGGAGAGAATATTAAAAGCTACGAGAGAAAGGAGGCAGATTACATTCAGGGGTAAACCAATTAGGTTAACTACTGATTTTTCATCACAGACTTTGAAAGCGAGAAGATCCTGGAACAATGTATTTCAAACACTGAAAAATAATGGATTCCAACCAAGAATACTGTATCCAGCAAAATTAAGCTTCAGATTTGACAATGAAATTAAAATATTTCACGATAAACAAAAGCTAAAAGAATTTGCAGCCAGAAAACCAGTACTGCAAAGCATTTTGAGCAAAATAGTAAAGAAGAGGAATTGAAAAATAGCGCCCAAAACTAACAGCGGGAGGTATCTCAGGAAACGGGGAGGAAAATAACCAAAGAGTAAAAACTAGCCAAATTAAAATAAATACATAAATAAACATGACTGGAAGTACAAACCATATTTCAATTGTAACCTTAAATGTTAATGGCCTAAATTCACCAATCAAGAGACATAGGCTAGTAACCTGGATCAAAAAAACAAATCCAACAATATGCTGCCTTCAGGAGACTCATACGATAGGAAAAGACATTTCACTGAAGGTGAAAGGTTGGGAAAAATCATACCACTCACATGGCCCTCGGAAGCAAGCAGGAGTGGCCATACTCATATCGAATAAAATCAACTTCAAACCTAAGTTAATCAAAAGGGATAAAGAAGGACACTATATACTGTTAAAAGGAACCATGCACCAACAATACATAACAATTATCAATTTGTATGCACCAAACAATGGTGCTACAATGTTCATAAAACAAACTCTCCTCAAGTTCAAGAGTCAAATAGACCACAACACAATAATTATGGGCGACTTCAACACACCGCTCTCGCCATTAGACAGATCCTCTAGACAAAAGCTAAATAAAGAAATTATAGAACTCAATAGCACAATCAATAACCTAGACTTAACTGACATATATAGAATATATCAACCATCATCAAGTGGATACACGTTCTTCTCAGCAGCACATAGATGCTACTCAAAGATAGACCATATATTAAGCCATAGGGCAACTCTTAGTAAATATAAAGGTGTGGAGATAATACCATGCACCATATCTGATCATAATGGAATGAAACTGGAAATCAATGATAAAAGAAGGAAGGAAAAATCCTACATCACATGGAAAATGAACAATATGTTACTGAATGATCAATGGGTTACAGAAGACATAAAGGAGGAGATAAAAAAAATTCTTAGAAATAAATGACAATACAGACACAACATATCGGAATCTATGGGAAACAATGAAAGCAGTTTTAAGAGGGAAATTCATTTCCTGCAGTTCTTTCCTCAAAAAAAGAAAAAACCAACAAATAATGAACTCACACTACACCTCAAAACCCTAGAAAAGGAAGAGAAAAACAACAGCAAATGTAGTAGAAGACAAGAAATAATTCAAATCAGAGCAGAAATCAATGAAATTGAAACAAAAAAAAAAAAACATTGAAAAAATTGATAAAACTAAAAGTTGGTTCTTTGAAAAAATAAATAAGATCAACAGGCCCTTAGCCATGCTAACGAAGAGAAGAAGAGAGAGAACTCAAATTACTAACATACGGGATGAAAAAGGCAATATCGCAACAGACACTACAGAAATACAGAAGATAATTAGAAAGTATTTTGAAACCCTATATTCCAATAAAACAGAAGATAGTGAAGATATCGATAAATTTCTTAAGTCATACGATCTGCCCAGATTGAGTCAGGAAGACACATATAATTTAAACAGACCAATAACAAAGGAAGAAATAGAAGAAGCCATCAAAAGACTACCAACCAAGAAAAGCCCTAGACCAGATGGGTATACAGTGGAGTTTTACACAACCTTCAAAGAAGAATTAATACCAATACTTTTCAAGCTGTTTCAAGAAATAGAAAAAGAAGGAGCTCTTCCAAATTCATTCTATGAGGCCAACATCACCCTGATCCCGAAACCAGACAAAGACACTTCAAAGAAAGAAAACTACAGACCAATATCTCTGATGAACTTGGATGCAAAAATTCTCAATAAAATCCTGGCGAATCGAATACAAAAGCATATCAAAAGAATTGTGCACCATGATCAAGTAGGATTCATCCCTGGGATGCAAGGCTGGTTCAATATACGGAAATCAATAAATGTTATTCACCACATCAATAGACTTAAAAATAAGAACCATATGATCATCTTGATAGATGCGGAAAAAGCATTCGACAAAGTACAGCATCCCTTTATGTTCAAAACACTAGAAAAACTAGGGATAACAGGAACTTACCTCAACATTGTAAAAGCTATATATGCTAAACCTCAGGCTAGCATCATCCTAAATGGAGAAAAACTGAAGGCATTCCCTCTAAAATCTGGAACAAGACAGGGATGCCCTCTCTCACCACCTCTATTCAATTTAGTTCTTGAAATACTAGCCAGAGCAATTAGACAGACAAAAGAAATTAAAGGCATAAAAATAGGAAAAGAAGAACTTAAATTATCACTATTTGCGGATGATATGATAATATATTTAACAGACCCAAAAGGGTCTACAAAGAAACTGCTAGAGTTAATAAATGAATTCAGCAAAGTGGCAGGATATAAAATCAACACACATAAATCAAAGGCATTCCTGTATATCAGCAACAAAACTTCTGAAATGGAAATGAGGAAAACCACTCCATTCACAATATCCTCAAAGAAAATAAGATACTTGGGAATCAACCTAACAAAAGAGGTGAAAGATTTATACAATGAAAACTACAGAACCCAAAGAGAGAGATAGAAGAAGATCTTAGAAGATGGAAAAATGTACCCTGTTCATGGATAGGCAGAACTAACATCATCAAAATGGCGATATTACCCAAAGTTCTCTACAGGTTTAATGCGATGCCAATCAAAATCCCAATGGCATTTCTTGTAGAAATAGATAAAGCAATCATGAAATTCATATGGAAAAATAAAAGACCCAGAATAGCAAAGGCAATTCTAAATAGGAAGTGTGAATCTGGAGGTATAGCGATACCAGATTTCAAACTATACTACAGAGCAATAGTAACAGAAACAGCATGGTACTGGTACCAAAACAGGCTGGTGGACCAATGGTACAGAATAGAGGACACAGAGACCAATCCACAAAATTACAACTTTCTTATATTTGATAAAGGGGCTAAAAGCATGTAATGGAGGAAGGATATCATCTTCAACAAATGGTGCTGGGAAAACTGGAAATCCATATGCAACAAAATGAAACTGAATCCCTTTCTCTCGCCATGCACAAAAGTTAAGTCAAAATGGATCAAGGAGCTAGATATCAAATCAGAGACACTGCGTCTGATAGAAGAAAAAGTTGGCTACGATCTACATACTGTGGGGTCGGGCTCCAAATTCCTTAATAGGACGCCCATAGCCCAAGAGTAACAAGAATAAACAAATGGGACTTACTTAAACTAAAAAGTTTTTTCTCATCAACAGAAACAATAAGAGAGGTAAATAGAGAGCCTACATCCTGGGAACAATTTTTTTTTTAATTTTTTTTATTGGTTGTTCAAAACATTATAAAGCTCTTGACATATCATATTTCATACGTTAGATTCAAGTTGGTTATGAACTCCCAATTTTACCCCAAATACAGCTTGCAGAATCACATCGGTTACACATCCACATTTTTACATAATGCCCTATTAGTAACTGTTGTATTCTGCTACATTTCCTATCCTCTACCATCCCCCCTCCCTCTCCTCCCATCTTCTCTCTCTACCCCATCAACTGTAATTCATATCTCTCCTTGTTTATTTTCCCATTCCCCTCACAACCTCTTATATGTAATTTTGTATAACAATGAGGGTCTCCCTCCATTACCATGCAATTTCCCTTTTCTCTCCCTTTCCATCCCACCTCATGTATCTGTTTAATGTTAATCTTTTCTTCCTGCTCTTCCTCCCTGCTCTGTTCTTAGTTGCTCTCATTATATCAAAGAAGACATTTGGTATTTGTTTTTTAGGGATTGGCTAGCTTCACTAAGCATAATCTGCTCTAGTGCCATCCATTTCCCTGCAAATTCTATGATTTTGTCATTTTTTAGTGCTGCGTAATACTCCATGGTGTATAAATGCCACATTTTTTTTATCCATTCATCTATTGAAGGGCATCTGGGTTGGTTCCACAGTCTAGCAATTGTGAATTGTGCTGCTATGAACATCGATGTAGCAGTATCCCTGTAGTACGCTCTTTTAAGGTCTTCAAGGAAAAGTCCAAGAAGGGCAATAGCTGGGTCAAATGGTGGTTCCATTCCCAGCTTTCCCAGGAATCTCCATACTGCTTTCCAGATTGGCCGCACCAGTTTGCAGTCCCACCAGCAATGTACAAGAGTACCCTTTTCCCCACATCCTCGCCAGCACTTGTTATTGTTTGACTTCATAATGGCTGCCAATCTTACTGGAGTGAGATGGTATCTTAGGGTGGTTTTGATTTGCATTTCTCTGACTGCTAGAGATGGTGAGCATTTTTTCATGTACTTGTTGATTGATTGTATGTCCTCCTCTGAGAAGTGTCTGTTCAGGTCTTTGGCCCATTTGTTGATTGGGTTATTTGTTTTCTTATTGTTTAATTTTTTGAGTTCTTTGTATACTCTGGATATTAGGGCTCTATCTGAAGTGTGAGGAGTAAAAATTTGTTCCCATGATGTAGGCTCCCTATTTACCTCTTTTATTGTTTCTCTTGCTGAGAGAAAACTTTTCAGTTTAAGTAAGTCCCATTTGTTGATTTTTGTTATCAACTTTTGTGCTATGGGTGTCCTATTAAGGAATTTGGAGCCCGACCCTACAATATGTAGATCGGAGCCAACTTTTTCTTCTATCAGACGCAGAGTCTCTGATTTGATATCTAGCTCCTTGATCCACTTTGAGTTAACTTTTGTGCATGGCGAGAGGAGGGGATTCAGTTTCATTTTGTTGCATATGGATTTCCAGTTTTCCCAGCACCATTTGTTGAAGATGCTATCCTCCCTCCATTGCATGCTTTTAGCTCCTTTATCAAATATAAGATAGTTGTAGCTTTGTGGATTAGTCTCTGTGTCCTCTATTCTGTACCATTGGTCCACCAGCCTGTTTTGGTACCAGTACCATGCTGTTTTTGTTACTATTGCTCTGTAGTATAGTTTGAAATCTGGTATCGCTATACCTCCAGATTCACACTTCCTGTTTAGAATTGCTTTTGCTATTCTGGGTCTTTTATTTTTCCATATGAATTTCATGATTGCTTTATCCATTTCTACAAGAAATGCCGTTGGGATTTTGATTGGCATTGCATTAAACCTATAGAGAACTTTTGGTAATATCGCGATTTTGATGATGTTAGTTCTGCCTATCCATGAACAGGGTATATTTTTCCATCTTCTAAGATCTTCTTCTACTTCTCTTTTTAGGGTTTTGTAGTTTTCATTATATAAATCTTTCACCTCTTTTGTTAGGTTGATTCCCAAGTATTTTATTTTTTTTGAGGATATTGTGAATGGAGTGTTTTTCCTCATTTCCGTTTCAGAAGTTTTGTCGCTGATATACAGAAATGCCTTTGATTTATGCGTGTTGATTTTATATCCTGCCACTTTGCTGAATTCATTTATTAGTTCTAGTAGTTTTTTGTAGACCGTTTTGGGTCTTCTAGGTATAGAATCATGTCATCTGCAAATAGTGATAATTTAAGCTCTTCCTTTCCTATTTTTATGCCTTTAATTTCTTTCGTCTGTCTAATTGCTCTGGCCAGTGTTTCGAGAACTATATTGAATAGAAGTGGTGATAGAGGGCATCCCTGTCTTGTTCCAGATTTTAGGGGGAATGCCTTCAATTTTTCTCCATTGAGAATGATGCTAGCCTGAGGCTTAGCATAGATATCTTTTACAATGTTGAGGTAAGTTCCTGTTATCCCTAGTTTTTCTAATGTTTTGAACATAAAGGGATGCTGTACTTTGTCGAATGCTTTTTCTGCGTCTATTGAGATGATCATATGGTTCTTATTTTTAAGTCTATTGATGTGGTGAATAACATTTATTGATTTCCGTATATTGAACCAGCCTTGCATCCCAGGGATGAATCCTACTTGATCATGGTGCACAATTTTTTTGATGTGCCTTTTTATCCGATTCGCCAGAATTTTATTGAGGATTTTTGCATCTAGGTTCATCAGAGATATTGGTCTGTAGTTTTCTTTCTTTGAGGTGTCTTTGTCTGGTTTCGGAATCAGGGTGATGTTGGCCTCATAGAATGAATTTGGCAGAGCTCCTTCTTTTTCTATTTCCTGAAATAACTTGAAAAGTATTGGTATTAATTCTTCCTTAAAGGTTTTGTAAAACTCCGCTGTATACCCATCCGGTCCTGGGCTTTTCTTGGTTGGAAGTCTTTTGATTGCTTCTTCTATTTCATCTATTGTTATTGGTCTGTTTAAGTTGTGAGTATCCTCCTGACTCAGTCTGGGCAAATCATATGACTTAAGGAATTTATCGATGTCTTCACTATCTTCTATTTTATTGGAATATAGGTTTTCAAAATAATTTCTAATTGTCTTCTGTATTTCTGTAGTGTCTGTTGTGATATTGCCTTTTTCATCCCGTATGTTAGTGATTTGAGTTCTCTCTCTTCTTCTCTTCGTTAGCATGGCTAAGGGTCTGTTGATCTTATTTATTTTTTCAAAGAACCAACTTTTAGTTTTGTTAATTTTTTCAGTAGTTTCTTTTGTTTCAATTTCGTTGATTTCCGCTCTGATTTTAATTATTTCTTGCCTTGTGCTACATTTGCTGTTGTTTTGCTCTTCCTTTTCTAGGGCTTTGAGATGAAGTGTGAGCTCATTTATTTGTTGGTTTTTCCTTTTTTTCAGGAATGACCTCCAAGCGATGAATTTCCCTCTTAAAACTGCTTTCATTTCCGATATGTTGTGTCTGTATTTTCATTTATCTCTAAGAATTTTTTGATTTCTTCCTTTATGTCTTCTGTAACCCATTGATCATTCAGTAACATATTGTTCATTTTCCATGTGATGTAGGATTTTTCCTTCCGTCTTTTATCATTGATTTCCAGTTTCATTCCATTAAGATCAGATAAAATGCATGGTATTATCTCCACCCCGGTATATTTACTGAGGGTTGCCCTATGGCATAATATATGGTCTATTTTTGAGGAGGATCCATGTGCTGCTGAGAAAAAAAGTATATCCACTTGATGATGGTTGATATATTCTATATATGTCAGTTAAGTCTAGGTTGTTGATTGTGATATTGAGTTCTATAGTTTCTTTATTCAGCTTTTGTTTGGAGGATCTGTCCAATTGTGAGAGAGGTGTGTTGAAGTCACCCATAATTATTGTGTTGTGGTCTATTTGATTCTTGAACTTGAGGAGAATTTGTTTTATGAACGTCGCAGCACCATTATTTGGTGCATAAATATTGATAATTGTTATGTCTTGTTGGTGAATGGTTCCTTTTAACAGTATATAATGTCCTTCCTTATCCCTTTTGATTAATTTAGTCTTGAAGTCAATTTTATTCGATATGAGGATGGCCACCCCTGCTTGCTTACGAGGACCGTGTGCATGGTATATTTTTTCCCAACCTTTCACCTTCAGCCTGTGTATGTCTTTTCCAATCAGATGTGTCTCCTGGAGGCAGCATATTGTTGGATTTGTTTTTTTAATCCATGTTACCAGCCTATGTCGCTTTATTGGGGAGTTTAAGCCATTAATGTTTAGAGTTACTATTGATATATGGTTTGTACTTCCAGCCATGTTTGATTATTTATCTTCTTCTTTTTTTTTTTTAATTTAGTTTGTTTCTCCATGGTTAGCTTTCCCCCCGCCCTCTGTCTTTATAGAGGCACTTCCTACTGATGGTTTTGGTTATTGTTTTTCATTTCTTCCTCGTGGAGTGTTTTGCTCAAGATGCTTTGCAATGCTGGTTTTCTGGCTGCAAATTCTTTTAGCTTTTGTTTATCATGAAAGATTCTTATTTCGTTATCGTACCTGAAGCTTAATTTTGCTGGATACAGAATTCTTGGTTGGCATCCATTGTCTTTCAGTGTTTGAAATACGTTGTTCCAGGATCTTCTCGCTTTCAGCGTCTGTGATGAAAAATCCGTTGTTAACCTTATTGGTTTACCCCTGAATGTAATCTGCCTCCTTTCTCTTGTAGCTTTTAGTATTTTCTCTTTGTTCTGTATATTGGATATCTTCATAACAATGTGTCTTGGCGTTGGTCTACTGTGATTTTGTGTGCTCGGTGTCCTGTATGCATCTACAATTTGTATATCCGTTTCCTTTTTTATTTCTGGAAAGTTTTCTGTAATTGTTTCTTTCAGCAGGTTACTCATTCCCTTGGTTTGAATCTCTGTACCTTCTTCTATCCCGATGACTCGTAGGTTTGGTTTCTTTATGTTATCCCATATCTCTTGGATGTTTTTCTTGTGGTTTTTAACCAGCCTTTCTGAGTTGGCTAGGCTCTTTTCAAGATGATATATTTTGTCTTCATTATCTGATGTTCTGGCTTCTACTTGCTCCACTCTGTTAGTGATACTCTCAATTGAGTTTTTAATTTGGTTTATCGTTTCCTTCATTTCTAGAATTATTGTTTGGTTTTTTTTTATAATCTCAATCTCCTGATAAAGATGCTTAACTTCTTCTTTTATCTGTCTATGTAATTCATTTTCAAAGTGTTCTTTCACTGTTTGGATTTGCTTTCTCGTATCTTCTTTAAGGTTCCATTCCATCTGTCTAAGGTATTCCTTGAGTTCTTTATATGACCATTTTTCTGCTGACTCTAGGTCCTCCTGAATATTTAGGCTGTCCTTCATTGTTTGTACTCCTTTTCTTCCTTGCTTTTTTATGCTGCTCATGTTACTTCTTGTTCTGTTTGACTGCTGAGTTACTGTTTACTCTTATAGATTTATTTGATGCTTGAGAGGAAAGATATTAGAAGGGAAGGGAAGAAGTCACTAAAGAGAATGAGAGTAGGCAGGTAGAATTCAAGGAAGGGGGAATAAGAAAATTGAAAAGAAATGAAAAGACAAAAGAAACACGAATAACAAAGATTAGATAATAAAGAAAGAAAAGACGAAAAAAAAAATTTAACAAAAATAATAGTGATAATAAAAAATGAAAATTAAAATTTAAAAAAAAATAATAATAATAAAATAAAAAAAATTAAAAAAAATAGAAACATTGAAAAAAAATTAAAGAACAACAACAAATAAAAATTGAAAATGAAAGAAAAAGAAGAAAAAAAAAGAAAAAGAAAAGAAAAAAAATGATAATAATAATAATAATAATAATAATAAATGCAGTCCTAGAGTTCTATTAACTTCTCTTCCAGTAGGTGGAGCTGTGCCCACTGGGCCAAGCTTCTCCTCTCAATAGGTGGGAACCATTCACTGTGCAGCAGCTCTTTCTCCTAGACTGGGCGGGTCTCCAATCCTGAGTGTCTAGGGCCTTGTCTTGTGTTTCCTAAAGCCAGGCCGTGCTCACCTGTGGCGCTCACCACAATACTGGCTACACGCCAGGTCTGCTGCTCCTGGGAGCCCTGTTTTCATGAACACCTGGGCTCACTCTCCCTGTTTGCCTCCCTCAGACCCTAAGTTTGTAGAGCTTGGGGCTGAGATCCCCCAGCGAATTTGCTTGCCCTCCTGTAGCCACGCCCCCAGTAGCTGGTGCAAGAGACCTCAGTTGTCAGCACTGGTGGGAGCGGTAGCCGGGAGTTCCGCGCCGCGAGTCCCGCGTCACTCCTGATTCCCTCGGTCTGGTTATTGCGTTCACAGGAGAGCTGGGAGTGGCCCTTAAGTTTTCCCTGCTGTGTGGAGAGAGATGATTAGGGGATTACACACCTGTCGCGCTGGTTTCAATGCAGTTATCTCCTCCGCCCGTGACGCCATTTCTCTGCCATGGTGATATCCCATGCAAATGGTGACCGTTTGTTCCCTTTGTCGGGTGACCAATGCAACGGGTGGGTCCTGACTGTCTCTCCCAATCCCCGTTTCAGTCCTGTGGCCACTGCCTATGAAGGCTCGGTTGGCTTTTACCTCTGTAAGTTCCTAAGGGCCGGCCAATTATTTCAGCGGGATCGTTAGTGCTGAGTCACAGGAAGCAGGCGAACCGGAGCTTAATTGCCTCAGATTCGGGCTCTGTGTGTGTGTTCTGAGGGGCCCAGCCTGTACACCCCAGATCCACGTCAGCTCAGCATTGCCTAGTGATCCTGAGCAAACAGCATTTAGACAGTTTACGGCTCCCTATGCCCGCGCAGTTGAAGATGTCAGAGACTTGATCTCTCTGCGCCTGCCACCATGTTACATCTCCTCAGTGATATTCATGTTGCCCTTACAGCTTCCTGGTATAAGCAAGTTCTTGGGATTATACAAACTGCTGCTTCTGTTTCCAGTCCAGATTTCTAGAAATGAAACCCTGCCGCCGTCGCCTCCGTCTCTGGGCCGCGCTGACGAGCTCCGCGCTTGTCTGCGACCTTAGCAGAGCCGCCCTGGCCTCCGCAGCTCTTCAGCCAGGTGCCCGGCCCCAGGGGCCCAAGCGGCTGCCGCCGCGGCTCTCCGTCCCCCTCCTCCGGAGCACGGGTCCCCTGGCAGGGGGGTGCAGAACGACCCCAGAGCAGGCTCTGCCCGAAGGTGCAGCGGCGAACAGGCCACCGAGACGCTCGAGGCTGCAGTCCAGCCTTCGGAGGACAGGGCTCGGCACGCAGCCCAGCTCCAACCTCTAGGTGCGGCTGCCGGACAGTGTATACAGAGCCATCAAGACAGCAAGCAGAAAGCAAATGGCGGCTCCCGCGGAGTGGATTTTCGGTACAGAAACCACAGCCCCGCCAGCAATCCCAATCCACAAACTCTCCCTGTATAAAAAATATTCAAAAAAAAAAAAAAAAAAAAGGCGGGGCGCACTGAGCTTTCTTTGCCTCGGGTACTTACAATCCACTGCTGATTACACATTCAGCTTCTCCACCCGGAGCGAAGCGAAAGAGGAAGCAGATAGGAGCAAAGCGCCCGCGGCTCTGAGCAGCCAAGCGTCTCTTTTTCGATTTCTTTGTTCTTCCTGCTCCTTGGCAAAGTGGTCCACTACAGATTAACGGTGAAAGGAGCTTTAACAGACTGTGCGAAATCTCTATTAAAGCCGCTGCTTTGAGCACCACGCTCAGCACTTCAGCAACCCCCGTACGCAGCGGCCATCTTCGCCCCCTGGGAACAAATTTTTACCCCTCACACTTCACACAGAGCCCTAATATCCAGAATATACAAAGAACTAAAAAAATTAAACAATAAGATAACAAATAACCCAATCAACAAATGGACCAAGGACCTGAACAGACACTTCTCAGAGGAGGACATACAATCAATCAACAAGTACATGAAAAAATGCTCACCATCTCTAGCAGTCAGAGAAATGCAAATCAAGACCACCTAAGATACCATCTTACTCCAGTAAGATTGGAAGCCATTATGAAGTCAAACAACAATAAGTGCTGGCGAGGATGTGGGGAAAAGGGTACACTTGTACATTGCTGGTGGGACTGCAAATTGGTGAGGCCAATTTGGAAAGCAGTATGGAGATTCCTGGGAAAGCTGGGAATGGATCCACCATTTGACCCAGCTATCGCCCTTCTTGGACTATTCCCCGAGGATCTTAAAAGAGCGTACTACAGGGATACTGCCACATCAATGATCATAGCAGCACAATTCACAATAGCTAGACTGTGGAACCAACCTAGATGCCCTTCAATAGATGAATGGATAAAAAAAAATGTGGCATTTATGCACAATGGAGTATTATGCAGCACTAAAAAATGACAAAATCATGGAATTTGCAGGGAAATGGATGGCATTAGAGCAGATTATGCTAAGCGAAGCTAGCCAATCCTTAAAAAACAAATGCCAAATGTCTTCCTTGATATAAAGAGAGCAACTAAGAACAGAACAGGGAGGAAGAGCATGAGGAAAAGATTAACATTAAACAGAGACGAGTGGGGGGAGCTAAAGGGAGAGAGAAGGGAAATCATATGGAAATGGTAGGAGACCCTCTATGTTACACAAAATTACATATAAGAGGTTGTGAGGGGAAAGAGGGGGGAACAAGGGAGAGAATTGAACAACAGCAGATGAGGTAGAAGAGGGGAGATGGAAGGGGAGGGGACGGGGGATAGTAGGGGATAGGAAAGGTAGCAGAATACAACAGTCACTAATATGCCATTATGGAAAAATGTGAATGTGTAACCGATGTGATTCTGCAATTTGTATTTGGGGTAAAAATGGGAGTTCATAACCCACTTGAGTCAAATGTATGAAAGATGATATGTCATGAGCTTTGTAATGTTTTGAACAACCAATAAAAAAAATTTAAAAAAAATATTTTTACATGATAGATATAACACACAAAAGAATATACAGAAAGTAAAGAGAAGAAAACATATGTCATTATTTCCAAACCCTAAAATAACACTAATATTTTGTTGTATTTATTTCCAGTTGTACATTGTTTTCATAATAAAAAAAATTCAGATCACATTTTATGTTATGATTAAAAACACAATCCCCTGAGGTTACCAGGATTGAATCCTATTTTAAGTTACTTAACCTAAATTTTACATTTCTTTTTATGAAAAATACCTTATATACACACATACACACCTAAATATGTATATAGGAATGCAAAGGTTTTTATGAGATTCATTCAAGCATACTTGTACAAAATGTTAAGGCTAATGGTGAAATATATGAAGCATCATGCAAGTATGTTTTTATATAAATATTATTCCCATATGTGTATCTAAACTATTCCCATAAAATTACTATAAGCTTATTGTCTTAAAGTGTACAAATTTGTTTTATTTCAGTTCTGGAGGTCAGAAGTCTAAAACCAGTCTGAGTAGGCTAAAGCCAAGATGTTGGCAGGACTTTTCCTGCCAGAAATTTTAAGGGAGAATCTCTTTTCTGTCCCTTCTAGATTTTAGGTGTTGTCCTTATTTATTGGCTCATGGGGGCTTCCTCTATCTTTAAAATACAGTATCTTTAGTAGTCTCCTTTCTATCATCACTTTGCTTTTTCCTCTCAGATTTTTCTATAAGCAAGAAAAAGAAACCAAGTTGTACCTTCAAAATTTATTTTTGGAAAATTTCTCAGTCGAATTTACAAGTTCACCTCTTACAAATCCTTAAAAAACAAGTTAGCTGTTGCCAAAATATGGCACAGCATAAAAGTAATAGCAAGCCAGGCGCGGTGGTGCATGCCTGTAATTCCAGCAGTTTGGGAGGCTGAGGCAGGAGGATCATGAGTTCAAAGCCAGCCTCAGCAAAGATGAGCCACTAAGCAACTCAGTGAGATCCTATCTCTAAATATAAAATAGAGCTGGGGATGTGGCTCAGTGGTAGAGTGCCCCTAAGTTCAATTCCTGGTACTCAAAAAATAAAAATAAATAAATGCTATAGCAAATAACATTCAAAATGTGAAAAAAAAGAAAAGAAAGAAGTCACACTGATCTTAAGTAATTTTGAAATTCAATAAGGTCAACTTTGTTATTGTTTTAAGAGTAGGAAATTACCCTCTGTGACTTTAGGTTTTTCTCTGCAAGCAGCTCCACCCTTAGAGTCATCTAATTTTCATGAAGGGTAGTACATGATTGCACCTAAGTGGTTTTATCAACCTGCTTTCTACCTAAAGAATTTTGGGAGTCCAATCACCTAATTTCATTTTATCTCCTGTATTTCTTTACAGAAATACTAGCAGTTTCTTCTGATAAAACATTCTCAACAATCTTATGAGTCTTCTGTGTGTATCACAGGAATTCACTTCATTAGACAAGAGGCTTCTCCAAGGGTCTTTTCTAGATGATTTCACTTCTATTGTCTTTTCCTGAGATAGCTGAGGGATCTATGAGTCAGGCATTTAATCTCAAAGAATCTTGTGTGACTGAATACCTTCACTCCTTCTGAGAAACTAGCAAATGTTGTCCAGTTAGCCCTTGATTTTCTTAAGAGCACATTTTTTTCCTGACAGCAGATCTCTTAATTTGGGCAATATTTACAATCTGAATAAACTGACAGTTTCCAAAATCATTAAGTACTGATTTCCTTTTGCTTAGCAGTTGTTCCCTCAAGTTATCTCTTTCTCTTACATTTTACTATTAGCAGCAAAAATAAATCAAGCCTCACCTTCAACACTTTGCCTGGAAATATCAATTAAATACACAAATTTATCATTACAAGTGTAGGATACAATGCAGGTAAGTTTTCTGCCATATATAAAGACAATTTTCTTCTCTCTGATTTCCAATAATATGTAGTTTTATAAGATTTAAAAGAAAGGTCAGGCACTGTGGCACATGCCTGTAATCCCAGTTACTCAGGAGACCTAGGCAGGAAGAATGAAAGTTCAAGGCCAGCCTCAGGAACTTAGCAAGACACTCTGTAACTTAGTGAGACCCCATCTCAAAATAAAATATTTAAAGTACTGGTGATGTAGCTCAGTGGTAAAGTACCCCTGAGTTCAATTCCCAGCACTGAAACAAAAAAGTTTCTTTTGATTGTAAATAATATACTGATACTTAGGTAGATGACAGTCAAAATTTTCTGTTATTTACAGTTCCAAACAACAGAAAGCTGCAGGTAGAGACAAAGGGCGTTTGTAACTGAGGACAGGTTAACAGCAAGCTGGAGCATTAGGAAGAAGTTTATATATAGCAAGTGGGGGTAGAGTTTGATGGGTTTTATGAGCTCCCTGTGCATCTGGTAATTTGAAAAGTTTCTCAGGCTCAGAGGTATACAGGTTGTCCCTGTTGTGTGATATCTGGTCCTGGGCTGATTAGGGCTGATGCAGAGTACACTAGAGCCTAAGAGATTGACAGGGAAATGGATAGAGTGTAGACCTAATCAGCTACTCAGGAAAGGGAACTGACTAAGGCTTCAAAACACATGAAGTCTGGAGAAAAAAAAATGGAAGGAAAGAATATGAAGGAGGAGAACACACAAACCTGTTTGTGTGTCCCTCATGTCTTTCTGAGTCCTCACAAAATCTTCAGCCTCTGTACTTTCGCCAAAAATTTATTAAAAACAATGTGTTTTTTTTGTTTTTATTTTCCCTACCTTGTTAACTCAAAATGCCTCCAGCCTCTACCTAATTTCAAAGCTACTTTCATAAATACAGGAGTGCATTCTATACCTGTTTTTTTTTTTTTTTCACTTAATATGCATTAGATGTCTTACCATTGCAATAATATAGATTTCTTTGTTTTTCATATTCTATTATATAGTTGTACCTTCATTTTTCAGTTCTTATTGACAGAAATTTAGTATTTTTCAGTTTTTTGCTATACTAACTGGTGGAATAATTGACTTTTTTTTCTTTAAGAGATGTGCCATCACTATGTTGTGAGCAAGTCAGCCTCAAACTCCTGCACTCAAGTGATCCCATAGCTTCAGCCTCCCTAAAAGTTGGGATTGTGGGACTACATGCTTACCACCATGTTCAGCTTTTAAATAACATTCTATTTGTTAATTACTTTCCCAACCTCAATAGGATTTTTATTGTTTGGTAACCATAGCACTCAGGAATATCTTTTATCTAGGTCTTCTCTTATGTTCTTTAGTAGGATATAATATTTTGCCCCAAATTATGTATATAATTTGTTAAATTGGTTTTTGTACTTCAGAATTTTGCTGCTCATTAAAAATAGTATTTTACCTTCATCTATTTTTTTCTAGTTGTTTCTTAGCCATCTGGAGGAATGCTTATTTCTATACATTAATCATAAATCTAGTAACTTTCAGAACTCTTTTCTAACATCTAACATTTGTTGAATTCTGTAAGTTTCCATACAAATTGTTGTATTTTGTGATTATAATGACTACTAAATATCTTCCTTCCACAGCAGAAACTATCCAGTGTGCCTATTCCTCAGTTGCAATGAATACCTCTGCTAATGGTTTATACTGGCCACCTCCTCCACAAAATGGTTCCTTGGAGACTGGAGTTCTCTGAGTGCCTGAGAACTATGCTCTCTCCCTCCAGTGGTGACCCATATCTAGTATTTGATAAGATGAGGCTTCCTTGCCTAAAAGACTGAATAAACTTCAATGCAATTTGCACTCTAGAGCTCTTTCCAATATCAACTTGTAGCTAAAACAGTGTTTCTGAGTCCCTTTTATTTTTCCATTATTTTTACCCTAAAAAGCCTGGGAAAAAATGTTGACAATAGGAAAAAAAAGTTTCTTCTTTTAATTATCTTTGCTGATATTTGAGTATTGGTGTGAAGAATTGTAAAATGATTTTATCAAAGTTAAAAAAACCCAATTGAAATTTGATT